>NC_041232.1:82482611-82501084 GCF_002837175.3 Physeter macrocephalus | reverse complement strand
CAGAGGGAGGCCCGCATACCACAAAAAAAAAAAAAAAAAAAAAAAAAAAAAAAAAATCATTTAAAAGAGGAAAGACTAAAGTCTAGCAGGTCTCTCCTCACATCTTTCCCCACCCTGACTCCACTCCTGCACGTGGCAGACAGGAAGTAATAAGTGTCATGAATGTCACATGGCCTCTCCCTCTATCCCCGGCAAGGTCAGACTGACCACTTAGCATTCAGTAAGTAGTCCCTGAAAGTAATTTGACAATAAACTGCTCAGGAGTTAACAGTTAACTGCAGCTCTGGAGTTTAGCTTCATCATTGAATAAAAGCTCTGAATTTACTGGACTGAATGTGAAAATACACTTAAAAGGACAAACACACCTGTCTTTGATTCAAATGAGTAGAAATTAAAACGTTTTGTTTACGTTGTCAGGCTTTGTTTTTTTCTTTTTAAAAGAGAGAAGTTGTGACTTCCAATATCAACCAATAAACTATGTACTTGTAACAGTAATTGTCTTTGTATAATTCTAGGGGATCTTATAACATCCCACTCTATCTATCTCTCCTAAAATAATTTTTAATATTAGATATTTCATTGGTTTTACAAGACATATAGTAGGGCGCTTGCTAATGTTTCATTAAGAGGCATCATCAATATTTAAATTAATCCTATTAAAAAATAACTGAAGTTTCAGCAACTTTCACATAAGGCATTGAAGATTTTGACTAATCATTCATGTCTAAAATACTACTGTTTTATCAAGATGCTCAGACTTTCCAATCAAGCACCTATTTTTTTTTTTTTTTTTGAAATTTACAAGCTCTGTGATAGGAAAGACACATAAAGAAGGATGAGTGTGGTTTTACCAGTGCTGACGTAACGCATACATAAGAATATAAGATGACAGATAAAACTAGGACATTTGCCAACATTACCATCCCACTTCACTAACAGACAGTGGTCCTAGCTTCTGACACGCTGACTCGGAATGACAAAATCAGTTCTGCAATGATTTAGTATTCGGTGTAAAAGCACTGAACCCAATCTTAATGCACCGAGCAGGCACAGGATGGCTAAACCTCAGTGCTCCTTCATCACACATGCTGGAGTATGTTTCTAGGTACAGGATCAATACCTGCAGCTTCGTCAGGTACCGTAAACCTCACCGAGTCTAAATTGGGAGGCCAGGTCATGGCCATGGGAGTCACCTTCCAAACCAACCAGATCAGAGAGGGGCAACCCTGCAGTGTGGCCAGAGAATGGACTTCAGAAAGTTTGTCTTAATCGATAAGCACTCAATACCTCTTAGCTCCCCCTCTCTGCTTCTTTGTTTCCCAAGGCACTCAAAGCAGAGTAAGAGTTTATGAGACAGGAAAGCTGTCTCCATATAAATAATACACCAAAACTTTTATGATCCATTTCATGCCACAACTTAAATATTCACTAAAAGAGGGAAATGCTTCATCTTGATGGCAGGCTTCTTTGACTTTTTATCTATCTTTTTATTGATTTCGTTCTACAAAATCCAAAAAGAATGAGGATTCTAAGATGTTTGTATGCCATTTGATAACAGGAGAAAAATATTCTTGCTTTTGTGTATTCAATGAGAAATAATGGAAATGTGCCTTTAAAGTAGAAAACCCACTTTAAAAATAACTTCCAATCTTTACAGTCCCCAAATCATCCCATTTTATTACACTAAACAGTCAATTTCCTAACCCAGAAGATTGTAGTTAACATGGAAAAATATGAAAGCAAAATAAAATGCGATCAACTGAGTTCAAAAATGACTTTTTTCTAGGCTTCAAGATCGTGAGCCATCAGTGCCTGTCATTCGGCTGCTTCCAAAATCCCAGTTGGTATTATTTGTATCATCGGGAGTATTACATAACTGGAACCCCGGAGCGGAAAATCTTCGCCCCCTAATAATTTGTCTTTGCCTTAGTGTTACTACTGCCCCATGTCTTCACAAAGACCATACACTTATTTTTGGGCTTTTTGCTTTCCCTCATTCTCAAAACAAAACAAAACAGTATTTCCCCTTATGTTTGTTTATACTTTTGTGTCTTATTGTTTTCCATATGTTTATATTTTCTTTAATTATGCTTTTAATGACATTTTTACATCAAACTTCAGGAAGCTGCACTAAACTTGACCAAATGAATACGAGAAAAAATATTTAGGGAAATATTTTACCTTTCATATCTTTGCAAGCATAGAAGATGCACTTGGGAATATATTTCCAAGGGGTCTAGTGTGCCAGTGCAAAGAGGTGAAGCTGGGTGTGTAGGATACAACAAACTTAGCCTTATAGTTAGTTCTCTAACAAGTTATTTGTGAAGAAAATAGACTAGCTAAATTTTTTGAGGACTACTGCTTCAGAAAGTGATGAAAATACAAATACTCCAGAGATGATATGTTGGTTTCGAGACTTGTTTCTCATAGTGTCTGCAAACCACTTGGGTGGGAACCATCTAGAATGCATCTTAAAATTGCATGTGCCTACGACCACTGGGGTTTGGGTCTTGAGTCTCTTACGCTAAAAAGTCAGGCTTGAGAAATATTTAATAAAACAGCAACAGAGGCCTTATTCACTATTCACAGACAAGTGAAATAAAAACTTCTCTGAAAGATGGAATATTAAAACTATTCACTTAGATATGCAAAACTTTGACCTCATTTAGAGTAATTACATATCTTGTGACAAGCAATTTGGAATAGCCAAATGACTTCAATTATTTTATATTTTTACCAAAATTTAATTAGAATACTGGCTATCAGCACTTAACTGAAAGACACTTCTACCAAGATATTTGTGCAGTGAGAAGCTGTGATTGGTAGAAAAGTTAAAATAATTAGCTATACTCAAAATATTAGAGAACATAGATTTAAAAAACATCAAACGATTAATATTTTTTTCTTCCTAGCCCCTAACTGAATACTTGGCTAGTCAGCTACTATCTGAAAATTAAATGGTTATTTCCATAGAAAACTTACAAGAATTTGGAAAATTACAGAGGGATCAGTTTTAAGAGCACTGGAATTAAACAATACCTGGAATGCAAGAAAAAAAAATCTGATGGGATCACACACTAATTTAAATAATACAAGATACATTCAGAAAGCCAAATTTTATTTTTCCAAAATGCAGAGAGCTCCTGAAAAATATTCTAAATCTACTATCTTTCTAAATTCTAATGCATTCTGATATTCTAAATATATATATTTCTGTACTGGATATTATAAGTTAAAATTTGGAAGGAAATTTTCCCTGGATTCAGTGTTGTGCATGTAACAGACCTTGAAATGTGGTATAAACCCATAGCAACTCGTAACCCACACTGAAAAATAAATCATGACCTAACTGTTCTATAGACACTTTCTATTGGAGAATCCCTATATTATCATATGTAATACCCTTAAGTACAAAGATAAATGTCATTAGGAGATGTATATTTGGCCAGATTTTAACCTGCCAGAACTCTAGGGGCATTTATTGTGGATGACATATCATAGTCATGAATTAATTAATGTTCTTAATGCCACTGAAAAAAGAGATGGAGTCAACAAATTCAACGTGTAAAATAGTAACTATATGATAAATGGTCATTCAGTGCTTTTTATTAAATTAAATATATTCGTGACAAAAGCCAGCACTGCAATATTGACTGAATAATTTAATCTTGTCATCTTATAGAGCGGGTTGCAAAATAATAAATTGTTCAAGCTGAGTAAGTTATTGAATACTTTTAGACTCGAGAGAGTTGTGGGTTTAAAACAGACTCCTGCTACCTCATTCTTCAGAGTTGACAGATATTAGAGCATTCATAATAAACCTGCCATTAGGGGCACTCATCTTTTCTTATTTCTCTGACAGAAAAATATACATTTTTTGGCTGAAATAGTATCTTTCAAGAGGCCTAATTTATGAGGACCAAACTAACTCAGCCCAAAATGTCTACTCAGACTTTATTGGAAAATATTAAGACTTTCCTGACATTTCTTAAATCCTGTTAACTAACATAATGATGATGTTTAAACGGTAAACAATTCAAGATAGATTATCAAAGGGCTAAGCAAAGTGAGTGCAGTTAGATGATTATAAATAGTAAGAGAAGAGTAGGTTTAAAACACAGTTTTGTTTAGTTAGGCTAGTGATTCAATGTCATCTATTAAGCAATCCTACATGGGAGCCAAGCCATCATCAAATAAGGAAAACACAATCTTAAATCATTTGGGGCAGGAATGAGAAATAAAACATGAGCATCAGGTGGAGAATAAAAAACATATCTATACCCCTACAATTTCCACCCTTTAGTGTACAATACCTTCTTATAACTTCCCAGAACAACACAAACACATGCAGGCCAGGTTGAAAACGGGTGGACAAAATTCAGGGAGCCAAAATGCTGGGTCCTCCAACTATTCATTCTATGTCCTTATGAGAAATGTTTTCTCTCTTAGTAGTTAAATAAGAGGGAAAAAAAATAAACCAATAAAGGAACCACCCAGTGAGACGTTCTTTGCAGAAGCAGAAGCCTATGAATATAATATGTTTACGCTTTCAAGTTTACGTGAAAAACAATGCTCTAGAGCTGGTTATTAGTCACCCAGTGTGACTAATGCATTATATACAGGATGGATAAACAACAAAGTCCTACTGTATAGCACAGGGAACTATATTCAATATCCTGTGATAAACCAGAATGGAAAAGAATCACTTTGCTGTACAGCAAGAATTAATACCACACTGTAAATCAACTATACTTCAATAAAAGTTTAAAAAATTTTTTTTAAATAATAAAAATGTTAAAAGTCTCATTGATCAAGGCGCTCCTTTTTGGCTTTTGAAAGATTTAGATGTTGTCTTAGCCAGTTTGTTATAAGATGTCATAGACTGGATGGCTTAAACAATAGACATTTATTTCTAACAGTTTTGGAGGCTGGGAAGTCCAAGATCAAGGTACAAAGTTTAGGTTCTTGGTGAAGGTCCTCCTCCTGTCTCAGAGATAGCCGCCATCTCTTTGTCCTCACAGGTGCTTTCCTTTGTGTGCACGTGGAAAGAGAGAGAGAACTCTGGTCTCTTCCTCTTCTGAGAAGGACAGCAATCCCATCATGGAGCCCCACCCTCAGGACCTCATCTCAACCTAGTTACCTCCCAAAGGCCCCATCTCCTGACACCATCACACTGGGGGGCTCAGGTCTTCAACACATAAATTTGGGGGTGACACAAACATTCAGTCCATAACGTATACATTCCCGAATATGTTTATACACATTCAAGCTAAAGGACTCAGGGCACTGACTTCTAGCTGTTATAGTAAAATAGCTGTTGTGAGTGGCCTCAGGACACAGGCAGAGCAAACGCTAATGAGCAAAGTTATATAACATTACACTCCTCAAGAGAATCAAGGACTAAAATACATAACCAACTAATAAAATGTTATGTATAAAATATTTATATTGATGAAAAATGGACGCATATAAATTGCCGTCTCTAAATGATAACACAAACAGTGCTCTAACCGATGGTTTATAAGCAGCATGATAAATGTCTTAGCTATCTTTAGTCCTATAATTCTCTGCTACTTTCAAGCAGCTCAGAAGCTGCTTACAAGTCAGAGTTGCTTATCTACTCATGTATCACAGTTGAGAGCTAACCCAATTCTAATAGTTTTCATCTTTGCTTTTTCTTCTAATAGGATTATTTTATTTGTGTAAAAATATTATTAACATTGTTCTTACTATAGAAAAAGAAAAATTATATTAGTTAAATCAACAAATCAGAGTACCTGAGAATGGGTTGGAGAATTACCAAATATTTGTTCACAGCTATTAAGTGTAAGTCCATAGACTCTTGAGTTGATATGGCACCCTTATTTCCAACTTCCCTTCCAAATTATTTTCCAAAGAGGTGTTGAAAAGATCTATTTTTATGCATCCAGTAAGAAAAACATCCAGTGAAATAAAAAGGTAACTGCCCTATGATTTGTACATAGGGATTATAATCTGACCCACTCAATAATTGGTTTTTAGATCATATGTTAAGTATAGTATACACTTAGAAAATTACACAAATCATAATAAATTTTCACAAACTGTAAATTCCTCTGTCACTGAAACTCATATCAAGACAGAATTACTAATATCCCCAAAGCTCTCCTCCCTTTCCCTACACCTCAGAAGTAACCACTGTCTTAATTTTATGCAGTGAAGATTAGTTTTGCTAATTCTGAACCTTATACAAATGGAAGTGTACGCTATGTGCACCGCTGAGAAATGTAATAAGGTGTGAAAATATTGTAAATGCCCTTGTTTTATAATATTAAACATTATTTTCTCCTGAAATGACCAGATTAAGAAACACTGCAAATTTTATCCTTGGAAAAAATGGAAGACATGTACAGCAAAATAGTGGAAACATTATAAATTGTCATCAAAACAGTGATAAAATAAATGGTGATTTGTTTTTATACTAAGAAATGCAGTACAGCTATGAAAATGAACCAATTACTGCCACACGATTCAGCATGAAAAAGTCATGCAAACATAATGTTGAATGAAAGAAAACTTGGGAATGTGTTAAGATTCTACTTATGTACAGCTCACAAATGGACAGAGTATTCAATATGGATAGAAGATAGACAATGGTTACTGTGCCGGAAAACCCTAGAGGAAGCATGCAGGGGCCCTGTGAGATGCTGTTAAGGGTCTATTTTTGACCTGCCTTGTGATTTTATGGGTGTGTTTACTGTGAAAATCCACTGAGGTAAACATTCAGAATTTATGCCACTTTCTGTATGTCTGTATCAATACAAGAGATTTGTTTTTAAAAATGAAAGACACAAAGGCAAATTTTTTAAAACAGGGAACAAGATGAGATTGTGAAAGTAAGCTTATTAAAATGAAAATGAACAAATGTTTAATATAATAATGTCTTTATATATTATTAAAGGGACAAACACATAGAACTTAAAAAAGTCAAATGAAACCATCCATATATAAAATAAGGTTTAAACCCACTAATTGAAACTATATCACGTTCCACAAAAAAATGACCACAGAAGGAGAATGTTAATTCAGACCCTAGTTCCATTTATAAATATTAAATATAAAGGAAAAAATAAATCTTAGAAATAGACAAAAATTCCAAGTCTTATAAATATGGATCATTTGTTCTGGTCTGCCTGAGTCAGTACCAGGCGTACTGTTGTCCTGCTGTGATATTAATACCATCTCCTTTCATTCTCAGCAGTGTCTCAATTTGCACAATGAATCATATAGCTACCCTTACTTATAACAGGTGACAAACTACTTTCAGATATTTCCAAAGTTACTTTTACTTCTACGGGGATTAAGGGTGCACATGCATCGGTGCTCTATCTCCAAGCATTTTCAGAAAAATATACAGCATGCATGAATTCACATATGGGAACAACAGTCTGATTTCAGCTGAACTACTCTTGAACTCGTTTGCATTCTTCCTTCCATATGTCTACAACGCTGAGTTGGCTCTCTCACTTAGAGAGTCTAGGCGGCTTTGTCAATTGGGATGTAATTTTGGACAAGAGGGATAAAGAAGTCAAGGAGAAAAAATCTGGGAGTTGGTCAAATGGAAAAGGAAACTATGATGAGAGCAGGTAGGATGTAGATATAACCCAGTTTCTGTAAAATTGGAAGCAATATAGATAGATAGGACTGGCTCAGCTCCTCCCACACAGACTGTGACACCCGTTACTGACAATGATGTGTGTGATAGCTCAGCACTCGGCAGGCAAGAATAAAATATGACAATATCAACCAAATCTAATTATGGTATCTGGCTTGCATTCATATGATATAGAATTAATTGTTGCAACAAAATGAGCCCAAAATACAGTGGCTCAAACAAAACAGAGCTTTTTTTCCACCACTGTAATGGTCTGTGCTTTATTCCACAGGACGTCATTTTCCAGGTTGCCGGGGGCTCTGACACTAACCCATTTGATGCCCTTCTCTGGGTTCAAGGGGTCTGCTCCGGTCCTGTGCACCCACAGTCAACAGAAAGTGGGAATGGTCAAGTCCAAGGCAATCTTTCTGCTCATATCCCAATGGACAAAACTAGTGATACGGTCACATCCAATCTTCAAGGAAGCTAGGAATCGTGGTCTCTAACTGGGCATCAGTGTTGTCCTATAAGATATGGGACAGTACAGGTGAGAATGGACACTGGGATATCAATTAGCGCTGAGTGCCACGACGCCCACCAGTGGGACTGCATGTCGCATGTGAGTGTGCACACCGCAGAAATGGCGCCCCCCGAAAGTCAAGTTCATAGGATCGCTTGGGTGTGAAATTCATTTCATGGCACCTGAATCAGTATGCATCCTGACCCTACCCAAGCCCTGTCACCCCAGGTGCTGCTGATTCGTGCTGCACAGGCTGACTGCTGACTGGCTTTCAGTATTACCATGGGGCCCAGAGGCTTTATAACTCTGCTTTAAATCAGGACCTAAATCTTCATTTCCCGTGTATTGCTTGACAAATACAGAAAATGCGCTTTAAATTAATAGTTTTATAAGTTACCTGCAATATTTTATTTTATTTTTACAGAAAAATACTGCTTTCTAGCGTGTAGGTGCAGAATATAAAGATTCAACATTAATGAAATGCTGATATACCCTAAATAAGATGAGAAAGTGTTGTTCAACTATTTAATATAAAATCAGCAACAAAAATTCACCTGCCTCCCTGTGATCTCAAGACAGACACATATTTGCTAATTCTCTTTAGGAGGCAGTCCTAGGCTTTTATACCACACAAAGGCTGATTCTCAAAGTACTCTGGAGAGGAAGCTCCCTATTTGGGTGGATGTGCTGGGGAAAGACAAGGGAAGGGTACAGGGGCAGTTGTGAGGTTTACCCCCTCAGTGAGGTTAATTTACATGTTCAAAGTTTAAGGTAATATACAATGCAATTGAAAAGTTATATAGAATGTTCTTCAAAAATAATTTAGAAGTGAAAAAGTAGTATTATTAAAACTAGGAATGTAGCAAGGTATCAAGGATGGAAAAGTTCAGTCGCATGTCAGATTGAGGTATATTAAGAGTCTAGAGGGATTTTAATATAGCTTCATCATTTTGGAAAAAAAATATGGCACTCTTTCAGGTGGAATAAATGAACATATCATGTGCACCCAGGAGTATCCAAAGAGAAGCAATTAAATGAATGGAGAATAAGGTTGAGCAGCTTAGAGAGTAGAGAACGTTTTGATAACTATCAAGCTTCCTGATTCACTAATACTCTATCCGCAGATGCTCAGAAAGTACAGTTTTGGGAAATACGGACAGTACTTAAAGGCAGGACAATAAATCAACACCACCCTTCATAATATCCCTTTCTTTTTAAAGACAAAGTTATTAAAAATAAAAAGTGTATGCAACCAGGTGGAAAATGTAGACAGATTCATGTTCCTAGGCTAGAACAGAATCAGTTTTAGTTTTTGGTCTTTGACATAATACTCAAAATATATTAAATTCTTAGATAAATAAAGAAACATAAGAAAATTAGAGTGGAAATGTTGGGTACAGAGAGACTGATTTGGGCCTTTCCATTTTTAAATTGCGTTCTGGTGATATAAATCTACAAATTAGATATTCAAATAAGATTTCCCAGTAAGGACTATTAAACTTCTAAACACTTTTCAGGATTAATATGCAAAATATAAATTTGTAATTTAATTGTATACCTTGAATTATGTCAGACATAGCAAGAAAATTTATATTTGGGGCACTTCTCTTACATTTTGAAAATTTCAAATATTAAAATGTGTATGTAATTCTGTTACATAGTAAATATATATTACCTGTGTTTAGTGTCTCAAGAAGCATGTACCTCTCCTTAATAAATCTAAATTGTCATCTGAATTAATGAAATTTGCAAGGGATTGTTGAAATTACATGATTTCATGGCTATTGTGTTTTAATGGGGAGAATAGTTTTGCATGCTAGAATTTTACACACACACCCACAATCAGCAGTCTAAGTATACAGTATTGAAGGGTATTAAATGAGAGAGTGACAAAATTATATAAAAGCCTTTGGACAATTAATATGGCTATATTGTGCAGGATACATGCTATCTTGGGGTCCTGGAGGAAAGGAAACAAATGATGAACTTGGTAATGACAAGGCTGGTGCCAGGATGTCATGGAAGCTAGTGTTGGAACACATTCTTCCGTGGGTCCCTTGCACTCCTCCGTGTCTTGCTGGGATGCCAAGACTGCAAGGATGTGACTTCTCTTTTTTTAGACCACTTCTCTAAGCTGTGTTTTCAGTGAGCAAACTTGAGGGCTGAGGTGACCTCTCCTCTCGGAAAAAGGGCATGTTTGAATATATTACAGACCACTAATAAGGCTCAGGTGTTACTCTCCTGAAATGCAACCCAATACCGGATTCCATCTTGGGCCACCTGTACTGCACAGCGGGTAATTGGGATGCAGGAATGGATGTGGCCACCCTATCCTTTGACAACTGCTTTTGCCTTGAGTAGTATATAGTCTTTGATCTGCAACCCAGGGGTCTTGTGTCTTTTCCCAACATCCGTAATACCACTGCAATCTTATTTGTTAGCATGCAGTAAGGTAAAATCTTAAACCCTTCATAGTTCTTGATAGCTAGAAATAGATGTAAAACATCCATGGATGTGTCACTTTAGTGAATTTTGCAGGAATGATCAGTTAGTGAAATGTTGAGTAAAAAGTACAGGGGATCTGCCAATGGTTAAACCTGGAAAACCAGGGATAGTGAGAGCTCTTATGTCTGGAGACTCTGTGAAAATTTAACAATTTTAGAGGTACACATAGTTAGTGCTTTGGAATTTGCAGATACATAATTTCAATCATTTCCTGTAATGCATACTCTGTAGTGGAGAATATAAAGAAGCAGTAAAAGGCTCAAAACTGTGAAAACTATGTAAGATACTGTGATGGGAAGCATGTAACGGAGCCCATCTATGTTCTAATTAATCCAACTGAACACCCCAATCATTGATGATACAACTATTATTTTCCTTGTCACATATTAAGAGATGTTGAAATGTAAGGTAGACTAGTATTTTCTTTCAAAATCTAACCAGTGATTTTTCATCTGTATTTCCCCCTCCCGGATATACTTTAATTTCTCAATATGTAAAAATAAATTGTCTGTGTTACATTTAATTGACTTAATTTGGCTGATATAAAAATCCCTTGGTAATTACTAGGTGCTGAAGTGTACACCTTGACACCAGAACACTCCTTCACTTGTTCTCTTGATTGTAGCAAGAAAATGGACTGTTAAGTGGCTTTCACGGACTCTACCTGAAGAGAGATGTTCTGAGCTAATTTATGTGCCTTGGAGAATAGTTAGTGCTCCATGTGCTTTAAGTTTGAACCTTGGTTAAAGCCGGCAGGGGGATTGATGTCACTAATGACCAGTTAATTAGGGACATCAAACAGTCCTTAAAGGAGATGTGGAGTATGTGATATCATTAAACTGAAATGCAATTCCCTAACTTTATCCTTATTAAATTGGTCTACTCTTTTCTTCCATCCTGTGGTATGTGTGGTTTTAATTATCACCCAGCATCTTTCAGGACAATGAAAAGGCTGAAAAGTGCAATTTAACCTAGCTGGCTGAGGAAAGAGGAGCTACTAAAAATTGTGCTTATATATTTTTGTCACTTATGTTGGATTTACTTTAAAACTAGAATGACTGACTAAAATTCTAAAAAAAAGTACTTAAAACTAGTAATGTTATAGGGTAGATGGTGATGGTCTAATGGGTATTTTCTATCCCAAATTTCATCTACAAATGTGCAAAATTTCTGTGCAGGCTAACCACGTTACACACATCATAATAAGTCTCTTCTCTGGTCTTTCAGTAATGATCACTTGGTGCACATAATAAAGTTTCTTCTCTGCTGGGGGTTTGTAGATGAGTGTGACTTCATCATCCTACAAAAGTGAGTGTTATGACCATCACATTAAAGTCAGTGGCTTAAAGTCATAAAAGTGCAGACAGGAAGATCCTAGATGTGCAGAACCAAAGCTTCTGAGAATAAGACCCATGCATTTTGATGTCTGTATCGACTCAATACACCCCCAAAAATGATAAGATGTAGCAAAAAGGTATAAAACGTTATTATTATTACCTCAACAAACTTGGTTTAGTTTTTTTTTTTCTGGTGTATTTATATGACTTGAGGTTCAAAAAAGAAAAAAGGAGAGAGGATGCAAATGATTTGAATATAATATTTCAAAGGATCTAGACATTTCCTGCATAAGTGATACAGTTAAAAAGCATCATGAACAAAATTATGCTCGCTTGAAGTATCCAGAAATACCACATAATCCTGTTTTCTGAAGGATCATTAATTTGTATTATTGACTCCTTTAAATATAGTCTTTCAAAAGCTCTATCAAAAATATAACAGCACATAATTAAAGTGGCCCAAAGGAAAACATGAAATATAGATTTGTTTGTGTTAGTCTTCAAATTTAATTCCAAGGGAAGTCCCCAAAACAGTATTCTAACTCATCGAGAATTTTTTGAGCTTCAGGAAATATTAAATATTCTCATACAGACTTTCTCGAAAGTTTGCTTCTGAGAGAATGCCGATCTGCTCTTCTCCAAATTCCACTGGGGGCTGAGCAAAGGGTTATATGAAATCGGGGAATGAATTAAAATGTGCCCTAAAACACGTTCAGCAGATACGCGCTCGAGCTGGTAATCGCTTTTCTCTAACCGAAAGCCCGTGGAGCCTTTGTTCCCTTGCGCTTTTAGGCTCCCTGGTGACAGGAAATTTGGAGGCATCAGTCAGTTTTTACATTGACTAGGGGCTGAGAATATGCTCCCACATTGGAATAACACTGATAATTCACAAGTAACACAATAAAATAACAGAAACCAGCTTGAAGCTCGTAATTATTGCCCTGTTTCAGGTTCTTCAAGACGCAGACACCAAGACGTGATAAGATGCGCAAGAGAGATTTTTGTGGTGAACATGTGGGAGGAAAAAGCAGAAAAAGAGAAGAGGATGGCGATACCGAGGAAAGTCCTCAGGCCACAGGGGCGCCTGAACCCTGTGAAGAAGGGCAGGAGAGAAGGGAAGTTGCTTTCTCACGCCTGCAGCAGTGCAGATGTAGGAGAGCTCTGACCATTCCAGGGCGGCGTGCTCGAGCCCACCTTGCTCCTCAGAGGAGCCCCTTGGATGGCGGGAGGGAGCAGGCCTGAGAAGCTCAGCTGTTCCGAGGCACTGGCTGGAGGACCCCGCTGGAAGCAGAGCTGTGATGTGAACTCGTGGGGGGCTCAAAACACAGTCCCTGGGGTTCTCTCTCAATCATGCTCCCTAAAGCAGGAGATCTGGGCGCTGCGTTGTCATGGCCACCACTCCGCCCCCCCCCCCGCCCCCCCCGTCCTGCACCAAGCAGATGTGTTTCCACACACGGGTTCAGGCAGCCACTCCACGTCGGGGAGAACTTACAACAGGGTGGTTCAAGGAAAACATCACAGTCACCATCATGGGAGCTGACCTTGAGGCCACAACGGGTCTTCATCCTCTCCCTCCCCCACTATGTATAGAGAATTTTCCCTTACCCTCAGCTATTAGCGGAACTAACTGTCTGAACTTTCAATAGTCTGTTTCTGCCCGGTTACTCCACATGTCCTGTTACTGTTATGACAGGGAACGGGAGTACCAGGAGCACTCAAGGTGACCATCTCACCTCTAGATGTGCTCCTCCCTGCGTGGGTGGCGAGACAGCAGCCCCGATTGCTCCTTCTGGCCGGTGTCAATAACTACCGCCAATACGGGGACTCCTTCTTGCCTCATGGTCCCTGTACTCAAGAAGCCGGAAGTTCCCTGGCAGTAGCTTTACCTTGTGGATCAATGGGGCTCTTGCTATGTCCTCCACCAAGAGCGTGTCTCCTTGGAGCATGGAAACTTCAGTTTCCTAGAGCCTAGAGAAGTGGGGATGGGAAACGCTAAATCCTTCCATGGGACATTGGGATTCATGGAGAGCAAAGCCACTTATGTGTCCACTCCTTGATTCCCAAACCCATGTTTTTTTTTATTGAGCAAAAATCACCATAGATAAATCTTTGACATATTACAAATATGGAGCCCTGAAGGACAGAACCACATCTATTCAGAGTATTGCCTGGACATATAAGTTTGCCTTTAATAGTCCATTCCAATATTCAGTGAGGCCAGTGACTTCTGGAAGGTACAACCTTCTATAGTCATCCTCTGGGCTTCCTTTGGTTTTTGCAGAGATCAGACTGGTGAATTAAACAGAGACGTGATGGTGACCACCACCTCTGCACCCCACAATTTTAATGGTGACACTAATTTCCACTCTCTCACTTCGGATGTAATAATTGGTTTTCATTTACTACCTTGACTTGGGTGCAATTTCACGGCTTCCTTACACTGATGGGTCTTACCCACAGGACTGGAAACCAAAATGAGGTTATTGAAACTACTAAATATATCAGCCCCAAATATACATGTGGGTACTGGAGACATGATCAGTGCGAGCCACATTTGAGTCAAGATGCCCCTGACCCCTTCAGACCCCACTTTAATGGGGTGACCATTTTGACCCTTTGGGTTTCCATGAGCCAATCAATGTCAATGCTTTATTACTGGTCCAGGTTTCCTCATTTTCTCCTCAAGTAAATGATAGACTACTAAAAAAAAAAAAAAAAACTGTAGTATGTTTAAACTTATTTATTCTATCTCTAAAATTTGTATCGTAGAGAAAATGTCACCTTCTCTTATGTCAAGATGGCTTATAATCCAGGTCTCAATCTAATAGATCAACCCTATTTTAAAATTCTTTTACTGTTTTAAAGCAGTGGTGTATTCAAATTTGGTCGTGGCTACACCTCAAAGGCTACCTTTGCGGAAAGTCGCTGTTAGGACTTGGCAGCCCTCCACTGTGGACCCTCAGCTCACACCCGCTGAGGTGGGAAAGAGGCATCAAACGTGGCCTCCAATGGTGAGAAGATTGAAGGCACTGGCTGGGTTCTTGCAGGTATGGAGACCCACAGAAGCCTAACACAGAGCAGATTATTTTTATTTTCTGGTCAATGAAAAGACCCAAACCTAAGTTATATAAAAGGAGAGGATAATGGAAATGGAAAATTTCTAAGAATAAAGAGAAGGAAATTAGTGAAACAATCTGAAACTTTTCCTAGCTCAAGAAAATGCATTTGATAATTTCCTGAATGTCTCTAAAAGTATGGTTATACATTTTGCTATGATGAAATTGTAAGTCAGTTTTAATGAATTCGATTCACAAACAATACAATTCACCCATCTTTAGTGTGAAGCTTGCTGAGCTGTGACAAATATAAAGGATAATTACCGCCCCAACTGAGATAGAAAACCTTTCTATACCTTCAAAAATTAACTTCAAAAAAAGAGTGGATATATGTATATGTATAACTGATTCATTCTGATGTACAGCAGAAGCTAACACAACATTATAAATCGACTACACTCCAATAGAAATTAATTTTTAATAAAAGTTAACTCCTGCTCCTTTACAGTAAATCCCTCACCCCCAGGCTCTGGCAGCTACTGATCACTGTATTTACAGTCTTGCCTTTTTAGAATGTTTTATAAACGACCTGGCTTTTTTCACATACCAAAACACTTCTGAAATTAATCCTGTTATTCATCAGTAGTTCACTCCATTTTATTGCTCAGCCCATATTTCTTTAGATCAATATGTCCCAATTTGTATATCTCTTTATAAATTGGTGGATAGTTGGGTTATTTCCAGTATGTAGCTATAATGAATGAAGCTGTTATAAACATTCATGTTCAAATCTCTGTGTGGATATTTTTTACATTTCTGTTGGATAAATATCTAAGACTGTTCAAAGAGACTGCGCCACTGCACCCCATCAACAATGTAGAAGGGATCCAGCTCTGCACACTCAACCGTTTGGTGTTGCCAATTTTTCTTGCTGTTGTTCCTTAATTTTAGCTCTCCTAGTAGCTGTGTAGTAGTATCTCATGGTGATTTTAATGTGAATTTTTCTAATGAATACTGATAGAAAGCACTTTTCTATGTGTTTGCTCTCCAAATCATTTCTTTTTGGTAATGCAACTGTTCAAATATTTTAATGAGTATGTTTAAGTTCCTTCTGTATTACTGATACAGTCTCCCAACAGATATGTGTTTACAAAAATTATCTTTCTGGTCTGTGGTTTGTCTTTTTATTTTCTTTTCAGTGTCTTTCAACGAGCAGGGAGTTAAATTCAATTACCCAGTTTTTAGGGGTTCTGTTTTTTATATATGATCTATAAAATCTTTGCTTAACTTAAGATCTCAAAAATTTTCCCCTAAGTTTTCTTTTTCTTTTAATTTTTAAAATTTATTTTATTTATTTTTTAATACAGCAGGTTCTTATTAGTCATCAATTTTATACACATCAGTGTATACATGTCTATACCAATCGCCCAATTCAGCACACCACCATCTCCAACACCCCGTGGCTTTCACCCCTTGGTGTCCATACTTTTGTTCTCTACATCTGTGTCTCAATTTCTGCCTTGCAAACCGGTTCATCTGTACCATTTTTCTATGTTCCACATACATGTGTTAACATATGATATTTGTTTTTCTCTTTCTGACTTACTTCACTCTGTATGACAGTCTCTAGAAGCACCCACATCTCAACAAATGACCCAATTTCGTTCCTTTTTATGGCTGAGTAATATTCCATTGTATATATGGACCACAACTTCTTTAGCCATTCATCTGTCGATGGGCATGAACCTCCATACTGTTCTCCATAGTGGCTGTATCAGTTTACATTCCCACCAACAGTGCAAGAGGGTTCCCTTTTCTCCACACCCTCTCCAGCATTTGTTGTTTGTAGATTTTCTGACGATGCCCATTCTAATTGGTGTGAGGTGATACCTCTCTGTAGTTTTGATTTGCATTTCTCTAATAATCAGTGATGTTGAGCAGCTTTTCATATGCTCCTCGGCCATCTGTATGTCTTCTTTGGAGAAATGTCTATTTAGGTTTTCTGTCCATTTTGGGATTTGGTTGTTTGTATCTTTAATATTGAGCTGCATGAGCTGTTTATATATTTTGGAGATTAATCCTTTGTCCATTGATTCGTTTGCAAATAATTTCTCCCATCTGGAGGGCTGTTTTTTTGTCTTGTTTATGGTTTCCTTTGCTGTGCAAAAGCTTTGAAGTTTCATTAGGTCGGATTTGTTTATTTTTGTTTTTATTTCCATTACTCTAGGAGGTGGGTCAAAAAAGATCTTGCTGTGATTTATGTCAAAGACTATTCTTCCTATGTTTTCCTCTAAGAGTTTTACATTTAGATCTTGAATCAATTTTGAGTTCATTTTTGTGTATGGTGTTAGGGAGTGTTCTAATTTCATTCTTTTACATGTAGCTGTCCAGTTTTCCCAGCACCGGTTATTGAAGACACGGTCTTTTCTCCATTGGATATCCTTGCCTCCTTTGTCAGAGATTAGTTGACCATAGGTGCTTGGGTTTATCTCTGGGTTTTATATCTTGTTCCATTGATCTATGTTTCTGTTTTTGTGCCAGTACCATATTGTCTTGATTACTGTAGCTTTGTAGTATAGTTTAAAGTCAGGGAGTCTGATTCCTCTAGCTCTGTTTGTTTCCCTCAAGACTGCTTTGGCTATTCGGGGTCTTTTGTGTCTCCATATAAATTTTAAGATTTTTTGTTCTAGTTCTGTAAAAAATGCCATAGTAATTTATATCCTGCAACTTTACCAAATTCATTGATTAGCTCTAGTAGTTTTCTGGTGGCATGTTTAGGATTCTCTATGTATAGTATCATGTCATCTGCAAACAGTGACAGTTTTACTTCTTCTTTTCCAATTTTTATTACTTTTATTTCTTTTTCTTGTCTGATTGCCGTGGCTAGGACTTCGAAAACTATGTTGAATAATAGTGGTGAGATGGACATCCTTGTCTTGTTCCTGATCTTAGAGCAAATGCTTTCAGTTTTTCACCATTGAGAATGATGTGTGCTGTTGGTTTGTCGTATATGGCCTTTATTATGTTGAAGTAGGTTTCCTCTATTCCCACTTTCTGGAGAGTTTTTATCATAAATGGGTGTTGAATTTTGTCAAAAGCTTTTTCTGCATCTATTGAGATGAGCATATACTTTTTATACTTCAATTTGTTAATGTGGTATATCACATTGATTGATTTGCATATATTGAAGAATCCTTGTATCCCTGGGATAAATCCCACTTTATCACGGTGTATGATCCTTTTAATGTGCTGTTGGATTCTGTTTGCTAGTATTTTGTTGAGGATTTTTGCATCTATAGTCATCAGTGATATTGGTCTGTAATTTTTTTTTTTTGTCTGGTTTTGGTATCAGGGTGATGGTGGCTTCATAGAATGAGTTTGGGAGTGTTCCTTCCTCTGCAATTTTTTGTAAGAGTTTGAGA
>NC_041232.1:82481459-82482479 GCF_002837175.3 Physeter macrocephalus | reverse complement strand
TGCGGTTTTGGAAGGTTATACCTTTCTAAGAATTTGTCCATCTCGTCCAGGTTGTCCATTTAATTGGCATAGAGTTGCCTGTAGTAGTCTATTAGGATGCTTTGTATTTCTGCGGTGTCCATTGTAACTTCTCCTTTTTCATTTCTAATTTTATAGATTTGAGTCCTCTCTCTTGTTTTCTTGATGAGTCTGGCTAATGGTTTATCAATTTTTTTTATCTTCTCAAAAAGCCAGCTTTTAGTTTTATTGATCTTTGCTATTGTTTTCTTTGTTTCTATTTCATTTATTTCTGCTCTGACCTTTATTATTTCTTTCCTTCTAACTTTGGGTTTTGTTTGCTTTTCTTTCTCTAGTTCCTTTAGGTGTAAGGTTAGATTGTTTTCTTGAGATTTTTCTTGTTTCTTGAGGTAGGCTTGTATACCTATAAACTTCCCTCTTAGAACTGCTTTTGCTGCATCCCACAGGTTTTGGATCATCGTGTTTTCATTGTCATTTATCTCTAGGTATTTTTTTATTTGCTCTTTGATTTCTTCAGTGATCTCTTGGTTATTTAGTAACATATTGTTTAGCATTCATGTGTTTGTGAGTTTTACCTTTTTTTCCCTGTAATTCATTTCTAATCTCATAGCGTTGTGGTCAGAAAAGATGCTTGATATGATTTCAATTTTCTTAAATTTACTGAAGCTTGATTTTTGACCCAAGATGTGATCTATCCTGGAGAATGTTCCATGCACACTTGAGAAGAAAGTGTAATCTGCTGTTTTTGGACAGAATGTCCTATAAATATCAATTAAATCTATCTGGTCTATTGTGTCATTTAAAGCTACTGTTTCCTTATTTATTTTCATTTTGGATGATCTGTCCATTGGTGTAAGTGAAGTGTAAAAGTCCCCCACTATTATTATTATTATTTTTGTTTTTTTGCACGATGCGGGCCTCTCACAGTTGTGGCCTCTCCCGTTGCGGAGCACAGGCTCCGGACGCGCAGGCGCAGCGGCCATGGCTCACATGCCCAGCCAC
>NC_041232.1:82459558-82481363 GCF_002837175.3 Physeter macrocephalus | reverse complement strand
TATGTGTCCCTAGGTCTGAAGTGGGTCTCTTGTAGACAGTATATATATGGGTCTTGTTTTTGTATCCATTCAGCAAGCTTGTGTCTTTTGGTTGGAGCATTTAATCCATTCATGTTTAAGGTAATTATGGATATGTATGTTCCTATGACCATTTTCTTAATTGTTTTGGGTTTGTTTTTTGTAGGTCCTTTTCTTCTCTTGTGTTCCCACTTAGAGAAGTTCCTTTAGCATATGTTGTAGAGCTGGTTTGTTGGTGGTGACTTCTCTTAGCTTTTGCTTGTCTGTAAAACTTTTGATTTCTCCATGGAATGTGAATGAGATCCTTGCAGGGTAATCTTGGTTGTAGGTTCTTCCCTTTCATCATTTTAAGTATATCATGCCACTCCCTCTGGCTTGTAGAGTTTCTGCTGAGAAATCAGCTCTTAACCTTATGGGAGCTCCCTTTTATGTTATTTGTCGTTTTTCCCTTGCTGCTTTCAATAATTTTTGTCTTTAATTTTTGCCAATTTGATTACTATGTGTCTCGGTGTGTTTTTCCTTGGGTTTACCCTGCATGGGACTCACTGTGCTTCCTGGACTTGGTTGGCTATTTCCTTTCCCATGTTTGGGAAGTTTTCAACTATAATCTCTTCAAATATTTTCTCGGGTCCTTTCTCTCTCTCTTCTCCTTCTGGGACCACTATAATGTGAATGTTTTTGTGTTTAATGTTGTCCCAGAGGTCTCTTAGGCTGTCTTCATTTCTTTTCATTCTTTTTTCTTTATTCTCTGGCGGTGGGTACAGCTGACTGTTGCTCTGGTGGGCAGAGCTCAGTAAAACTTTAATCCACTTGCTGCTGCTGGGTGGGGCTAGGTTCCCCTCCCTGTTGGTTGTTTGGCCTGAGGCAACCCAACATTGGAGCCTACCTGGGCTCTTTGGTGAGGCTAATGGCAGACTCTGCGAGGGCTCACACCAAGGAGTACTTCCCAGAACTTCTGCTGTTAGTGTCCTTGTCCCCAAGGTGAGCCACAGTCACCCCCACCTCTGCTGGAGACCCTCCAACACTAGCAGGTAGGTCTGGTTTAGTCTCCTGTGGGCTCACTGCTCCTTCCCCTGGGTCCCGATGCATACACTACTTTGTGTGTGCCCTCCAAGGGTGGAGTGTCTCTTTCCCCCAGTCCTGTCTAAATCCTGCAATCAAATCTTGCTAGCCTTCAAAGTCTGATTCTCTAGGAATTCCTCCTCCCATTGCCGGACCCCGTGGTTGGGAAGCCTGACGTGGGGCTCAGAACCTTCACTCCAGTGGGTGGACTTCTGTGGTGTAAGTGTTCTCCAGTCTGTGAGTCACCCACCCAGCAGTTATGGGATTTGATTTTACTGTGATTGCGCCCCTCCTACCGTCTCATTGTGGCTTCTCCTTTGTCTTTGGATGTGGGGTATCATTTTTGGTGAGTTCCAGTGTCTTGCTGTAGATGATTGTCCAAGCAGCTAGTTGTGATTCTGGTGTTCTCACAAGAGGGAGTGAGAGCACGTCCTTCTACTCCACCGTCTTGGTTCGTCTCCTATTTTTTCTTATAAAATGATTATCACAATTTTTTATTTTATTTTATTTGTATACGATATGAGGTATGCATTGAGATTTATTTATTTGCACATGGAACTATTTGTTCTAGTATATTATGTTAAAAATACTATCTTCAACATAGAATAATCTTTATGAAAACCTTTTAATCATATTATGTGGATCTATTTCTGCATTCTATATTATTTTCTTTATTACTCTGCATTCT
This sequence comes from Physeter macrocephalus, assembly GCF_002837175.3. Taxonomy (NCBI): domain Eukaryota; kingdom Metazoa; phylum Chordata; class Mammalia; order Artiodactyla; family Physeteridae; genus Physeter; species Physeter macrocephalus. The sequence goes on along the minus strand of NC_041232.1, from coordinate 82,479,595 downwards.
GTTTTATAGGGCTATCCTTATCCAAATACCACACGACAGTGATTGCTGTCACTTCATTCTACTCCTGAAAGTAGTGTAATATCTCCATATATATTTTTTCAAAGTTGTTTTGATTATTTAGGTCCTTTCCATTTCCACAAAAATTGTAAAATCTGCTTTAAAAAAATTCTAAAGACACTTTTGATTCAGATCTAACTGGAACCTCTAGACCATTTTGGGATATTTGATGTCTTAAGAATTTTAAGTCTTTGTTAGGGGAGGTCATGGAGAACACTGCAGATTGGCTGTTCTCTCTGCCAAGATGATGAGGCTTTTATCTCTCCGAAACCAGAGAACATATTGGGTATTGATATCCTGCAAGGTCAATCTCTAACTTCCTCCAAGTTACAGTAATCAAACCAGTGCTGAAGAACCACTACTGAAAGCCATCTGGGAACCAGGAAGCCCCCCTCGAAATGAGTGGTGACAGGCTTACTGTCACCACTTATGTTATTTGGCATGTCACCAAATAACATAAATTTCCTGGGGAGCATAAGGAAATAGGAGTAACCATCTAAGAACTATCCTTAGTTGGTATTGTACACCCTGCCAGTAGTGCTTTCAACAGCTTGTATGGCTGGTAAAAAAGCCAGATGCTCCTGGAGGATGATGACCATGGACCACTGAGAACTGAGCCAGGTGTTGCCCCCATCCACACGACTGTGCCCAGCATCACCACCATCTCGGATACCTTGGCCACGGTCCAGGAGTGTGCCATGCTGGACCGCACTTAGCAGATGCCTTTCTCAGTCCACCCCTGCCTCTGAGTCACAAGATCAATTTGCCTTCACATCGGAGAGGCAACAACAGACCTTCCAAGTGCTCCCCCAAGGCCACCTGCATGGCCCTTCAATATGTCATGAGGATGGTGGCCCAACCGAGACCCATCTACACCCTCCTTCCCACATCAGTAAAATGGGCCCATCACATTGATGATCTATTGCTAACAAGTGAAGACTTGCCTCTGCTGCAGGACGCTCTGCAGGCTTGGTTGGAACATCTGTGAGGGAGAAGACAGGCAGTGAACCCACTGAAAATTCAAGGCCCAGAGATGACCCTAGGGTTCTGGGAGTCATTTGGTTGGGTACGACACATTTTGTCCCAGAAGCTGTGTTTGCTAAACTGGGAGCCTAACCAACTCCTAACAATGTAAAGGAGATGCAAGCCTGTGTAGGGTTTTAGGGTTTGGGTGGACTTTTTCCTCCGCTTGGCACAGAGCTTCTATCCCTCATTTTGCCTGGTAAGGAAAAGGAACATGTGGGCCTGGGGATCAGAGAAGGGAGTGCTGTGGAAAAGGCAAAGACACCAGGGAAGTAGATCAAAGCTCTGGGTGTGCCCCAAGTAGGGCTGCCATTTGTGCTAGATCTGTCTGTGACTCTGGGATGTATGGGTCAGATACTGTGGCAGAGACAACAGAAGAGGACAGTGTCCCTAGGATGCTGGTCCCAGCTCTAGAAGGGAACCTGATGTACCCCCGCAGAGCAAAAGCTCCCAGCAGTGTACACAGCGCTCCTCCAGACGGAGCATCTCAGGAAGGATAATCTGCAACAGTCAATGGGCAGAACACAGAGAGGTTTGGCTGGCAGTCACTCAGGAACCGGGGCTGTCAACACTTTGCTCTGACAACTGGGCTTATACAAGGGGATGCTGAGGAGTGGATGAGTCATGAGTGGCCCTCATGGGGTCAGAATGTGTGGAGGGACACTTGGGTTCGCGTACAAGAGCCTGAGGTAGTCCTCACTGTTCCCATGTCCCAATTCCTAAGGCACTAACACCCCTGGCAATCAGGAAAGTGATGCCCTAGCTTGGATACAAGCCCAAGAAACTGACCCTTCAGCAGATAGAGCAGATGGAGTGAATAGAAAGAGCGGCCACCACAGAACCCAGGTGGGGTGGTATTGCCAAGGATGCCAGATTGTCCTCAGAATACAGTGGCTCAGTTAAGGCAGTAACAGCATGTCCCGTGTGTTCTAAAAGCCCAAGGCAACTGCCAAAGTAGTCCAGGCCATCCACTGGAGTTCCCAAAGGATGAGGGATTGGCAAATTCATGATATTGGACCCCTCCCTCTGAGTGAGGGTTCTAAATATACTTGGTTTGTGTGGACATCGTATCTGGCTTAACCCAAGCTTTCTCCTGTTGCCATGCAAACCAGGCTGCTCCCGTTAGGGGAATAGAGAGACTGAGAACCATGTACAGATACACTACTTGGATAGACAGTGATTGGGGGTCACGTTTCAAAGCTCATCATGTGTAAGACTTGGCAAGAAACCATGACATTGAGTGGAGGATCCAGCTCCCTTTTAATTCACAAGCAGCAGGTTTGGTAGAATGGAAAAATGGAATATTAAACAGCCAATTAAATTACTAACAGGTAAAACCACCTTCGCCACGTGGACTAAAGTACTAGTTCAGGCTTTAATACAGTTGAATGACTGACCAGGAGGGCCTGTTGTCCATATGCCAGCCTGGAACCCCTGCCAAGACACCCAACACCATGAGGGTAGGAAAGTCACCCTTACCCTGGATCAAGATGCTGTGTTGCTGAGAAAACCAAGCCCCGTCATGCTTGGGAATTTGTAATGGAATGTCCCACGAGGATGGGTAAACTAGTTCCTACCCCTGGGTGACGGGAACTACTCAGTCTCCACTGGGGTAACACTGTCCTGCTGCAAGATGGACCTGCCAAAATGCATTATACCTGGAATGGAACACACACCTGGAAAGAGGTGAGAAGGTAGGGGGTCCTGGTCTGGCATATCTCACCCCCAGTCTGTGTCCTCACAACTGATGGTGCTGCTGTCCCCAGCCAACATGTATGGCATGAACAACCAGGTCAAGCTCCTAAAGCTGCCAACCTCCCTCTCCTCAAGGCCAGGTGGACATGTTCTGTTTGTTTCCCACTGGTATGATCTTTTGTCTGCCTTCTTTGTTCCCTCCATTGGACTGAAGGATCTTACACCCTGTACTAAATTCACCAAGCAAGCCCTGAATGATAACAAAAAAAGCCTGTCCTTACTGAACACAAAATGTCTCTAATGAGAAGTTCAGTCCTCCAAATAGAACAGCCTTGGACATCATTACTGCCTCAAAAAGAGGCACCTGTGCCATTATCCAAACAGGATATTGTGTGTTCCCACCTGATGTGTATGCTAATGTATCACCCACCATAAGTGAAGGCCCTGAGTGATCTGGCCCCCAGCCTCGGGGACTTAATAAATCAATGGTTTAGATCATGAGGCTGTTGATGGAAAATGTGGTCACTAATTTTAAGACTCATTGTCTAGACCTGTGTTTTCTTCTGCATGTGCCTATTCTGTTGCTGAGGCATCTGCCCCCAGTGAGGGCCAGAGGGCCACCCAATGAGCCACTCCATGCTGGTGAAATTCCTCGTGGACCACTCAGGGCACATTGTGGAAGGGAGAGGGGGTGTAAAATTGTAAGAGCCTGTCACCGGGGTGGAGTTTTGGAGGAGGTCATTGAGAAGATGTGACCCTGGCAATTAGAGGCTTCCCACCTCCTCCTCATCCTTGGAATGTGTGCTCTGCTTGTCTCCCCTGGTCTCAGAAGCAGCCCCAAGGATGCTGCATTGAGAGAGTGATGTGTTGAGACCATCTGGACTGTGTATATGATTGAGCCCAGTTAAGGCCTCCGCATAAACGTTTCAGATTCTGGTTAGTAAGTTCCCTTGCTTGTTAAACCTACCACCTGCCATCTGGAGTGGTCTGCCTTTCTTCCATCCTTCCCTGTCCTCCCTGTTCAAGGGCTGGTTTCAGATTTCACCCGGGGAAGCTCCCTAGCAAGGTGGGAACCAACAGTCTTCAATTCTTGTACGAGGTATATCTCTCCATTAATTTAGGTCTTCTTTATTTTATACTTTTTAAAAATTAAGGGTACATATATTTGACATATTTTGAAGAATTATTCCTAAATATCTCATGTTTTTGATCTAATTGTAAATGATAGTCTCTTTTGTATATTTCAATTGCCAGTGGTTCACTACTGCTACATGGAAATATAATTTTTTTATGTGGATGTTATATCCTGAAATGTTATTAAATTTGTGTATCAGCCAACTTCATTATTGATTATTGGCCATTTTCTACCTAGACCAACATGTCATTTGCAATCAAGGACGGTGTTTAATTTTTTCTTTTTCAATATGTAGGCTTTTTGTTTAATTTTTAAATTTCCCTACCATGTCTGATGGTTAACTTCTTCCAGTATAGTGCTGATAGAAGTAATGAGAGCTGATATCTTTAACTTGTTACTCTTTTTAGGAGGAAAATATTCAAACTTTTACCATTAAATATAATATTAGCTGCAGGTTCTTCCTTCTCTGGATTTTTTAAAATCAGATTGAGGAAGTTTCTTCTCTATATTGCTGACACTTTAAAATGGAATATTTATCCTTATCTCAAATAAGTTTTATCTGGATTATGATAACTTCTCCCAGATTGCTTTACCTGCTTTGTCTTACTGCTCTGCATTCTCTGTGGCTAATTTAAGACTTCCTCTCTTCTTACGTTTCCTATTAAAAAATTTTAATGTAATAAAGTTGTTTTTGAACTTGCTTTATTTCTTTAAATTTGTAATCTTCCTTTTATGTCATCCTCTATTCTTAATAATATATATATTTTTTTCCTCTCTCAATTTATTGAATCAGTATTGTTCTAGAGCTTAAAGGAATTATGGAAAATTCCTTCTCCTTTCATTTGTTTCAAGGTGGTGAAATAATATGTATAATTATCTCTATTATTCTGATGTTAAAATTACAGGTATATATTCAGTGATGTACATAAAAAACGATAAGTGGATATTTAGAAATATTTGGGTATTTGCAGCCAGAGAGATCGAATAAATGTCAGACAAGGCTGAAAATGAAAATGCCGGATTACCAATGCTTTTTTACAAACATCGGTATCTCCCATTTTTATGGAATTTCTTGTCATGTTTTTTAATGTAAGTTGCATTTTTCTTTTCCAACTATTTTTCTATACCATTATATACCATTTTTACACATTTATTCAAATGTGTACAAAATAAAGGAATAATGTATCTTGCTCTTTTTTAGTCTTTTTTTTAGCAAAGAACTTTATATTCCTCTTTAATACTGCTTTTCTTTGTTCATAAAAACTGTGTTTATATGAAGAAAATCTCTTAATGAATAGAAAATATTCTTAAAACAATTGATACACTACTTTTTTACAGAGAGAAAAAGTTAATGCATCCTTCCACTCCTAACTAATCTTTAAACACCATTAAATCTCCACCACAGTCAAGCTTACCAGATTTAATTTGTAGAAAGTACAATGAAAACAATTTGGAAGACTTTGGGGGCCACTTACTTTTATTTTCTAGATTAATTTTCTCCTAACCAGAGCACAGTAAAGAGGAAAGTGAAATGCACAATAAAAATAAAACTGATTTTTAAAAATATCTTTATAAAACCTTAACATTGTTCTCTGGAGTCCTTTTTAGGATTGCAAAGTGTGGTTTTAAGGCAGGAACTTTCTTTTCAGAAAACTTTTAATTTGAAATGTTCAGGCAACCACCAACAGACAAATAAACATGTACGCCCTAAGGGAAAGACTGCCTAATTACAAGCGCTCAGAGTCTGAGACATTTCTGCACGTTGGCACTCTGTTCCCTGGAGTATCTTTTACACCTGCTAACCCAAATAAATGCCCATCGTATGTGATTTTCCCTATGCCTCTTTCGTACTCAATCACTAGCCTTTTTGTTTAGGAACGTCTTCCTTTTAACGTGATGTTCCTCTTAAAGCCAGCATTTTGTTAGCACAGGCAAGAGTGATTTCATGATATTAAGTAATTTTATAGGTCCTCCCAAGATTCTCAGTGATTTAATAGCAGTTATTTTTGTTTTAAATATGATCAATCTGAAAACCTTTCATTTCCTCTACCCTCTCCCTCTACACTCTTTTCTCTTCTTTTTTCCCTTTTATAACTGTAAACTTCACCTCATGTATATTGCACAAATGTAGGTCAAGATTATGGTTATGCAAATTAGAAAACATTAAAATAAAACTGCCATCATCTCTGAGTGCTTCATTCCAAAGAAACATAACAACCTTTAAGGTTTTAGTTAGAAGTCACACCCTCCAATCTGAGACAATTTATTGGTTCTTTCACCTGATGGGATTGGAGTTGTGGTACTTAGTAAAAAATTTTAGCAATCTTGAGCTAAGAAAAATGTCCACAGTTAAGCAAATATGTTCGTCATTAGGATTATAATTGCATTTTAATTCAAAGATGAATAACTATTTTCATCTCCACTGTAGCACCACAATTGAGATAGGGAGGAAACAAATGTTCCATCATGGGTTACTGACCCACAGATAATCAATTATTATGGTGCTACACACAGGGAATAGGGGGACATAATGAGGTCCAAGTTATAAATTTCAAGATAGTCTCTGGTGGACAGGAACAAACATTATCTAGTCTATTATCCATATATCACAAAGTGAATATATTTAGAGTCTTATTTTAAAAATTTTAAGCACTACTTAATGCAGCTGTGTTCTGAGAGCCAATTCCCTAGAAATAAGTACATTGTTCATAATAGGTTTCTCATGCTAAATTAAAAAGTCAAGGCCAGGAAAAGTGAAAATCTATGTCATTCATAGCCCAGATAAAGAGGAAGTTAATAGAAAGGATGCACAGAAGAGACAAGATATGCTAATATAAAGCTAAGGTGTAAAGATAAATACACCTATAGTTTTATTAATTTTCTGCATTAGGTTTTGGACTTTGGAAGGACAGTCTATAATTGCTTATGTCTTTGAGCCTCTTTAGTAAAGCTTAACACTGAATACTCAGATTTGTATCACATTGGACAATCTGATTATATATGTTCATTCAGAAACATATTTCTCTTCTTGGTTTCCTGCTCATCAGAATATTAACATTAATTCATACATGATATTGTTATACCTTATTCTGAAAAGGTAAATCAATACATTAAAATATTGCTAACATTATTAAACATCTTAAAGATTTCAGCTTGATGAGTACATGAGAGGATGTTACTTGTCATCATTTCAGAAATATATACCTCCATCACTTGCATTAAGTGTGTCTTCTTTCACAACAAATTGATGTGGCGAGAAAACAGGAATAGAGGCTAATGACGCTCAACATCTTTTCATGTGTTTATCTGCCACCTGTGTATTCTAGTTGGTGAAATGTGTTATGTCTTCTGCTCATTTTTAAATTTGATTGTTTGCTTTTTTTTACTGTTGAATTTGAGAGTTCTTTATATTTTCTAGACACTAGTTCTTTGTTGGCTATGTGGATTCAAATATCTTCTCCTGTAGCTTGTATTTTCATCTTCTTAAGGTCTTTGTTGAGCAATTTTTTAAAAAATTGTAATGAGGTCCAAGATATCAATTGTTTCTTTTATGAATCATGGTTACACGTCAAGTCTAAAAATTTTTGCCTAGCTCTAGTTTCCAAGATTTTCTTTTTCTTCTAAAAGTTTTATAGTTTTATATTTTATATTTCAATCCATGATCCATTTGTGTTAATCTTTGTATAAGATGTATGACTTAGGTTGAAGTTTATTATTTTGGCTTTGGATATCCAATTTTCCAGTACCATTTGTTGAAAAGGCTATCTTTCCTCGATTTAATTGCTTTTGCAACTTTGTCAAATATCAATTGGACATATTTTTGTGGTTCTATTTCTGAGCTCTCTGTTCTGCTACATTGATCTATGTGTGTATCCCTTCTGGAAATTCTTTTGATTACTCTGGCTATGTAATAAATCTTGAAATCAGGTAGACGAATTCCTCCCACTTAATTCTTTTTTTATTCGACATTGTTTTATCTGTTCTAGTTACTTTGCAAACACATATAAATTTTAGAATAATCTCATATATCTTTATAAAAATTTTCCTGAGATGACTAAGTTTTTTAACAAACTTTTGTTTGAGAACATTCTTAGGTTTACAGAAAAACTGTAAAGCTAATACAGAGTTCCCATACATCCCACACCCAACTTCCCTTATTATTAACATTTTACAGTAGTGAAGTACATCTGGAACAGGTAATAAACCGATATTGATTCACTATCCTCACCTAAGGTCCATGCTGTATTCAGATTTCCTGAATTCTTTTTTTTTTTTAGCCTATTATTCTTTTTCTACTCCAGGATCTCATCCAGGACACCACGTTATATTTAGTTGTCATGTCTCCTCAGGCCCCTCTTGTTTCAACAGCTTTACAAATTTTCCTTGTTTTTGATGAACTTCATTGACAGTTTTGAGGAGAACCGGTGAAGTAGGCTGTGGGATGACCCTCAACTGGGATTTGCCTGATGATTTTCTCATTATTTGATGGTAGATATGGGATTTGGGGAGAAAGAGCACAGAGGTAAAGTGCCATTGTTCATCTCTTCTTATCAAAAGTGTGTCCTATCAACATGAATTATCGTGACTGCCATTACCCGTCTTTACTTGGTTGGCGTGCTCTTCATCAGGGTTCTCTACTCGAAAGTTGAAAGTCGCTCTTTTTTTCTCCTTTTTACATACTCTGCTCTTTTTAAGGAAGTCACCATGCACGGCTCATACTTAAAGAGGGTGATATTTTGAGTTATGCTCCATCTCCTTGACGGTGGAGTATCTGCATAAATTATTTGGAATCCTTCTAAACAGATTTCTCTCTCTCCCCCACTGATTTACTTATTCATTCAATCATTCTTTTATGTCAGCGGCACTCATGTATATTTATGTCATACTTTAAGTTATAATCCAAAACTACTTTATTTTGTTTCTCAAATTGTTCTAGCTTTGATCATTGGGAGCCCTTTCAATTAGGTCCTGTGTCCCTTGGACATATCCCCTCGTTGTTTTTGTATGTCATTTTCCTGTTTTGAGCATTTCCTTCATTCCACCACTACAAAAGTCTCTAGGTTCATCTTGCATATTTGCTACTCTACTCGTATAACTGGCTCTTTCTCCAGGGATTCTGGGTCCTGGTTTCTTTTATTAAATCATGTTATTATATATTGATTAGTGTTTTTAATTAGTAAAACACCACTCATTATTTCATTTCAAAATGCAGCATGAAAGTTATTGCTCATTGGGCCTCAGCAATGAGGAAGGAGGCAGGGAGAATATTATAGTAGAAAAAAAAGCACATTAGAAAAATACATCATATTTACTGAAATTATATACTCTGCTTCTTTTAATCTCAGATTTTAAACTATTGATTTTAGGCACTTCCAAGGAAATGGCTCATGCTTCATAGACTTCATGAGGAATGTTAGGTTTTCCATCTGCCATGGTACATTTGATTTCTGTATTGTGTACAGTGTGTGAAAACCTCCATGCCCGTCCTGCAGGAACGTGATATACAGATGAACTTCATTATTGACGTCCTTGTATTCAGTCCAGAGCTACAGGTCAAAATAACTTTGTGCTGACAATATGACAACACCAAAGTTAAAAGACTATATCACCATGCATATACTTTTATATTAGTACAGATTTGGGGAGATGAATTACTGTTTAATGTCAAATCAGAGCACCCCCCCCCCAATTTTTTCTCATGTTAGTGATCCATTTCTATTTAAAACTCCCGGGGCTTCCCTGGTGGCGCAGTGGTTGAGAGTCCGCCTGTCGATGCAGGGGACACGGGTTCGTGCCCCGGTCCAGGAAGATCCCACGTGCTGCGGAGTGGCTGGGCCCGTGAGCCATGGCCGCTGCGCCTGCGTGACCGGAGCCTGTGCTCCGCAATGGGAGAGGCCACAACAGTGAGAGGCCCGCGTACCGCAAAAGACAAAACAAACAAACAAAAAAAACCCTCCCAATTTCATACAATTGAATTGAATTGAATTACAAAAGTTAGGTTTGGGATTATAAAAAGCCATTTTCTAGACTTTCCTTCTTAACTGAATTTAGTCTGAAAATCCCAGAATTTTCATACAATATTTATATATGATTTCAGAGCATTATCGTAATTCCAATTTAATTTTAACTTCTTAATTGTTAAAGTACTAGCTCCAATGTAGTAAAATACATTTGATAGGAAAACTCAAAATAAAATTGACGTTCATCATCAACCATGTACCCATTTAATGTGATAGTGGTAGATACAATCTAGAGTATAGTTATATATGATATTTCAGTGATTTATATCTTAAAGAAATAATATGTTCTTAAAATTACAACCAAATATGAGGTAAACCATGATTTCCTTAGTTTACATCTTTACGTACAGAAATATTTTTCAGGCATGGTAGCAGTTTAGTTTATTTTAATGATTGTTGGACAACAATTTCTATGTTGCGGAAATAGTACAAGACCAGGACAAAAGGAGATAATGTGAGATGCTAACCTCTCCATGGAGTTTATAATGAAAGAAGGCAAGGCTACACTTGTTCTATCAAATGATAAGTTCAATGGTGGCAAAAACTCAGATAGAAGCATATTCTGTTAAATCAGGCTTAAGTGACTTAATTTTCTAAATAGGATTAACTAGATACTATTAATGTGCAAACAGGGAGTATGCTACTTTTAAATCACCCTCCAAAGTACTTGATTCATGCTCTCCATTTAAAATACCCTCAATCTATCTTAATGATTTGCCTGAACAAGGTGAAAAACTTTCCTTTCCTCCAATTCAACTCAAGATGTTTATCATCTTAAAAGTTTAATTTAGGAGTTACAGCATATCATGGTGTTTAAACCCGTGGTTTTGGACATCAGATCAGCATTTTATTCCCAATGCCAGAATTTATAAGAATTAATAAGCTATTGTGACCCTGATTAATTTATTTCACCCTAGACTTGGTTTCCTCATCTGTAAAATGGGGAGAAACAGTACCTACCTCACAGAATTATTATAAAGGTTAATAGTGACATTTTAGTGTTGTAAATGATCACTATAATATTGAATGGTAATTAGTACAAATAATTTATTCTAAACATGCTAACAATTTCATAATTTCAAAACAGGCTCTGACAAGGGCTCATATATTACAAGTAGTAGACCAAGAAGTCCATTTTCCTTTTATCCTCTTTACACAATTTTTGAATTAATGATAGAACAACACTGTGAAATAGTCAAAGAAAAGTGGATAATTTTCTATTTTTAGATGCTTATGCTTGAGCCAGAGAGTTTAAAATATATGCCTGGTGCAATGTTATTACAGGATCTGAACTACATTTCAGGGTGTTTAGCTCTATTCCACAAGTATTTCTTTATGCTGCACTCACATTCATATAATGTTTTAAATATTTTTGGAATATCTGTGTTAATCAACTCCTTGAAATTATACATTGAGCTTCTAGTCATGGCTACGTAATTAAGTTTGAACTCTGCAAAATCGTTCTTGCCAGATTTAGAAGTCATGTGTGGTTTTTTTTAGGGTAATAAAGATACAAAAGTAGGTTCTTTGTTTCCGTTTTCTGACACTGTGTTAACCAATACTTCACAATTTACTAACACCTAAATTCGCCAGGCAGACCTCTTTGCATTTTACTTGAACTTCAAGTGTACCTGCAGCTACCTAAAAGCACCAAGTAGGGTTCAATATGCAAATATTTGTGTATTCATATATAAGAGAGGAGCTGCAATATGGATTCCTTTGCTTTTATTGTTTGAAGTCATATTCACAATTCAAGCCAAACGGTTCCTTTTCAAAGTTAATGCACTGAAGTGGATGCCAGAAAAAAGAATGCTGTGAAAGCTGTCATAAATCTTATAATAGTCTGTAAGATTTTTGGCAATGTGTGCATCCAAATAAAGGGCTTTCATTTGCTGTTAAAGGCTGTTTATACGTTGATAAATGGCATGTATACCAAAACCCATTTTTGTGTCACTCTTATGCAAAATTAGCTTTTAACAAGGAAGTAGATGGCTGTATTGTCACAAAGTTTTAAATACGAAACAGAATTTATGCTTGTAGGCTTCTTTCTCCTTTAGGAATAAGGTAGGAATCTCTCCCCACCCTTAATATTTAAAAGGGTAGCACAGCACCACCCAAGTGGCAGAGATTCAATAACTATATGGTGAATGATTGAGTGAATGAATGAATGAATGGTGATTAATTCTTTAGCTAAAGATTATGATCCAAACATGATCTTGCTACCGATATTGAGATACTCAAATCTTTGCTTGGCTAACTATTAACCTGTCTGTAGAGCGCTGAATGTCTGTGTATGAGGGATTTTATTTTCCAAGTAGAAAAGGAGTCCAGAGTTCACATTTTACAGTAAGTTTGGAAGGAGAGTTCAACCCTTGGGCAATATGTGAATTTACCACGTTCATTTTCTGACTCGATCTGACCCATGATTGGACATACCTTCAGGACATCTAGGGTCCTAACCGCCTTCCCGAGTCCCTGCAGCCACCTCCTGAGGAACCAGCACAGTTTCCAATTCCACTCATGACATCTCCTAAAGCTACACATGACAGTGAGAAGTGCTGCCGCTTGAAATACTTGTCATTCTCCCATGCATACCTTTTTCTGGTTTTAGACATTAATTTTACCGTTTCAGTGTTTCGCTAGATTGTCTTAGGGGTGGTCAGTTAAGTTGGTCCTTAAGAAATCCATGTTACCCTTAAGGCATATTTTAGATTCATGACAATTAAGGGCAGTTAGTCAACATAGTTGTCACATTTTTCCAGTGGAGTTCAATTGTACAAGTGCAAAACAACAAAGGCAGAAAGTTCCGTTTAATCCTGATTATAATCAACCAAGCAAGATTTAAGGTCCTCTGCAAGGGAGGGAATAAAAAAAAAGATGAAAGCACTGGCATATCAGGTGTCTGGTGAGGATCATCCTCCTGGCTCACAGACAAACATTTTATCTTCACATGGCAAAGAGAGAGAGAGAGAGAGTTGGAGAGAGAGAGAGACAGGGAGGAGAGAAAAAGAGGAAGAGAAGGGAGGAAGGGAAAAAGAAAGAAAAAAGAAAAGAAAGAAAGAAAGAAAGGGAAAGAGGGAAGGAGGGAAGGAAGGAGACGGGGTGGGAAGGAAAGGGGAGGGGAGGAGAGGAGAGGGGAGAGCACTAGCCCTCTGGTATCTCTTTTTATAAGGACATTAATCCTATTATAAGTGTTCCACTCTCAGAACCTAATTACCTCCAAAAGGCCCCATCTCCAAATACCAGCACACTGAGGATTAAGGTTTCAATATGTGGAGTTTGGGGGGACACAAACATTCGGTCCATAGCACACATCCTTCAAGCCTCAATTCCTGCAGAGCAGTGTGTCAATTGTCATTTAACATGTGCTCACGTGTGTTAACGACAAGAACCCAGAGTATAAGAAACCCCAATCTGTTAGAGGAGGGCTGCCATCAAAACTGTCCGAACTTGGTAATAGAGGGAGATAATATGTTTTATTTTCCTGGATATAGTGTCCCAGAGAGAGGGACCTTTATATCTATCTTCCATGTCTATATTTGCCATACCGATACGTTTGAAAGAATGGCATGGAACAAAAGCTGTCAGTCTTTGTTCAAAAAATAGGCAGAAATGCAAGAGACACAGGAAAGATATTCTCTTAACAACAAACAAGAACAAGCTGTAGAGTTAACCAAGAGAAATCAGAAAGAGAACAAATGGAAAAGAATAAAACAACTAGCGAATTGGTAGATTTTAATATGATATCTAGGGACTTCCCTGGTGGTGCAGTGGTTAAGAATCCACCTGCCAATGCAGGGGACACGGGTTCAGTCCCTGGTCCAGGAAGATCCCACATGCCGTGGAGCAACTAAGCCCATGAGCCACAACGACTGAGCCTGCATGCTGCAGCTACTGAAGCCTGCGCACCTAGAGACCGTGCTCCACAAGAGAAGCCACCGCAATGAGACGCCCACACACTGAAACGAAGAGTAGCCCCCTCTCACCGCAACTACAGAAAGCCCCCGCACAGCAATGAAGACTCAACACAGCCAAAAAAAAAAAAAAATGATATCTATAAGAAACATGCTTCAAATATAGAGATAGATGAAAGTAAATGGAGAGATAAAGGACTAACACACAAACACCAACCACAAGAAAGATGGAGTAGCCACATGAATATCTGACAAAATAGACTTCAGAACGAGCAATATTATTAGTGATGAAAATAGATATTTCATAATGAGAGAGCTGGACATTCTCAAAGAAGACATAACAATCCCAGCTAAGCAATGACAACAGAGATTTGAAGCTCATAAAACAAATACTGGTAGAACTGAAAGGAAAAAGAGACAAATCCACAATTATAGTCACAGATCACAATACGCTAGTCTCAACAACTGATAGAGCAATTAGGCCTCAAATTTATAAGTGTGTAATGACCTGAATACACTATCAGGGAACTTGCTATGTTTGTCACTTATAATGAGCCACCCAACAACAGGGAACACTCATTCTTTTCAAGTACCCTTAGAACATCCACCAAGATAGAACATATCTTTCGCCATTAGGAAAAAAAAAAGACAAATTTAAAAGAATAGAAATCATGCAAGTTCTGTTCTCAGAGCATAATAGAATTTAACTTAAAATCAAAAATGGTAAGATAACTGGAAAAGTTCCAAATATATGGAAATTACATTACACGCTTTTAAATAACCCATAGATCAAAGAGGAAGTTTACAGCAAAGTTATTAAAATATTTGCCTGAAAGCAAATGAAGTATAACACTGAGGGGTTACATGTCTAGCTATTTTCCCAAAAGGATAAAAGCAATTCATGCACCAGTCAAACCTAATGCCACTCAAAAGTCATCAGTATGTGAATAGGTCATATGCTGTGTTGCATCCATACATCCAATACTACATAGCAATGAAAAGAATGAAGTATTTATATAGGCTACAATATGAATGAAAGTAAATATAGTTAAAGAAAGAAGACAGGCAAATAGATTCCATACTGCATGATGCCGTTTTAATAAAATACTAGAAAATACAATGTATTGTATCAGACAAGAAGCAGATCAATGGTGACCTGGGGATTGCGGGTCTAGGGAAGGTGAAATACTTTTGAGAATGATGGATATGTTCATTGTTTTGATTTTGTGATGGTGTTGCAGGTGTATACAAATGTCAAACTTTTGAAGGTCTGCACTTTACATTTATGTTGTTTATTGTATGCTAATTGTACTTTAAAACGTTAAAATAAGTATTTGAATAAATAAGCAAGCACATTTGTAAATAATAAATACCTTTATTTTGCTTCACATTTGATGCATCTGAAATCAGTGTGAGCTTACAATGGATGACATGATATATGGCAATTATTAAGTTGCTGTCTCCCAGCCCTAAACCTTGTGATGTTCAAGCTGGGGCTCTTTAAACCACACTGCTGCTTTGCTGCTCCTGTCATGTTAGGATTTGCCCATAGAGCATCATAGAGGAACCCTGCACACATCTAGAGGGTTTTGGAGCAAATCTATGCTCTCTTCCAAAGATCAATATCTTCTTTTGAAAAACATTGGTGGATGCCGCAGGACATCCAGTGACTTGAGCTCACATCATGAATTATGTTTACTTAATCGACACAATCATAATATTGTGTAAGTATAGCAAGCATTCTATCATCAATGCAAATAATATATAATGAATAATAAATCTCTGTATTTTTGAAACTACAAATTTTCCTTGAATTATCCATTAATAGATTTTCCACTGAAAATTAAAATGTCAGTCATGAATTTCATAAAGCAAATGACTTTTTTTTCTTCTTAGGGTGGCAGATTCTGATACAAGCAATTTAAAATTACATTTAGGTTACGCTTTATCCAACATTATGCGATGCCTTTTCTAGCCAAACAATTCAAGCACTGTCATGTAAGGTATGGTATCACACCAATTATGCCAAAGCAGTATTTAATGAAACTGACACAAAATCGTTGATTTGTAGGCAGTTATATTTCCCTAATGGAGCTTGTTAATGGAATTGAATTCTGTTCAGGAATGTTGTTTAATGTCACACCAGTTTATATTACGCTAAATTATCGTCAAACACAAAACAGGAAACAGATTCTACTAAGTCTTAAACGAATCAAAACTATGTTGCAAACTTTTTGATTTGTGATTCGATACAACTTGGAAAAAATAAAATGTAAAGTAGCACAATGTAAGGACATCTGTGTATTCTGGCAGGTAAACTGATGAACTGCAATAAACAGGAACTAAAATATGTAAATCTGAAAGCTTATCTTCATCTTACAAAGCACTTTAAATACTTGAAAGTAAAATTAAATAGATTGTTTGGTTTCTCTTCTGAAAGTGTCCTCAAATATAAGGTATTTAACAGAGTATAGTTGATTCATATTTTTGCATAGTCTCTTTTAAATTAATAGTTATTTTATTTTTATACTTAACAAAAACAGTATCTGGGATTTAGAGACAATGTGAAAAATAAAGAAAATACCTAAGTCTGACAAAGAACATATCTATACATCTATTATTTAGTTTAAACCACCATAGTTTTGAAGTGTGCTTTACACCTAAAAATATATTATGCATATTATCAACTGAATATTATTTTATAATAATTTGAAATTGATACATATTATGCTGTCTTATATATGTGCTATAATTTGTGACCCAAATTCATTTCATTTGACACTTACGTTCTATTGCTCAAAATTAGTTATTATATCTTAAAAATTTCCAAATGTATTTATTTATACTGATCTTTTATAGATTATGTATAAATATTCGAGAGTACTTTGGCTGTGTTTTTTCCCTCGAGATGGATAAGTTGGTGGTATACTCTCTCAGTTTTTCTCTACCTAGAAAGAATATCATTACACATGTGTGACAACAACAAAACATCTGTATGTGATGCCAATAGACTCAGACAACTCAGAAGACTATCGGGGAGACCAGAGTAAAGGCATTCAGAGGGTGCAGCTAAAATCACAGTCATCCCAAAGGTCATGACGATTGTGCACCTTCCCAATGCTGTGTCCTCTGAGGAAAGAACTTCTGGTTCTCCCCTCTCGCATGAGTGAGGGGTAAACTCATCAACTCGCTGAATTGAGAAAGCAGCCTCCAGGCCACACACAGATCTAAAGTTACAAGTAGAAACCTCACTGCTTCAGGGGGCTTAAGCACAATCCACAGCTGACTCCTAAAGCATCCTAACCAGGGTGTCCTGGGGTATAACTTGAGAAGGACATCAGAGGCTGCACTGAATTATTCAAGCCAAATCACTAAAGCAAACAAACACAATCTTTAAATTCAAAGACAAAAACAGTTTGAAAGTTAAATGATGGGGACAAAAGATATACTATGTAAACAGCAACCAGAAAAGAGCTGGAGTGTCTATGCAAACACCACATTAAATAGACATTAAGACAAAACTGTTGCTAGAGATAAAATGATACTTTCCAATGCTGCCTCAGAAGATTCCCATCTGTCTAACCTTTATCACATGCCTATGTTCTTGTTTTCTCTCTTTCTTTCTCGGTTTCCACAATGGATTATGTTCCTTCAACCCATTCTATCCATCACCCCATGGAAATGTTTTTAAATTTCATTTATTTAGGAAATCTGTTTATACAGTTTAAACAGTCTCTCTCTTTTTTTTTTAATTCTTGAATTTTATCTCATTCTTTTTTTTATACAGCAGGTTCTTATTACTCATCAATTTTATACACATCAGTGTATATATGTCAATCCCAATCTCCCAATTCATCACACACACCCCCACTGTTTTCCCCCCTTGGTGTCCATACATTTGTTCTATGCATCTGTGTCTCAATTTCTGCCCCGCAAACCAGTTCATCTGTACCATTTTTCTAGGTTCCACATACATGCTTTAATACACAATATTTGTTTTTCTCTTTCTGAATACTTCACTCTGTATGACAGTCTCTAGATCCATCCATGTCTCAACAAATGACTCAATTTCATTCCTTTTTATGGCTGAGTAATATTCCATTGTATATATGTACCACAACTTCTTTAGCCATTCGTCTTTCGATGGGCATTTAGGTTGCTTCCATGACCTGGCTATTGTAAATAGTGTTGCAATGAACATTGGGGTGCATGTGTCTTTTTGAATTATGGTTTTCTCTGGGTATATGCACAGTAGTGGGAATGCTGAATCATATGGTAATTCTATTATTAGTTTTTTAAGGAACCTCCATACTGTTCTCCATAGTGGCTGTATCAATTTACATTCCCACCAACAGTGCAAGAGGGTTCCCTTTTCTCCACACCCTCTCCAGCATTTGTTGTTTGTAGATTTTCTGATGATGCCCATTCTAACTGGTGTGAGGTGATACCACATTGTAGGTTTGATTTGCATTTCTCTGATAATTAGTGATGTTGAGCAGCTTTTCACATGCTTCTTGGCCATCTGTATGTCTTCTTTGGAGAAATGTCTATTTAGGTTTTCTGCCCATTTTTGGATTGGGTTGTTTGTTTCTTTAATATTGAGCTGCATTAGCTGTTTATATATTTTGGAGATTAATCCTTTCTCCGTTGATTCGTTCGCAAACATTTTCTCCCATTCTGCGGGTTGTCTTTTCGTCTGGTCTATGGTTTCCTTTGCTGTGCAAAAGCTTTGAAGTTTCATTAGGTCCCATTTGTTTATTTTTGTTTTTATTTCCATTTCTCTAGGAGGTGGGTCAAAAAGGATCTTGCTGTGATTTATGTCATAGAGTGTTCTGCCTATGTTTTCCTCGCACCAGTTATTGAAGAGACTGTCTTTTCTCCATTGTATATCCTTGCCTCCTTTGTCAGAGATTAGCTGACCACAGGTGCGTGGGTTTATCTCTGGGGTTTCTATCTTTTTCCATTGATCTATACTTCTGTTTTTTTGCCAGTACGATATTGTCTTGATTACTGTAGTTTTGTAGTAAAGTCTGAAGTCAGGGAGTCTGATTCCTCCAGCTCCGTTTTTTTTCCCTCAAGACTGCTTTGACTATTCGGGGTCTTTTGTGTCTCTATACAAATTTCAAGATTTTTTGTTCTAGTTCTGTAAAAAATGCCACTGGTAATTTGATAGGGATTGCATTGAATCTGTAGATTGCTTTGGGTAGTATAGTCATTTTCACAATATTGATTCTTCCAATCCAAGAACATGGTATATCTCTCCATCTGTTTGTATCATCTTTGATTTCTTTCATCAGTGTCTTATAGTTTTCTGAGTACAGGTCTTTTACCTTCTTAGGTAGGTTTATTCCTAGGTATTTTATTCTTTTTGTTGCGATGGTGAATGGGGTTGTTTCCTTAATTTCTCTTTCTGATCTTTTGTTGTTAGTGTATCGAAATGCAAGAAGTTTCTGTGCAATAATCTTCTATCCTGAAACTTTACCAAATTCATTGATTAGCTCTAGTAGTTTCCTGGTGGCATGTTTAGGATTCTCTATGTGTAGTATCATG
The DNA here is from genome assembly GCF_002837175.3 of Physeter macrocephalus. Taxonomy (NCBI): domain Eukaryota; kingdom Metazoa; phylum Chordata; class Mammalia; order Artiodactyla; family Physeteridae; genus Physeter; species Physeter macrocephalus. The sequence goes on along the minus strand of NC_041232.1, from coordinate 82,460,201 downwards.
TCATCTGCAAACACTGACAGTTTTACTTCTTCTTTTCTGATTTGGACTCATTTTATTTCCTTTTCTTCTCTGATTGCCGTGGCTAGGACTTCCAAAATTATATTGAATAATAGTCGCGAGAGTGGACATCCTTGTCTTGTTCCTGATCTTAGAGGAAATGTTTTCAGTTTTTCACCATTGAGAATGATGTGTGCTGTGGGTTTGTCATATATGTCCTTTATTATGGTCAGATAGGTTCCCTCTATGACCACTTTCTGGAGAGTTTTTAACATAAATTAGTGTTGAATTTTGTCAAAAGCTTTTTCTGCATTTATTGAGATGATCATATGGTTTTTATTCTTCAATTTGTTAATATGGTGTATCACATTGATTGATTTGCATATATTGAAGAATCCTTGCATCCCTGGGATAAATCTCACTTGATCATGGTGTATGATCCTTTTAATGTGTTGTTGGATTCTGTTTGCTAGTATTTTGTTGAGGATTTTTGCATCTATATTCATCAGTGATATTGATCTCTTATTTTCTTTTTTGTAGTGTGTTTTTCTGGTTTTGGTATCAGGGTGATCGTGGTCTCATAGAATGAATTTGGGAGTGTTCCTTCCTTTGCAATTTTTTGGAAGAGTTTGAGAAGGATGGGTGT
>NC_041232.1:82435399-82459289 GCF_002837175.3 Physeter macrocephalus | reverse complement strand
ATAGAATTCGCCTGTGAAGCCATCTGGTCCTGGATTTTTGTTTGTTGGAAGATTTTTAATCACAGTTTCAATTTCATTACTTGTGATTGGTCTGTTCATATTTTCTATTTCTTCCTGATTCAGTCTTGGAAGGTTATAGCTTTCTGAGAATTTGACCATTTCTTCCAGGTTGTCCATTTTATTGTTATAGAGTTGCTTGTAGTAGTCTCTTAGGATGCTTTGTATTTCTGAGGTGTCTGTTGTAACTTCTCCTTTTTCATTTCTAATTTTATTGATTTGAGTCCTCTCCCTCTTTTTCTTGCCTTTTATATTGTTGAATTCAGTTTGTTAATATTTTTTGAGGATTTTTGTCTCTATGTTTATCAGGGATATTAGCCTGTAATTTTCTTTTTTTGTAATATCTCTGGCTGGTCTTGGTATCAGGGTAATGCTGACCTTGTAGAATGAGTTTGGATGTATTCCTTCCTCTTTAGTTTTTCAGAATAATTTGAGAAGAATAGGTATTAACTCTTCTTTAAATGTTTAGTAGAAATCCCCTATGAAGCTATCTGGTTCTGGACTTTTGTTTGCTGGAAGTTTTTTGATTGCTGATTTAATTTAATTACTATTATTGGGTCTGTACAGATTTTCTCTTTCTTCCAGATTCAGTCTTGGAGGATTGTATGCATCTAGGAATTTATCCATTTCTTCTACATTGTCCAAATTTTGGTTTATAATTGTTTATAGTATTCTCTTATGATTGTATGTATTTCTGGGATGTCAGTTGTAACTTCTTCATTTCTAATTTTATGTATTTGGGCCCTCTCCCTTTTTTTTTTTTTTTTTGATGAGTCTAGCTAAATGTTTACCAATTTTGTTCATCTTCTAAAAGAACCAGCTTTTAGTTTCATTGATCTTTGCTATTGATTTCTTTGTTTCTATTTCATTTATTTCTGTTCGGATCTTTATGATTTCTTTCCTTCTACTAACTTTGGGTTTTGTTTGTTCTTCTTTCTCTAGTTCCTTTAGGTGTAAGGTTAGATTGTTTATTTGGGATTTTCCTATTTCTTGAGGTAGGATTTTATTGCTATAAAATTCCCTCTTAGAACTGCTTTGCTACATCCAATAGGTTTTGGATCGCCATGTTTTCATTGTCATTTGTCTCTAGGTATTTTTTTATTTCCTCTTTGATTTCTTCAATGATCTCTTGGTTATTTAATAACGTATTGTTTAGCCTCCATGTGTTTGTGTTTTATTACTTTTTTCCCCTATAATTTATTTTTAAACTCATAGCATTTTGTTCAGAAAAGATGCTTGATATGATTTCAATTTTAAATTTACTGAGGCTTGATTTGTGACCCAAGATGTGATCTATCCTGGAGGATGTTCTGTGCGCACTTGAGAAGAAAGTGTAATCTGCTGTTTTCGGATGGAATGTTCCATAAATATCCATTAAATCTAACTTCTCTATTGTGTCATTTAAAGCTTGTGTTTCCTTATTAATTTTCTGTCTGGATGATAGGTCCACTGGTATAAGTGAGGCATTAAACCCCCACTATTATTGTGTTACTGTCAATTTCCTCTTTTATAGCTGTTAGAAATTGCCTAATGTATTGAAGTGCTCCTATGTTGGATGAATATATACTTATAATTGTTATATCTTCTTCTTGGATTGATCCCTTGATCATTAGGTAGTGTTCTTCTTTGTCTCTTATAACATTCTTTATCTTAAAGTCTATTTTATCTGATGAGTATTGCTACTCCAGCTTTCTTGTGATTTCCATTTGCATGGAATATCTTTTCCCATCCCCTCACATTCAGTCTGTATGTGTCCCTAGGTCTGAAGTGGGTCTCCTGTAGACAGCATATATATGGGTCTTGTTTTTATATCCATTCAGTGAGCCTGTGTCCCTTGGTTGGAGCATTTAATCCATTCACGTTTAAGGTAATTATTGATATGTATGTTCCTATGACCATCTTCTTAATTGTTTTGGCTTTGTTTCTCTAGGTCCTTTTCTTCTCTTGTGTTTCCCACTTAGAGAAGTTCCTTTACCATTTGTTGTAAAGCTGGTTTGGTGGTGGTGAATTCTCTTAGCTTTTGCTTGTCTGTAAAGCTTTTGATTTCTTCATTGGATCTGTATGAGATCCTTGCCGGGTAGAGTAATCTTGGTTGTGGGTTCTTCCCTTTCATCACTTTCAATATATCATACCACTCCCTTCTGGCTTGTATAGTTTCTGCTGAGAAATCAGCTGTTAACCTTATGGGAGTTCCCTTGTATGTTGTCGTCTTTCCCTTGTTGCTTTTAATAATTTTTCTTTGTCTTAATTTTTGTCAGTTTGGTTATTATGATTCTTGGTGTGTTTCTCCTTGGGTTTATCCTGACTGGGACTTTCTTCACTTCCTGGACTTGGGTGGCTACTTCCTTTCCCATGTTAGGGAAGTTTTCAACTATAATCTCTTCAAATATTTTCTCGGGTCCTTTCTCTCTCTCTTCTCCTTCTGGGACTCCAGTAAAGCGAATGTTGGTGTGTTTAATGTTGTCCCAGAGGTCTCTTAGGCTGCCTTCATTTCTTTTCATGATTTTTTCTTCATTCTGTTCTGTGTCAGTGATTTCCACCATTCTGTCTTCCAGGTCACTTTTCCATTCTTCTGCCTCAGTTATTCTGCTATATATTCCTTCTAGTGTGTTTTTCGTTTCAGTTATTGTATTGTTCATCTTTGTTTGTTTGTCTTTTAATTCTTCTAGGTTTTTGTTAACCATTTCTTGCATCTTCTTGATCTTTGCCTCTATTCTTTTTCTGAGATCCTGGATCATCTTCACTATAATTATTCTGAATTCTTTTTCTGGAAGATTGCCTATATCCACTTCATTTAATTGTTTTTCTGGGGTTTCAGCTTGTTCCTTCATTTGCTACATAGCCCTCTGCCTTTTCATTTTGTCTATCTTTCTGTGAATGTGGTTTTCTTTCCACAGGCTGCACGATTGTAGTTCTTGCTTCTGCTGTCTCCCCTCTGGTGGATGAGGCTATCTAAGAGGCTTGTGCAAGCTTCCTGATGGGAGGGACTGATGGTGCATAGAGGTGGGTGTTTCTCTGGTGGGAAGAGCTCCAGAAAACTTTAATCCACTTGTCTGTTGATGGTTGGCATTGAGTTTCCTCCCTGTTGGTTGTTTGGCCTGAAGCGACCCAGCAGCGGAGGCTATAGGCTCTTTGGTGGGGCTAAAGACTGACTCTGGGAGGGCTCACGCCAAGGAGTACTTCCCAGAACTCTGCTGCCACTGTCCTTGTCCATTGATGAGGCACAGCCACCCCCTACCTTTGCAGGAGACCCTCCAACACTAGTAGGTAGGTCTCTTTCAGTCTTGTATTGGGTCACTGCTCTTTCCCCTGGGTCCCGATGTGCACACTACTTTGTGTGTGCCCTCCAAGAGTGGAGTTTCTGTTTCCCCCAGTCCTGTTGAAATCCTGCAATCAAATCCTGCTAGCCTTCAAAGTCTGATTCTCTGGGAATTCCTCCTCCCATTGCCAGACCTCCAGGTTGGGAAGCCAGATGTGGGGCTCAGAACCTTCACTCCAGTGGGTGGACCTCTGTGGTATAATTGTTCTCCAGTTTGTGAGTCACCCACCCAGCAGTTATGAGATTTGGTTTTATTGTGATTGCACCCCTCCTACTGTCTCTTTGTGGCTTCTCCTTTGTCTTTGGATGTGGAGTATCTTTTGGTGATTTCCAGTGTCTTCCTGTCAATGATTGTTCAGCAGTTAGTTGTGATTCTGGTGCTCTCGCAGGAGGGAGTGAGCGCACGTCCTTCTACTCTGCCATCTTGAACGAATCGCTGTCTAATTTTTTTTAATAGTCAAAGAATTCTATGTAGGTAGTCATGTAGACCAATGTTGCTTAAGGAGAAGGACATTAGAATTCCTATTCTTGGTGAACCAAATGATCTAACTGTCCCAAATAAAAATTTATTTTTCATTTAAATTCAAATAGTATATAAGTAATTCTTCCAGTAGTGGCACTGAGTACACAAAGCTTCCTCCTTTTGTGTAGGATAAAATAAATAATAGTGAAAATTTTGCTAGAGAGAATAAAGACACATGAAATGAAAAAACATAATAACAAAATATTATTAAAATTATTATATAAATTAATTTAAACCAGAGATGTTGTTGAACAGTCTGTTTTTTCATTATTTCTTGAATTGGAATAGTGGCCCTTTTGTAAAGTATAAGGAATGTTTTCACACTCACCACATATTTTTTGAAGAAAATTAAAGGGTAATTCAAGACATATGAAACACTACAATCTCTTAAAATTTCAAAGCAGACATTGACTTAAGAAGAAAAAATGGTCTAGTAAGAAAAAAGTCAGTGACAATTGGACTTGATACTCTCTGTTCAGATAAATGGCAGCTTTTTTGTTTCTACTGTTGTCTGCTTTTCTTTATCTCTGAGAGCTCATACAGGAAATAGGAGTAACTTTAGCCAGGAATTTTTTCTTTCTCTTGATGTTGCCAAAGATGTATAAGAGGATGTCTGAGAGTAATTATGAAGAAAACAAAACCAAACATCTGACTCTGATGTCACTGCTGTATCAATCTACAGAAGAAGAAAGACAGAGCATGCCAGGCAAGAGACAGCAGGCAACAACAGAACTCAGTTGCAAGAGAAGCCTCTAGCCCTGAAAACGGGAAAGCTATTTGGCTTCCCCTATTTTTCTACATATTTGGCAGATCTAAAATTTACTGATTTATTTTTTGGTCTTTACACCTTCTTCTAAATCTTTATGGTGTGCACAGTTGAAGATACAAGGACTTTCCTGGACTTCCTCCTCCTCCTGCCCCCAGGAAATGCACACTTGACTAAATAGTCAATGGCAAGTGTGTATGTCTAATATACATGAAATACGAATGCAAGTTGCATACTACTGAGGCTAGATGGAAAGGTTCATTATTTCTTCCTTCCTACATTTATTCATCCAACGGATATTCATTGAGAGACTACTTTCTGCCATGTTCTTGGCACTAGGGCCACAGTGATGAACCTGATAATCACAAGGTCCTTTTATGGAGCTTATGTAGAGATGGAACTGGGAGACAGATATTCAACAGACATGCAGTATTCAATTGTGTCAGGAGGCAGAAAATTGAAATAGAGTGTGTATTTTAGGTCTGTGTTGTTAGGAAAAATTTATATAAATTTTGGTATTCTTGAAATGTGAGTGGAATAGAAAGAAATGCTATTCCATGATTAAGGCAGAAGTGCATTTCGGGGACAGAGGTTCATTCCTGTGTCATGACTGGTCTCAATCAAACATTGATGTGAAGAGTAAAGGACAGACACATACACACTACTATATATAAAATAGATAACTAATAAGGACTTGATGTACAGCACAGGGAACTCTACTCAATACTCTGTAATGACCTATATGGGAATAGAATCTAAAAAAGAGTGGATATATGTATATATATAACTGATTCACTTTGCTGTACAGCAGAAACTAACACAACATGGTAAATCAACTATACTCCAATAAAAATTAATTTAAAAAAAGAGTAAACGATATATTAGAATAGATTGAGAAGTGAGATATAACGAAGAGAATGGAGTCTATACTGGTGATAAATACACATTTTCAAAAACTTTAGCTCTGAATATGAGCATAAAATGGGTCTGTAGCTGAAGGAAAAGTGGACTATAGTGGATATTTTTAAAAGAAAAGATGTTCACGTGTAAGACTTATTTATTTTTAAAGAAAACAGCCGCAAATATAAGACACAAGAAAAATTAGCAATGCAGAGGGAATAATGGAAAAAACAACATCCCTCGAGGCTAGATAAGAGAACCCCCAAATCATATGCCAGATATCAGCAATACTGTGGAGAGAGAATTTTACAGAATGTGGTAATTCAGTGGATTGAGGGAGGAGGAAGACAGGTCTATTCACGCTGTAACTAACCTGAACAACTTTGTTTTTATTAATGTAATTATGGTGATGTCAAAACAGTAAAATAGTCAAAATAGTAAACAATGTAGTGACAACAATACTAAAACAATGGTAGTAAAAACAAGCTTAGTTCTGGTTCTACTGATTGGGAAATACCACAGAATAATCAACCAGACGTGTTCAAAAGACATTTTGTAATTTAGATAATTTTGGAAATTAACAGAGCAGTAGCAGTGCCTATAACACACTCCAACTTGAAAAAAATTATTTCCATTTTGGCAGCAAGTAATACTTTGAATACTTGTTAAAAATACTCTGTAAGCTATGACGTAGTCGTGTGATGAGATAAGCATTTCCAGTTGAAAGGAATGGATACAGATATTGACCAAGATGGCCCTATTGTTCCCTCAGTTTGACTAAACTTTAGACAGGTTTCCTCTTACCTTTAGTCCCCTGACTTCCCTTCTCTTAAAGCATTTACATTAAAAAACACCCAAACAAACAAACAAAAAAAACCTTGCAATTGTAAATTCTTTCTTTGAATTTTGAGACGTAAATATTCTCCTAGCCTCTTACAACCCAGGAAAGGTTTTCTCAGGACCTCAGAGTCACCCTTTGCACAGCTATCATCAAGAAAAACAAGAGTCCTACCTCCAAATCTATGGGAAGCAGCCGCCTAGCTTTGGAAATCAACAGTTAGCAAACACAGATTGCCTAATGACATGGATCAACTTCCCTCTTAACTCACCCCGTCACTTAAAAATACCTCCTGTCTCAGCCTCTTCAATAAGCGGTGCTGGGAAAACTGGGCAGCTAGGAAATCAACAGCAAACACAGATTGCCTAATGACATGGATCAACTTCCCTCTTAACTCACCCCGTCACTTAAAAATACCTCCTGTCTCAGCCTCTTCAATAAGCGGTGCTGGGAAAACTGGGCAGCTACATGTAAAAGAGTGAAATTAGAACACTCTCTAACACCATACACGGTATCACCTCACACCAGTCAGAATGGCCATCATCAAAAAATCTACAAACAATAAATGCTGGAGAGGGTGTGGAGAAAAAGGAAACCTCTTGCACTGTTGATGGGAATATAAACTGATACAGCCACTATGGCGTACAGTATGGAGGTTCCTTAAAAAACTAAAAACAGAACTACCATATGGCCCAGCAATCCCACTACTGGGCATATACCCTGAGAAAACCATAATTCAAAAAGAGTCATGTACCACAATGTTCACTGCAGCACCGTTTATAATAGCCAGGACACGGAAGCAACCTAAGTGTCCATCAACAGATGAATGGATAAAGAAGATATATATACAATGGCACATATATACAATGGAATATTACTCAGCCATAAAAAGAAACGAAATTGAGTTATTTGTAGTGAGGTGGATGGACCTAGACTCTGTCATACAGAGAGAAGTAAGTGAGAAAGAGAAAAACAAATACCGTATGCTAACACATATTATGGAATCTAAAAAAAAGAACAACAAAATGGTCATGAAGAACCTAGGGGCAGGATGGGAATAAAGACACAGACCTACTAGAGAATGGACTTGAGGACACGGGGAGGGGGAAGGGTAAGCTGGGACAAAGTGAGAGGGTGGCATGGACATATATACACTACCAAATGTAAAACCGACAGCTAGTGGGAAGCAGCCGCGTAGCACAGGGAGATCAGCTCAGTGCTTTGTGACTACCTAGAGGGGTGGGATAGGAAGGGTGGGAGGGAGATGCAAGAGGGAAGAGATATGGGATATATGCATATGTATAGCTGATTCACTTTGTTATAAAGCATAAATTAACACACCATTGTAAAGCAATTATACCCCAATAAAAAAAAAACCCAAAACCTTTTCTCTTGTTTCAGTGAAGTTTCGTTCAGTCTGTCTCCCCTGTTGCCACAGTCTTGAATAAAGTCTTTCATGTTGGTTTAACTCCATTCAGTGCAATTCTTCGTTGACAACATATATGTATATATGTATGTGTGTATGTATATATGTATATATACATATCACTTAGGTAATGACAAGATGCAACATATATTTGCAATGGTTGTCAAGACAGCTGGTCTATACAGCTGTCATTCATCAATGTGTGGTTTGAAAAAGTTATATGTTTCTTAAACTTCTGGTTCCTAACACAAAAGTCAAACTTGTCACCTAACATCGCATAGGATGAGATGTTCTATTCAATATTCTGAATATAATTGATTTCCAAATACAGAATTCACTTTTCCAGGCTTAACTGCAAAATTGACTTAACTTTTCATTGTTATACAATATGATCATTCTTCCAAATATATCATACTTCATGCCTAACTGTAGACATTTAAAAGCACAATTAAATGTTTATGGAGTCCCTCAATTAGAAAGTTACTTTTTGATTCATTATTTTATATTTAAGCAAAATTGTTTGTACCCTACAATTCATAAATATTGATGAAATATGGCAATTAAGTATGTGGATATCTCGCATTAGGTAAAAAAACAATCCAATGTTTGTTAATAAGCTTGTCCAAATTTAGAAAACACTGAATCATTAAAATCCCAAAAGATTCCAATCTTGAAAAAAAAATTTGTGGAAAAATTGTCATACAGACATCCATACACCCACATGTGCACACATGCACAAACACACTGATTTGCAAACATCATTTTTGAGGTAAAAAATAAATTGAAATCCACCATAAATTATGACAAATTTCCAACAAGAAAGTTATATTTTAGCTGGGGAAAAAACTTTTGAAATAAATGATTTGTTTTTCAACGGTTATTATCTGAGGGTAGAAGACAATGTAAGCAGAAAACTTTTTCTCCTGCATTGAGAATGTCTTTATTCGAATGAATAATTCACGTAAATAGGCTCAGTTATTATACTAGTGGCTTCTAATAATCTAGGAAATACCTAGTATATGAATATCACAGGAACTATTTCTATGATTGTTAACATGGTATTTATTTGCTAAAATATTTGCTCAAATAAATTCATGCATCCAGAAATAGTTTGTTTACATTTACTAATTTCAAAAGACATTTATTTATTTATTTATTTATTACCAAAAGACTTTTAAGAATAGGATAAAGGAATTTCTTTTAGCAACCTCTGTAAGATTTATAAATGTAACGCCTTGTTTATTAATAAGCATATTATCAACCTAATATAAAATTTTCAACCCTTTTATTTGAAGGAATATCCAGTTCTTTTTTAAAAAATATAAGACAGAATATAGTGTTTTTAGCCTTGATATTTTAAGCTAGATTTTTAATCAATAGCTTAATAGCTCTTAGTCCCTAAGTGACACCTCATATTTAACTAATCTCATCAGTACAGAACACTCAGATCTGTGGAATCGGAGCCAACACATTTACTGGAAACCAGGACATAGAACTAGAACAAGGGACACATTCATCACTCAAAACTATTCATCTCTAGAGACTGAAATTTTACAAATGAGTTACACTTTGCCTGTTAATACTTAAGGTTAAATAAATAAAAAATTTAAACTACAGTGAATTTTGTCTGTCAAATATACCTGACATGTCACAGAAACATCTTTTACTCAGACAATGTGAAATATTAATAAATTCCCTCTGTAATGCAAATAAAATACTAAAACAGATAAAAATTTAGGGGCATAAGTTTTAAATACACAAGACATAGTTTTTAACAAATTTTTGAATTAAGAGCTATTGTTTGTTTAAGGAAACACTGAAGGTAATATTTGTTAAGATGGACAAAGTTTTCAAGATTTTTCTAAATAATTAAGTATAGTCAGATATGTCAATAACACTTTTTCATAGAAAGTTGAGTCTGTGCCATAGAAGTAAGTTACATGAAAGCAACATTCAGATATTTGAAATTACTTTATGATAATGGCTTTGGAAATGTTGGGTTAACTCTCTAATTTTTCTCATGGTTTTTAGAAAAAAAATAAAGTAAAAGTGGACATAGTGTTTTGGAAATATTAATGGTTAGCAAACAGTGCATTTTAAAGTATTTTCTGGATATTTCTTACGATCCTTATATGCTTTATTTAGTGATAAGGTCTTGATACGAAATGGAGTAAAATATAGTATATTACTGGTGTCTTAAACTCAAAAGTTATTAGTTTCATGCAATTTAATCATAATTGGAAAATATCAACCTATTTTAAAGTAACTAGCATACATCCTAGGGTAGAGTGGAGTAGTGTGAAGTGACACCATCACTTATGTAACAGAACACTTATGGACATTTGCCCTTTGTCCCCCTCACTGCTACTTATTGAACCCTTGTGTTTCTGGCACCCGGGGAGTACCTCCTGTTCTTGGCCCACCTCACAGAATTAAATCTTGGATCCAGCTGTCCACTAATCCCTTGTGGATTTTACTTTACTATATTGAAAAACTTTCAAGACCAATCCAATTTAATATCTAAGGTGATCTTGCAGTCTTCTGCTAATATTGATGCAGTGCTTCTGAGAAGAAGTATTCACTAATTTCTGAGACTATCCTCTTAGATTCAAAGCAATAGAAATAAAAGTTATTTCCAGAGTAACATCTATGCAGTATATACAAGTCATCTATAGGGCAATATATACCTAGATATTATATATTCATGTATTACCATATTTTCATTACAGGTGATAGAAATGACAGACAGCTTGGTCTCTAGTATTTATTAGTTTCATGTGGTTAGAGACTCAAAAACAATTTATGTCTTAAACATGCATTTATGTATTTTCCATATATAACAATTTTTTACTTTATTTCAGTACAATTTTCAACACACAATTTACTGTTTTACAAGATATTTAAATATGTGAAATAAAACTTCTATGGACTGCTTGCAAGCTGCAAATCTAAGTAAAATGCTTATATTCTTAAACGAGAACAAAAATGTGGTAAAATAAACTGTGGGTGTATGTTCCTGCTCTTCTTGCAATCTCACTTGGGATTCACTATGTCTTTTCTTTATTGTGTCTGTCCTTATTTTCTTCATTATTTCTCTTGGTCTTTTACTCCTCTTACAATCCCATCCTGCTGGTATTTGTTATGAGTCCATTTTGGACTGCTACCTGATTTTTAAAAATTAAAGTACCCTCTGCCATGCCGAAAAGTACCCGTCTCTTCCTTTTCTGGGCTAATAATCCATCATCATGTGTCTTCATGACAGAAGTACTCTGACTCTTTGGAGAATATTCTGGATTATATTCCTCTTTGTTCAGTCTCTTTTGAAAGGTAGTATTTCTGGTGTTTGGACCAGTATTTGTTGAAAGTATGTATTCTAACCATACTTTAAAAAGTGAACAGAAAAAATGTATGATGATGATGATGTTAATAGTTACCCTGAAGGGTGATTATAGGGAAACTCCTGGGCTGGCCTAGAAGAGAAGGGATTTGGGTCTAAATCACCTGGCTTTACCACTTTTGTTGATCTTTCATCTTAGCTTTCAAATTCATTAAAAGATAGGACTAGATGAACTCTAATGTGACTTAGATTTAAAAATCTGATAATTGGATTCTTAAAAGTGTACAAGTAATTTTAAAAAGAGTGTCAATAAGGAAAAACAAACAAAACAAAACAAAGCAAGCAACAGTATACTACCTTTAGGGTATGCTCAACACATGGGTCTTTATTCTGATAGTGTAACATTCCAACTTTGTATCTGTGACTTGATTGCTTATTTCTGCCTAGAGAGCTTTTGATTTTGTGTTCTGTGGTAATGTCTTTCCCAAAGGTAGAGTTCAATTGTATCTTATTATTGTCTGTGATTTCCAAACTCACCTCCAGACTAGTAAGTACCATTGTCCCCTGCACAGCATCCTCATAAAGAAAATACTTCCTATCACTATTGCTGAATATACTGCTCTTTGTCCCTTTGGGAAGGAAGAGACTGGCAAGTTTTGCTTTTTTTTTCCTTTACTTTTAAAAGTAAATCTAAATCACAAGCCAAAATAGCTTTCACTGGAAGTTTTATAACGTTAAAGGACTCTGGGCATTTATTTCAATCAGCTCCAGAGTAAATAATTTTTATTTACCTACCACTCTCTATTTTATAATTAAAATATTCTACTAAAAAGAGTATAAATATGAATATTTAAATGCAAGACAAATATTATGGAAACCAATTATTTTACTTTAATTAACCTTTTAACGGAACAATTGTTTCAATGTTTATGTTAAATGTAACATATTAAAAGTTCAAAAGATACTTATTAATAACAACTTCATACTCCAGTCTGGGATTTAGATAAGAATATAAATATAAATATAAACACTGATGTTCTCTGAACCAGAAGCTTAAAGCCTAACAGAGGATTCAGACAAGCAGAAGTAGCTTTCTTAGAAGTGATAAGTGCAGTTAATAGAGATAAATAAAAAGAGCAATAGGAGCACTAAGTATCAGAAATTAATTATGGATATCAAAATACATAATAGCTACTGTGAATCTTGAAAGAAGGCATGGGAATTAATCAGGCAGAAAAGAGCTGATAATTAAGGTGCTCCAAACCTAGAAATGGTAAACAAGCAATGTAATTATGTGCGGTCTCTGTTGAAAAAATGGAGGGTCTGTAGGATACCAAAGCCAGGGGGAATCACTGAAGGATGGAAAAATGACATGGTTAGCTTGGAGGAGGAAACCACAACTCAAAAATACATGCAGGGCAATACTGCTAAGGAAGTGATGCAGGAGAAGGTTTAGGGTGAGAAATGGCGGATGCCGAGCAGAGAAAGGGGCCCAGAGACAAGGGCCACAATTAGGTCAGGAAACTGATCCCCCCAAACCCTACCAGTCTGGGGACAGGCAGCAGCCAGCAAGGGTGTGTGCCTCCAGGGAGGGGTAGAGGGTTTGCAGACTCGGTGGGGAGAAGCAGAGTTACATCCCTTGTGGTTCGTAATAAGTGGAAGAGGAAAAAGCACCCAAACTGGGGAAATTATCTACTCGTCATTCACAGAAAACATCCTTCCCCTGCCCACCTCAAACTAAACAAGTGACTATCTCCTACCAGCTATTCTCACTTGAGGCTAGGAAGTTTCAAAACGTCAAGGAAGTTTTGAAATATCTTGGGGAAATCCCCAACGAAAGTCCTGGGACACTTCCACTAATGTCATGTGTCATTTTTTTTCTCTCTCAAATTACACATATGAATTAACAGACAATACTTAGTATGTACTGTTTTTCCTATTACTCCCTCCCAAAGTCAGTGTAACATAGTGGTTAACAATGTGAATCTGGAGTCTGACATATTTAGATGTAAAATTTCACGTTGTTTTTTCCCTAGCTAAACAACTTTAGATGACTACTCACCTATTCTCCATTTCACCGACTCTGAAATGAGAATAATGATAACCAGCTTGCCAATTTGTCATGGCATCTACGTAAGATAATGAATTTAATGCAGTATGTCTTCCATGTCTTCGATGCATAATAAATGATAGACATTGCTACTATCAGAATCCATTCTTCATTAACAATTTTTGAAGACCAACCTTTTAGAGGTTGTCTGCATCCACACTTTTAAATTCTATTTTTAACGGGATGGTGGTGATAGTATATAACTGCTTTAGTTGACTATTTCCAAACTAGATCACTAACAAAAAAGTCAGATGATTTAATCACCACAGGATAAAATGATGGAAGAAAACCAATGGGATTACAACTCCATACCAAACACTTAAGGAACTCTCAAAAAAAAAAAAAAAGTAAACATTTAATATGTAAATAATCCCCAAAGTATCCACTGCTTTCTTTTAAATTTCTTCAGGAACTTCTATATTTATATTTTCAATAGAGAAGTTACTTATAAATTCTTTAAGTAAAGTTACTTTTAATTAATACGTATGAAGATTTTCATTCTTGTGTGTGTGTGTGTGTGTGTGTTGGCTCTGTCTCTGAATAGGATTAGCATTCCCTGAGGATGCAGATTTTGTCATAATGATTTATGTGTAAGCCATATTTGCCTCACCCTGAGTTTGCCAAACACAGTGCTTTACAGCAAGTAGACATTTGATAAATAACTGTTACAAAGTGTTTTTGAGCCCAACCAGTCAAGGACCTGTGGTTTGTATTTGTTGTTTTTAACTATACCTGGATGCTTGAGAGACATGTTCTTGCTATAGGCTGGCTCTTAGTATTGATTTTCCTTTATTCAAAAAACAGAGTGCAAGCTCTACTGAACAACTTTGCTAAAAAGTGTATATTGATGAGCTGTGTTCTCATCCTCTTATACCAAAATCTATTATTTGAACAAAAGGATTCTATACCCATGGAATAATTTTACGTGTACCCAGGACTTAAAATAATCACCCCTCTGCTGACACTTTTTTAAATATTAGGGAATATATATATATATATATATATATATATTCCTTAAGCTTATATTATATACCTCAAGTCTTTGACCATTGGTATACTTTGCAATCTCTGTCTGCAAACATTTTCTTCTGTCTTTCCATGGCAACCCCAGACTGTATTATAGTATTATCTTTTCAAGACAGTCTTTCCTGACTTCTCTTCAAACTAAGCTCTGAAGCTCGTCTATCACCGTATCATTAACAGCAAAGTACTCATCAAACAGTATTGCACAACAATATTTATTCCTATATACCTCCTATTAATCAAATAGTTCCTGAGAGTGATACCATTAGACAGTAGAATTAAATTATTTCAATGTATCATATGGTCACTTTTTGTAATTTTTTATTATCTTTTTATTCGTCAATTTACATACACTTTACTCCATTATACATTAACCTTAAATTTGAGGATCACTGCCCCTGAGAAAAGAGAAGACAAAAGAATTCGGGGAAAACAGAGATTACAACGTTGGTTTTAAGCTGAAAAGTAGCTTTAAAAGTCAGATTCCCGGAGCTCCAGGAGTAAAAAGTTTCAGAGTCATCACTCCTGTAATTACCATAAGAAGCAGCCAGATGCACTGAACGTCAATACCTTTTCTTGGACCCATTAGGAGAACTGAGTTTGTAGGGCAAACTGCCAAAATCTGTAGAGTCACAGACAAAATGTGCTTACCTGGAGCAGCAGCTTCTGGAGACAAATGGAAGGGACTCTCTGGTGGCGATTCTGATGAAGTGCTAGAGGCTGTGTGGACTGGCGTGCGAGGGAGGAACTCCTGAGACCACAGTCTGGAGGGGCCCTCGCACGTCCACGGGCTTGGCCTTCAGCAGCTCCAACATGTTCTCAGTCAAGATCCGAGAAAGACCCCTCACGCCACGACAGGCAGAATGGAGGAATAATCATTGTGAAAAATGCACAGAGCCTCCTCCATAAAAAAAGCCTATTTCGCAAGGAAAATGCGTTACCAGAGTATGATTCCAGCCCCCTTTAATTTTCCTTTTTCACCTAAGTGGGGGAGGGATCATCAACAAGGGTAAGAAATTCAAGTGGCTAGGTAGGGAATGCAACAGACAGAGAGGGAAATAGGGCCAGAGATAAAAAGCTACATGACAGAGAAATGCAGGCAAAGGTCACATTCCTAAGATGCAGTCCTCCTAAAAGGCTATTTAGGAAATTATAGAGTGATCCCATAGTTCCACACCTTACCTCCCATCAACAGGTGTTCAATAGATCATTTAGAAGAGCCCAAAGTCAAAAGGAAAGACAAAAGCAAGGATTCTGAATGAATGTGAAGCTTCTGGAACTTATGGCTACAGTGAACATTCAAAGCAGTGCAGCCCCTTGTGCAGGGTTCAAGGAATTCTGGAGCTGATCAGTGAAAAAGTTATGAACACAAGAGGCAACAACACACAAAGGGATTTACTGGGCTGCACCTGGAGATCGCTGCACAAGAGGAGAAGCTCTCACAGTCTGAGTCTCTTCAGTATGAGACAAAATGGCCCAGGGGCCACCTCCAGAAGTGGAGGGGAGCAAGGGACCTCCTTGGAGAAGAGGGGGCTTACATGTCAGGGTTATGCTGCTCAGTAGCATGGTGGGGTGTCTGTGTTTGAGGGGCCATAGCAGCTTATGGTCTTACACCCGCAAGGCTCTGTCTTCTCAGTGGCCGGTGGATGCTGGGTGAGGCCTTGTGGGGTATGCAAAGCAGTCAGGCTCTAAATGACTAAAATATCTAGTCGTCTAGGTCATTTTAAAACTGAATGGATATTGTGATTTCTAAAAGAGCTGTGGAAAGCTCTATACTCAGGAGGGAATATATTATATAACAGGTAAAACAAAACAAAACAGGGAATTCACCACTGGTTTACATCTGGAATACTGAGGTTTTTAACTGGTCTGGCATTTTTCTTTTACCTTTCAGAATCTTTTGATAGATGTCTTATGTGTTTTGTCTTGGGTTTTAAGGTGTAATTCACAAAAGAGAATAGAATGAAGTAAGTTTGCTCCACTTTGCCCATAATGGATGTTATTTTAACACATTAAAAATTCTTACGACGTAGTATTTTTTTACCGCTTCATAAACAATGCAGGGATCTTAAGGCACATCAATGCTATTTGTCACCCTCCAATTTTTTTTCTGCTATTTTTATTTATTTTCATTCTATTGCTAAGTAAAGTTTTTAAGTGCATTCTTCTTATTATTTACACGATATTTATTTAGAGTTCCTCATATTTTTATCCTTTATGATATATCTCTTTACTATATGCATTTCCTTAAAGTCATACAGATGATTTTCATTATGCCTTAACAAGCCCATTTTATATTCCTCTTACTATGGCTTGTTTGTGAGAAATACACTTTGTGTTTGTTTCTCTGAATATTAACTTATTATGCTTTCATTTTTGAAAGATAGATTTGCTGAATTTTAGTTTGACACTGATTTACTTTCCACACCTTGAAAATGTCATTGCATTGTATGATAGCTTCTACAGTTCTAGGTATGGTTTTATCTTTCATCCTTACTGTTTCTCATTTGAAGATAATGTGTTTCTTTTTCCCCTGGTTCTTTTCAGTTTTTTTTCTTGGTCACTAATTTTGAGAAGACTTACTAGAAAGTGCCTATGTGTAATTTTTACTTATATTTATCCTGAGGAAGCCTATAACACTTTTAAATCCATGGATTAAAATCTTTCATTTGCTCTAGAAAATTCCAGGAACTAACCCTTCAAATACTGTTTCTTCCCCATTCTCTCTTATTCTTCTAAGAGTATAACTATGTATTTGTTACACGTTGATTCTTGCTGCATGTTCTATATTTCTCGCTTCCTCTCTTGTCTTTTTTCTGGAAAATTTCTATAGATGTTTTCAAGTCCACTAACCTTCTCTTCAGCTATGTCTAAGATTCTGTTAAACCTATTTATTGAGTTTTTAATTTTACATACTGTATTTTTCAATTTGAGCACTTCAATTTGACTTTTACTCCTAAATCTACCTGAAATATTAGACACCATTCTCTATTTTCCTGAACATATTTACCATGTTTTATTTTAAATCTATATCTAATAACTAGTAGCTGGAATCTCCAGTGACTGTGTCTATGGACTGCTTTTTTAAAATAATTTAATCTTTAGTCATCTTATCTTGTCATACAATGTTACTGGTAGTTTTCTTTGATTCTATACTAGACTATGTGTATGAAAGAATATAGGCATCGTTTAGGCTATATAATATGTTCTCCTGCAAACCAGATTTTTTGTTTGTTTCTGTCAGGGATTAGGCTAGTTACAGATCACCTTAATCCAATCATGGATTGGGGTGATTTAAGGCTGCTTTGCAAACTTTGTTAAGTCTAGTCTATTTCTGACTTTCTAGTTCAAAATCACTGCTTGTATGTAGTGGTGAGCAGCTTCCATCTGATAAGGCCACATCTATTCTCTTGGAATAGTGTGGCTTCAGTTTATGTATAAAATTAATATAGATTTCTCTGCAACATTTTGTAATTAGTTTTTAGACTCCAGAGAATGCACCAGAAAAGAACTGACTGATTTAGAATTCGAATGACATCCTTAAATTTGTATTCTATACAATTTAGATAAAAGTAATCTAGTGAATTTTAAATGATCTGACTAAATCTTACGGACAACCTGAGGAAGCAGGGCCCCAACTCAAAATTTGGTTAAGATGCCCAGATTGATGAAGCCACACTTAGACCAAGAGTATAAAAACTTTTGTTACTCACATAGTGAGGCTTCTGGGGAAAACAGGGCAGGTTCCCCCAAGCTTGTCTGAAAATAGCTTGGAAGAGAAGAGAAGGAGAACAAGTTTGGGATTTTTACTGTGATGAGAGGATGGGGCTGGGATAAGAGGTCCCTCCCAGGAAAAGAGGTTTGCAGTTTGAATCTGTCACTGAAGCCAGAGGACCCAGCACTCAGGCTCTCTTGTGCTTGCCCAGACGTAGGGCACAAAAGGAAGAGGCAGGCGTGAGGCTTAAAAATCTTTCATACATCAAACTGCAAACAATAAAGTGAGACCTTTTACCACACTGAGACATAATAAAAAATCTACCCTTAGGAAGACTGTAAAAGAAAGAAAAAAAATAAAGTTACTATCTCAAATAACCTGCTTCTTCCTCCTCTTCCTTTCTTCTTTTACTTTCACTCCCACAGCCTTTAGTTTCAGCCATGACTCTCCAGTCTCTTGCAAATAAAAATGATACTCTGAGTAATGAATCATCTTTTAGTTGCTTTGAGTTTCTTGCCAGCTTAGGGGGGATTTTCAGGTTTACTTAGTGCAGCCTTTCATCATAAGCCTTGAGGTGAGTGTGTGGAGGCAGGGGTTGAAGAAAGAATCTATGGGTGAATGACAGTTACCATAGCTGGTGCACTAAAGCTCATAAGCTAGGAAGGCAGTATTTGCCGCTACCTGGCAAGAGACTCAAAGCACTGTTTTTTATATAGCTAAACCTAGTGCCCTTTGGGTAATGTCTTACTTGGATAAAAGGAAATGCTTTGAGCTATGCAACTGCAAAACAATTCATCAGTCATCTTTTAATAGATCTCCTATGGTATTTAAAAAATGCATGCATTTTGATAAATACATTTTGAGGAAATGCATAACATTTGTAACAGAAACTGCTTTCTTTTAACATTTGCATGAAGGCATCTTGTTAGATTATATTAAAATTTTCATTTCTTGTATGCCTGTTGAGACTCAGGCTCATTTAATGTTTGTGAGTATGTATACAGAGGGGTAAAGGGAGACAGGATTTTTAAAAATATGTATGGAAGGGAATATTTACGCAGATTTTTATGAACAGATCTCTCTGCCAAAGGGAAGGCTGAGAATGGGTCGATATATAGGTTTTATAGTGGTAATGCTTTCAAGGAGACTGATAGCATATTATTTCCTTATCCATTCTTAGAGGGCAGAGGTGGCTGCTTTATTTATTTGGTTACTTGTGGTTAGTCCGGGGATGGAGAGCAGAGGCATAACTGAATCGAATTTGCTTGGTTGTTCCTGTTGTTTCACTCCAGAATCTCATTTTGTCTGGTATTTCAGCATGGTGAGATAGAAACAGGCCATTTCTGTTCCATGTGAGATGAGTAACTAATTGTTTTATACGCTGATCAGAGGGAGAAGAATGGGTTTGGGAGAAGTGGGACACATTATACGGACTGGAGAACTTTTCACTTCGTAGGGAATTTACTGAAATCATTTCTTATCCCTAGATGAGCTTGGGACTTTTGAACCTGATTTTTTTTTTTCTAATTGCAATGTTATTAAGTAACCTCAAACCACTTTTTTTTTTTCATTTCTGTTGATACATTTTGCAAAGTACCCAAAAGTAAAAGGGAAATGAGAAAAGATAAAGAAGTCCCATAAGTAGATAGTTAATAATGTACTTACCTCTGATGTAGTGTGTGTGTTGAGTAGAAGGCAGGTTATGACAAGGGAGATAAAGGGGCTTGTGAAATAAGCTTAGCATTCTTCCTAACTTTGGAAGAAAAGTACTCAAAATATGTTTCAATTATCATCCACTCATTGTATTAAACAATCCAAAATACAGAGACTAAATGTATCTAGAGTAGTTTTCACTGAATAAAAAACCATCAATCCAAAATTGCCATGTCCACCTCTTGCAACTACCCTGCTCCACAATGAGTTAGAGCATGGAAAGCCTTAACTCAGATGCATGTAGTTGGAAGCTAACCTGAAGGAAAAGCTCTTGAATCTGGAAAATGAAATAGTAAACTCAAAAGTAACTTGTCTTTTAACCTTAACAGAACAATTGAATGGTCAGATGCATGTTAACAGGTTAAAACTCAAGAGATTGAACGTGAGGTTGTGGGAAGATTCTGTGTAGAAAGTTAATAGACAATTGGAAAAACATTTAAACATAATAAAATTACAGGTGTTCAAATGCTTATGGAATTCCTAGTGCGTTTATTGATATTAACAACATGTTCTCATTTGGGGTACCATAATGAGAAACACTATCAGTCTTATAAAATATATGGTGATTTCCATGTTTTTGGTCACATTCTTTGGTTATTTCTATTTTTGTCACATTTTCTCTGATTTCTCTTTCCTTTAAATTTTTTTTTTTCATTGAGGATATTAAAATATGAACCTCATTAGAGGTACATCTAAATCCTATCTATTTTTCATTTTAGGTAAGCATGTTCTCTCTAACAATTTGTATGTTGAAAATCTTGTGCCTCTTTGCATTTCTCATGAAAATTTTGATATTTAAATTTTACTTATTAATTACCTTTAAGACTAAAGCTCATACTATTAACATAATATTTGCACATATTGGAGGAGTGACATCAGACAAACAAAATGCCCCTTCTCTGATTACAACATTCTGTATTGTGTAAGACAAAATGAAATTCTCTATTCATATTAGTTTTGAGCTATTCCAAATAGATCTTAATTTCATGAAAGACCCATTCATGAATTTCAAAATGGATGAATTTTCAAATTATTTACTCATCAATTGAGTAAATAATTGTCATTGCCTAAGAGAAAAGTGGAAGGCCATTGCCTTATATTGTATTTTCTTCGCTAATAGTTTGACAACTGTAATTGGAAGGAACAGCTTGTGATGTTTTCCAAATATATGCTCAGAAAGATAAGGTTAAAATTTAAAGATACCTGATAGAAAGGTCCATAAAAGGACAAATCTTTGTATTTTATGAGACAACTCGACCCTCTTTCTAGAATCAGTTCCAGTAGGTTAACTTTTCACTCTCATGCACATTGGAAACTGGCTTTTTAAGACCAAAATGTTTGTACCTGTTCTCAATACATTTGGAGCACAAACTTCCATGAACTGGTGCGCTCCATATGTTATACATAATAATACAATGCAATTATGTGATAGTATTTTTTCTTGACTGTTAGAGATGCTTGTTTAAAGCCTATGTACATGTGTGTTATGCTTATTTATTAAAATAGAACAGCGATTAAATCTTTTAAAAATGCATTAAGATACTGGTAATAGTCTCATGGATCTCACTAAACAGATAGATTCAAAGACTACCGGTCTATTTTAAACTTCCTTCAACTTACTATGTATTGTATTATCTGTTTATAAAATACTGGATTTAAACATATACCCTGAACACAAGTTGAGATATATTACTTCCCTGTTTATTAACATTAATTTTTGTTCATGTTCAGAAACCTGATTCATAGGTTCCACGATATATGGAATTAAGTATTGGATCTCTGTGAGGAATAAAGAATGGGAAAGACGTTTCAAACCATTATAATTTCAAAGATTTGAAGCAAGCTTTCCAGCTTCTTCAAACATTTAACATATTTCAAGTGTAAATCCTCCCATCTATTCAATTCTTTCATCCTCTTATTCAACCAGTGCTACTTAAGAATACACTGTGGTCAAAGTGCTTTGCTAAGGACCAAGGGAATAAAATGATGAAAAATTCAAAGGCTGCCCTCCTAAAGATAGCAATCTAGGGGAGATGATAGAAAAATGTACAAAAGTAACTGTAAGATAGACTGTGATATGTGATGCAAGGAAAGTAGAAAGCGATGGAATTCGGAGACGTGAACGGTCATCCCTGTCTTGTGCATTCTTGGAGGAATGCTGTCTTAGAGATGATGCTTAGATCTGTGTGCGGCACTGATCCACTGTGTGGGGAAGGCTCATCTTAGCCTGGGAGATGGTGTGCGTGGAGGCTCTGAGGCCGTGTTTCTCTTCCATCTGTGTCTTCCTTTCCTCTGATTTTCTTCTCTGTTAATATTGGTATGCCTATAACTCCACTCCCTATTTTTATACCCACCTAGTTTATATTTTTCTTATTTATTTGCATAATTTATATTAATATTGCATCTGTTTTACTGTGCATATAACAGAAAATGTGAATGAAGTGATTTTGCTACTAATGATCACAATGTTACCTAAGCACCGATTTTAAAATACACTTTGCCAAATATCCATTTAATTTTAATTACTAGGTTCAAAGGAAACCTATTTATGAGTTTTATGTTCAATCACCATGTAGTAGTTTAATTTAAGATAAACTTGACTCAAAAAAACATACAATCAAAATTTTACATTTCTCTCTATACAGGGCTTTAGCCTTAACATTTATGTACTTTGCCTTAGAAAATGAAAATAACATTTTCCAAACAAACTAGAAACGTCAAACATTTAATAATCCCCTTCTGCTGTTATTTTTTTTAGGAAACATTTTATGTTTAGGTATTTCACGTGATCACAATGTCTTCATGCCGAGATACGTCTTCCTTGGCTCTTCTCTACAATAGATTTCATGAAAAACACACTTTTTTCCAGATGTTGGAGGAATTAGATAAGCAAGATAGCTGGCCCCTCCCCTTGACAAATCCTGTCAACCATTCAGAATAAAGGCAAACTCCAAGGGGCAGAAGAAAAAAAATAAAAGCCCTCACAATGTCCTCATAGTCCTCTGCCTCTGGGATCACTGACATGGTCATACTTGGTAGTGTTTATTACTTGTAGCAAAGCTTAAAGAACTCTTTCCTGAAAGCTACTGTAATCTCAATGGCCATCAACTCCTGTGGAGTCCCCAGTCAGTCCTGCCTGCATCACAGGTAACACGACAGCATGCAGCATCTCAGAGGAAAATGTCTGTTACCTTCATCATCAAGAACTAAAAAGTCTCCACCAGTTCTTGGTCCAAAACAATTTCCTCCAAATGTTGGAGGAACTTTCTGACCAGTAAATAAAGCAAAAGAGATATAAATTTGCTGAATACAACGTGCAACATTTTTAAAGCCCTGTCTCAATCTTCAGAAGCCTTGCAAACATTATAACAATACTTGAGACATTTATTAAAACATTTTCTCCAAAGTGGGGTCATATCTAAGGATATCCTTGAAGCATCTGCCACAGAATTCTATTTATGAACATAAAATTTACATATTTGCTAAGCACCTAACAATATAGCTAAAATTCTGCTAATTTCTTTAACACATCATATCTCAGGTAAGTCCTCACACCAGTCATTTAATTTATGCACTAATATTTGCTTCGTTGTATAAATTAGACAGTTGAAGTTTAACAGTATTTTAAAAAATTGTTGAGTGTCCCCAAAATGGTAAGTTGCAGAACTCAAATTGGAATCCAGTTTTAGCCACTAGAATATATTGTCTGTCAATTTAATCAAGCATCCATAATTAATTTTTTCTTGACTCTGTAAATATTCGTTTCTAGCCAATGAACAGGTATTTCAGGAATTTTTTTTTCAAGAACGTATTTTAATGCATTTTAGCATTATATAAGCGTCAGTGGTTTAATGTATATACATACACATTCACACGTGTCTAAATAAAGTGTCTCGATAGGAGTTTTGCAAGCATTGCATTATTGGTAAGCAAATGATACAGTGAGGACAAACTTATGATTTATCATTAAATGACAATTAAGTTATTATATATTATAATTACCATTTTTTTACAATTGAGTTGTGTGATGGTTAATTACATATGTATAATTATATATACATAATATACATATATAATTATATATATTATACATATAATTATATATATAATTATATACATTATATATATAATTATATATATATTATATATAAAATTATATATGT
>NC_041232.1:82426485-82433946 GCF_002837175.3 Physeter macrocephalus | reverse complement strand
CATGGCCGCTGGGCCCGCGCGTCCGGAGCCTGTGCTCCGTAACAGGAGAGGCCACGAGAGTGAGAGGCCCGCGTACCACACACACACACACAAAAAAATGTCAAGGAAGACATCACTATAAATTAGTGCTCTCCCAGTTAGTTGCACATACCACAAAAAAAAAAAAAAAAAAAAAATGTCAAGGAAGACATCACTATAAATTAGTGCTCTCCCAGTTAGTTGCAGGTTAACACATATAATGAATATGGGTTTAAATGTTTTTTTCAAAGCATGTTATTTTCTCTTGTTCTCAAA
This sequence comes from Physeter macrocephalus, assembly GCF_002837175.3. Taxonomy (NCBI): domain Eukaryota; kingdom Metazoa; phylum Chordata; class Mammalia; order Artiodactyla; family Physeteridae; genus Physeter; species Physeter macrocephalus. The sequence goes on along the minus strand of NC_041232.1, from coordinate 82,433,652 downwards.
GCCCAACCCCAATCATCAAATCAGCATTGTCATAACATAACTCCTCATTTATTCCCAGTAACCACCGATTTTTTATTTATCTGATTCCGTTTTGCTGCTCAGAATACTCAGTTGGCTACACTTAACGTGACTGAGACCATCCTGTCCTTGTTCCTCCTGCCTGTTCCATGTCCATGGTCATGGGCTACATTCTTATTCCACGAATGGGGGCAGAGGGATGAGACAAAAGGCACAGAGCACAGTTACACAGACAGCGTGTATCTATTTGCTAAGCTTTTTTTTTAACATCTTTATTGGAGTATAATTGCTTTACAATGGTGTGTTAGTTTCTGCTTTATAACAAAGTGAATCAGCTATACATATACATATGTTCCCATATCTCCTCCCTCTTGCGTCTCCCTCCCACCCCTCTAGGTGGTCACAAACCACCGAGCTGATCTCCCTGTGCTATGCGGCTGCTTCCCACTAGCTATCTATTTTACGTTTGGTAGTGTATATATGTCCATGCCACTCTCTCACTTTGTCACAGCTTACCCTTCCCCCTCCTTTCATTTCTGTTGATACATTTTGCAAAGTACCCAAAAGTAAAAGGGAAATGAGAAAAGATAAAGAAGTCCCATAAGTAGATAGTTAATAATGTACTTACCTCTGATGTAGTGTGTGTGTTGAGTAGAAGGCAGGTTATGACAAGGGAGATAAAGGGGCTTGTGAAATAAGCTTAGCATTCTTCCTAACTTTGGAAGAAAAGTACTCAAAATATGTTTCAATTATCATCCACTCATTGTATTAAACAATCCAAAATACAGAGACTAAATGTATCTAGAGTAGTTTTCACTGAATAAAAAACCATCAATCCAAAATTGCCATGTCCACCTCTTGCAACTACCCTGCTCCACAATGAGTTAGAGCATGGAAAGCCTTAACTCAGATGCATGTAGTTGGAAGCTAACCTGAAGGAAAAGCTCTTGAATCTGGAAAATGAAATAGTAAACTCAAAAGTAACTTGTCTTTTAACCTTAACAGAACAATTGAATGGTCAGATGCATGTTAACAGGTTAAAACTCAAGAGATTGAACGTGAGGTTGTGGGAAGATTCTGTGTAGAAAGTTAATAGACAATTGGAAAAACATTTAAACATAATAAAATTACAGGTGTTCAAATGCTTATGGAATTCCTAGTGCGTTTATTGATATTAACAACATGTTCTCATTTGGGGTACCATAATGAGAAACACTATCAGTCTTATAAAATATATGGTGATTTCCATGTTTTTGGTCACATTCTTTGGTTATTTCTATTTTTGTCACATTTTCTCTGATTTCTCTTTCCTTTAAATTTTTTTTTTTCATTGAGGATATTAAAATATGAACCTCATTAGAGGTACATCTAAATCCTATCTATTTTTCATTTTAGGTAAGCATGTTCTCTCTAACAATTTGTATGTTGAAAATCTTGTGCCTCTTTGCATTTCTCATGAAAATTTTGATATTTAAATTTTACTTATTAATTACCTTTAAGACTAAAGCTCATACTATTAACATAATATTTGCACATATTGGAGGAGTGACATCAGACAAACAAAATGCCCCTTCTCTGATTACAACATTCTGTATTGTGTAAGACAAAATGAAATTCTCTATTCATATTAGTTTTGAGCTATTCCAAATAGATCTTAATTTCATGAAAGACCCATTCATGAATTTCAAAATGGATGAATTTTCAAATTATTTACTCATCAATTGAGTAAATAATTGTCATTGCCTAAGAGAAAAGTGGAAGGCCATTGCCTTATATTGTATTTTCTTCGCTAATAGTTTGACAACTGTAATTGGAAGGAACAGCTTGTGATGTTTTCCAAATATATGCTCAGAAAGATAAGGTTAAAATTTAAAGATACCTGATAGAAAGGTCCATAAAAGGACAAATCTTTGTATTTTATGAGACAACTCGACCCTCTTTCTAGAATCAGTTCCAGTAGGTTAACTTTTCACTCTCATGCACATTGGAAACTGGCTTTTTAAGACCAAAATGTTTGTACCTGTTCTCAATACATTTGGAGCACAAACTTCCATGAACTGGTGCGCTCCATATGTTATACATAATAATACAATGCAATTATGTGATAGTATTTTTTCTTGACTGTTAGAGATGCTTGTTTAAAGCCTATGTACATGTGTGTTATGCTTATTTATTAAAATAGAACAGCGATTAAATCTTTTAAAAATGCATTAAGATACTGGTAATAGTCTCATGGATCTCACTAAACAGATAGATTCAAAGACTACCGGTCTATTTTAAACTTCCTTCAACTTACTATGTATTGTATTATCTGTTTATAAAATACTGGATTTAAACATATACCCTGAACACAAGTTGAGATATATTACTTCCCTGTTTATTAACATTAATTTTTGTTCATGTTCAGAAACCTGATTCATAGGTTCCACGATATATGGAATTAAGTATTGGATCTCTGTGAGGAATAAAGAATGGGAAAGACGTTTCAAACCATTATAATTTCAAAGATTTGAAGCAAGCTTTCCAGCTTCTTCAAACATTTAACATATTTCAAGTGTAAATCCTCCCATCTATTCAATTCTTTCATCCTCTTATTCAACCAGTGCTACTTAAGAATACACTGTGGTCAAAGTGCTTTGCTAAGGACCAAGGGAATAAAATGATGAAAAATTCAAAGGCTGCCCTCCTAAAGATAGCAATCTAGGGGAGATGATAGAAAAATGTACAAAAGTAACTGTAAGATAGACTGTGATATGTGATGCAAGGAAAGTAGAAAGCGATGGAATTCGGAGACGTGAACGGTCATCCCTGTCTTGTGCATTCTTGGAGGAATGCTGTCTTAGAGATGATGCTTAGATCTGTGTGCGGCACTGATCCACTGTGTGGGGAAGGCTCATCTTAGCCTGGGAGATGGTGTGCGTGGAGGCTCTGAGGCCGTGTTTCTCTTCCATCTGTGTCTTCCTTTCCTCTGATTTTCTTCTCTGTTAATATTGGTATGCCTATAACTCCACTCCCTATTTTTATACCCACCTAGTTTATATTTTTCTTATTTATTTGCATAATTTATATTAATATTGCATCTGTTTTACTGTGCATATAACAGAAAATGTCAATGAAGTGATTTTGCTACTAATGATCACAATGTTACCTAAGCACCGATTTTAAAATACACTTTGCCAAATATCCATTTAATTTTAATTACTAGGTTCAAAGGAAACCTATTTATGAGTTTTATGTTCAATCACCATGTAGTAGTTTAATTTAAGATAAACTTGACTCAAAAAAACATACAATCAAAATTTTACATTTCTCTCTATACAGGGCTTTAGCCTTAACATTTATGTACTTTGCCTTAGAAAATGAAAATAACATTTTCCAAACAAACTAGAAACGTCAAACATTTAATAATCCCCTTCTGCTGTTATTTTTTTTAGGAAACATTTTATGTTTAGGTATTTCACGTGATCACAATGTCTTCATGCCGAGATACGTCTTCCTTGGCTCTTCTCTACAATAGATTTCATGAAAAACACACTTTTTTCCAGATGTTGGAGGAATTAGATAAGCAAGATAGCTGGCCCCTCCCCTTGACAAATCCTGTCAACCATTCAGAATAAAGGCAAACTCCAAGGGGCAGAAGAAAAAAAATAAAAGCCCTCACAATGTCCTCATAGTCCTCTGCCTCTGGGATCACTGACATGGTCATACTTGGTAGTGTTTATTACTTGTAGCAAAGCTTAAAGAACTCTTTCCTGAAAGCTACTGTAATCTCAATGGCCATCAACTCCTGTGGAGTCCCCAGTCAGTCCTGCCTGCATCACAGGTAACACGACAGCATGCAGCATCTCAGAGGAAAATGTCTGTTACCTTCATCATCAAGAACTAAAAAGTCTCCACCAGTTCTTGGTCCAAAACAATTTCCTCCAAATGTTGGAGGAACTTTCTGACCAGTAAATAAAGCAAAAGAGTTATAAATTTGCTGAATACAACGTGCAACATTTTTAAAGCCCTGTCTCAATCTTCAGAAGCCTTGCAAACATTATACAATACTTGAGACATTTATTAAAACATTTTCTCCAAAGTGGGGTCATATCTAAGGAGATCCTTGAAGCATCTGCCACAGAATTCTATTTATGAACATAAAATTTACATATTTGCTAAGCACCTAACAATATAGCTAAAATTCTGCTAATTTCTTTAACACATCATATCTCAGGTAAGTCCTCACACCAGTCATTTAATTTATGCACTAATATTTGCTTCGTTGTATAAATTAGACAGTTGAAGTTTAACAGTATTTTAAAAAATTGTTGAGTGTCCCCAAAATGGTAAGTTGCAGAACTCAAATTGGAATCCAGTTTTAGCCACTAGAATATATTGTCTGTCAATTTAATCAAGCATCCATAATTAATTTTTTCTTGACTCTGTAAATATTCGTTTCTAGCCAATGAACAGGTATTTCAGGAATTTTTTTTTCAAGAACGTATTTTAATGCATTTTAGCATTATATAAGCGTCAGTGGTTTAATGTATATACATACACATTCACACGTGTCTAAATAAAGTGTCTCGATAGGAGTTTTGCAAGCATTGCATTATTGGTAAGCAAATGATACAGTGAGGACAAACTTATGATTTATCATTAAATGACAATTAAGTTATTATATATTATAATTACCATTTTTTTACAATTGAGTTGTGTGATGGTTAATTACATATGTATAATTATATATACATAATATACATATATAATTATATATATTATACATATAATTATATATATAATTATATACATTATATATATAATTATATGTATATTATATATACAATTATATATGTATACTATATATATATATAATTATATATGTTATATATATATAAAATGACCAGATAGCTGGTAAAATCCTATTTCTGGATGTCTGTAAGGGTGTTTCTGGAAGAGGTTAGCATTTGAATCACTAACTGAGTAAAGAAGATTCACTCTCACCAATGAGCACAGCCCTCATCCATCTGTTGGAGACCCAGATGGAACAAAAAGGCAGAGGAAGGGGGCAGATCTCTCTCTTTCTTCTTGAGCTGGTATGTGCATTATTTCCTGCCCTGGAACTAGGAGCTCCTGGTTCTCAAGCATCTGATTTGGACTGAATTATACCTCCACACCCCAAGGTCACCAGACTGCAGGTGGCAGAGGGTAGGACTTCTCAGCCTCCATAAAACACGAACCAATTCTGATAATAAATCTCCTCTTGTATGTATTTCTACATATCCTATTGGTTCTGTGTCTCTGGAGAACTCTGACAAATACAAGCTGTTTGAAGACTGGTCAAGTATTTTCATCTTTTAATCCCAAGTATCTAGAACAGTAATGGGAAACTTCTAGAACATCTTAATATTCAAAGCTACATAAATTGGCAAATTAAAAAATAATTAAAAATAGTCACATAATCAATGAATTTTGATTAATTGATCAACTCATCAACAACCTGAAATGGTGTCAGTATTAAATGTAACCACAACCTTGTGAGTAAGAATGAATATTGCTGTGGATTTTTAAGGTATTTTAGTGGCTTTATATCAACAACTTAAATGCCCTATTTTTTCTCAGAAATTCTATTCCTCAGAATTTATTCTTCAGAAATGTGTGCATGTGCACATAAAATACATATGAAACCAGAAATTAGGAATCATACAAATAAGCAGAACCTCCAATAGAAAATACTAGGTATTTCAAAGGTGGCTTTGGCTCTGTCAAATTTGCCTTGGGTGAGCATTTTTTTCACCATTTTACTGCTGATCTTATTATGTAATCCAAATCCCCAGCCATGTATATGCAATAAAGACCTCATCTCAATCGCGTATCATCACAGTTGCTACTCGTAGTCTTTATTTGAAATAAAATGTTATTTTACTCTACTGTATTACAAATATTGTTTGTTCAATTTTTAGTTTTGTTCTACCTTCATATTCTACCACTTATACCTCCATAAATAATAAAAGTCAAATATGGCACACAGAACGTTATATGATTGGTCCCATTCTCTCTCGTTCTGTCTCTTTAACAGACACATAACAGAGGATTGGTATACCCATCCTAGTGTAAAGAAATATATGACACAATCAAAAATGTAAAGGAAGGGGCTTCCCTGGGGGCGCAGTGGTTGAGAGTACGCCTGCCGATGCAGGAGACACGGGTTCGTGCCCCGGTCCGGGAGGATCCCACATACTGCGGAGCGGCTGGGCCCGTGAGCCATGGCCGCTGGGCCTGCGCGTCCGGAGCCTGTGCTCCGTAACAGGAGAGGCCACGAGAGTGAGAGGCCCGCGTACCACACACACACACACAAAAAAATGTCAAGGAAGACATCACTATAAATTAGTGCTCTCCCAGTTAGTTGCAGGTTAACACATATAATGAATATGGGTTTAAATGTTTTTTTCAAAGCATGTTATTTTCTCTTGTTCTCAAAGCCCAACCCCAATCATCAAATCAGCATTGTCATAACATAACTCCTCATTTATTCCCAGTAACCACCGATTTTTTATTTATCTGATTCCGTTTTGCTGCTCAGAATACTCAGTTGGCTACACTTAACGTGACTGAGACCATCCTGTCCTTGTTCCTCCTGCCTGTTCCATGTCCATGGGTCATGGGCCACATTCTTATTCCACGAATGGGGGCAGAGGGATGAGACAAAAGGCACAGAGCACAGTTACACAGACAGCGTGTATCTATTTGCTAAGCTTTTTTTTTAACATCTTTATTGGAGTATAATTGCTTTACAATGGTGTGTTAGTTTCTGCTTTATAACAAAGTGAATCAGCTATACATATACATATGTTCCCATATCTCCTCCCTCTTGCGTCTCCCTCCCACCCCTCTAGGTGGTCACAAACCACCGAGCTGATCTCCCTGTGCTATGCGGCTGCTTCCCACTAGCTATCTATTTTACGTTTGGTAGTGTATATATGTCCATGCCACTCTCTCACTTCGTCCCAGCTTACCCTTCCCCCTCCCCCTGCCCTCAAGTCCATTCTCTACGTCTGTGTCTTTATTCCTGTCTTGACCCTAGGTTCTTCGTGACCTTCTTTTTTTTTAGATTCCATATATATGTGTTAGCATACGGTATTCATTTTTCTCTTTCTGACTTACTTC
>NC_041232.1:82371562-82426455 GCF_002837175.3 Physeter macrocephalus | reverse complement strand
GGTCATATGGTAGTTCTATTTTTAGTTTTTTAAGGAACCTCCATACTGTTCTCTATAGTGGCTGTATCAATTTACATTCCCACCAACAGTTCAAGAGGGTTCCCTTTTCTCCACACCCTCTCCAGCATTTATTGTTTGTAGATTTTTTGATGATGACCATTCTGACTGGTGTGAGGTGATATTAATGCACAGAAATCTCCTGCATTCCTATACACTAATGGTGAAAAATCTGAAAGAGAAATTAAGGAAACACTCCCATTTACCATTGCAACAAAAAGAATAAAATGCCTAGGAATAAACCTACCTAAGGAGACGAAAGACCTGTATGCAGAAAACTATAAGATACTGATGAAAGAAATTAAAGATGATACAGATGGAGAAATATGCCATGTTCTTGGATTGGAAGAATAAACATTGTGAAAATCATTATACTACCCAAAGCAATCTACAGATTCAGTGCAATCCCTATAAAACTACCAACGGCATTTTTCACAGAACTAGAACAAAAAATTTCACAATTTGTATGGAAACACAAAAGACCCCGAATAGCCAAAGCAATCTTGAGAAAGGAAAACGGGGCTAGAGGAATCAGGCTCCTGGACTTCAGACTATACTACAAAGCTACAGTAATCAAGACAGTATGGTACTGGCACAAACACAGAAACACAGATCAATGAAACAGGATAGATTTTGCACAGCAAAAGAAAACATAAACCAGATGAAAAGACAACCCTCAGAATGGGAGAAAATATTTGCAAATGAAGCAACTGACAAAGGATTAATCCCCAAAGTTTACAAGCAGCTCATGCATCTCGAATAGCAAAAAAACAAACAACCCAATCCGAAAATGGGCAGAAGACCTAAACAGACATTTCTCCACAGAAGATATACAGATTGCCAACAAACACATGTAAGAATGCTCAACATCACTAATCATTAGAGAAATGCTAAGCTGTTTGATTTTAACAGGACAAGGGGACTGGTAAGCAGGGAGGCCCACGATCTGGCCTTGCTCCCTTGAAGCATCTATAGCAAGTTTTCTCAGCCCCAGCACATGGGGCACATTGGGTCTGAGAATTCTTTGTTGTATGGGGATGTCCTCTGCACTCTAAGATGTTTCGCATCATCCCCAGCTGCCACCCACTAAATGTCAACACCCCATTTGTTACAATCAGATATGTCTCCATTTTCTAAATGTTCCCTGGGGGTAAAATCATGCCCAGTTGAGAACCACTGGTCTAGAGAGATTATTTAATTATACATTAGATTGCTCCTCATTTGATATACTGGCCTGAGAACACGTTCATTATTTGATTTTCTTAAACTATTAAAAATCTTAGCACTGAACTTGCTGCCTTCTATGGGAATGTGGTTAATATTAATGTTATTTTTTATCAAGTCTGCCAAAGTAAATTTTCTGAAAAAGAGTGGAAACAATATAAAACAAAAACAATAGCTCTGCCCTCCTATTGTTTTATTCATTTTTACCTTTCTAGTTTCAGTATTATTTTAAAGTTACAAAATCAAACAATAACTCCAGTTAATGGAAAATAATAAATATATTCTGCCTTTAAAATTTTAAAATTAGTAAAATTATATTTATCTAATTGATTAAAAATTTATTCTGATTTTGTAGTCTTTCCTTAATCTGCTTTGAAATTGCAAATTTTAAATATTTAACACCTTTTTTTACAAGTTTTTTTTAAATTTGGCTAGACAATTTAATTGGAAATGGAAACATTAAAACATAAATTATGAAAATTTTATTAAAGGGAAAAGCCATTTAGTTATTTAAATGAATAAATATAGCTCATTTGCCGTCAGTTATACTGCTTTATTTGTGACATCAGACAGGCCTGTTTAGAATTTCATATTCCTAAACAGAGACGAATACAAGAGTTCTAATTCAAGACATCAATCACTGAAAATGAACATAACCTAATGTCAGTAGTGAATCAGGCCATCAATTTATTGTTTTGTAAAAGCAATCAGCAAGCTATCAAGCAATAAAGTGTATGAGATAAGTGCTTCTTTTGAGACAGCACTACCATTGATAATGATACACTGATGGGGAATAGCAACTCTTTTCCAGCATGCTATGCCTCTTACTTGTTAAAAGCCCTGTACTGTGCAACAGATGTGAAATATGTTTCTTATTATTATGGACCAATCTAGTTTGCTTAATAGCTTTGGATGCCACATAGACTTACTGTCTTATTTAATGAGGTTATATGTGAGCTCTTGTTATGTAGAGAAGTGCAGCTGTGAACTGCTTTTCACTCACTTTCCCAAAGACAGAGTTAACTCACTGTTGTCTTTTACAGCGTCTTATTACAGCAAGAGCAGCATGTCTGGAGCAAATTTTGATGCTATTAAAATAGTGTCACTTCTGACTAAAAGGTCAAATATTTTACATTATGTTAACAAGATGTGATTGGTTGTTCATAGATATCTAATAGGTGGTAGGTGCCTGTCTTCAGGTCTGTTTGCTTGTGATAAAAGGCGAGAAATAGGGGAAAAGCACATTGTCTGGCCACCTGATCTGCACATATAAGATGGATCTGATTTGATAGCACAATGAACTCTTCAACCCTTATCTGCAATTTTCAGAAGGTCTAAAACTAACAATCTTTTCATATCATTTTTTTCCCCTGGAGAACCAGGAGCCTTAGGGAATGATAAGCTGGCACCAATAAAGCATCACAAAAATGCTGTTTCTTTTTTAATAGAATCAAGAGTACCTTTTAAAAAGTTGGTGCTTCTTTCTTTCTAAAGACGCATAATCCATAACCTTGAAAACTGGTAGGATCAATACAATTCATTTTTACTACCTTATGTCATTGATAGATTTGATAACTTTTATGCATTTAAATTTGACTTTTATAGTTTTAAAGTCCATAGAATGATTGATATTTCTTACTTGCAGAGAAAAACTTAACTCTGTTTATGAATATCCTGTAGAAATTATTTATTGGCAGATTTAACCCAAGTAGACAGACCAGACATTTTATGTGAGCACATTTCAGGTTAGTTATAATGGCTGTTATTATGATTACTACAGTACTAACATTATTATTATTACTTTCATATTTTTCCTCAGCTTCCACAAAACTGAAAGTTGCCAATTTAGGAAAGTCAAGGAGAACAAATAGCCTGTGTTAACAAAATGGCTTCATGAGTAAGTATAATGGACAGGCATAGCAGAAGAACCATACAAAAAAGGAAACAATTTGGTCAAAGAGACTCTAAATTAACGTCATACACAGACCTGTACTAACTGATTTTTAATCCATAGGCCCAGAAAGGGAATATTTACTGGACTTGTTAATAGCAAAATATTTATGAGCAATATTTTTGAAACCATAAATATAAAAAACAATTGATATATTAGTCAAAATAGACTGGATTAGTCTAACATAACTGACAATTCCAAAATCTCAGTGGTTTAAAATAGGCGTGCATGCCATTTCAATGTCAAAATAGTTGCGATATATGGAATGAATTTAATATGAATTCTTATTAAAAACTTTAAGAAAATTAGGAATAGAAGGACTCTTCCTCAAACTGAGAAAGGGCATCTTCAACAATCCTACAGGTAAATAATACCTAATGGTTAAAGATAGAGTGTTGTTCACTTAAAACTAAGATTGTGATGTCCACAATTGTCACTGCTATTCTACATTGTATTGCCAAACAAAAAGCAAAGAAATAAGAATAAAAAGACATCTAGAGCAAGAAGAAAAATTTTGTTCACTCACAACCTGTTCATATAGATCAAAAATATGATGGAATTTGCAATAAAACTACTGTAACTAGTAAGTGAATCTATTAAGATTTCAGTGAATATAGGACAGTTTGTATTTCTGTACATTAGCAACATCAACCAAACGTTGAAATAAAATTCATTCACCATAGCATCAAAAATATGAAAACAGATAAGTCTCACAAATTATTCAAGAAAACTTTGTGATTGCTGAGAGAAATTGAAGAACTAATAAGTTTTGGAAGACTCACCACCATAAAAATATAAAATGTTTTCCACATTGATTTATACTCTCAATGCATTAAAAATCCAGTAAGCTTTTTCTTTGGTAGAGACTGATATGATGATAAATAACAAAATGAACACTGACTTCTACCAAAATTGAAAATTTCTCTTCCTTGAAAGACTCTATGAGTATAAAAAGATATAAAGAGATGTTGTAACTTGGAGAAAAATGTATATCCCTCAAAAATCAACACAGATGAGAAAAATCCAATTAAATATAGACAAAAGATTTGGATAGATGCTTTAATGAAGAAGATAAGCACTCATATGGCAGATAAGAACATGAGTTGAGGTTTCACCTCATTAGTCATAAGAGAAATCAAATTAAAACAATATAATGCAAATACAAACTTACTGAAATGGCTAAAAGTAAAAATACTGATCATATGAAGTATTGGTGAAGAAATAAAGATACCGAAACTCTATTACTCTGCTCACAGGAAGTAAGATTTCTCATCCACTTTGGAAAACAGTTTGTCAATTGTGTAAAAAGTTAAGCAAACATCTCACATGTCATCCAGCCATTCACCATCTAGATATTTATCAAAGAGAAAAGATACCATATGTCTATATAAAGACTTAGACATAAATGTTTACTGCAGATTTATTTGTAATGGCCAAAAAACTCGCAACAACCCATGTGTCCATGCAGATGAATGGCTAATCAATTTGTGATGTATCCATACAACGGAATATGGCTCCACAATAAGAATCAATAACTGATAAATAATAATATATGAGTGAACTCCCAAATAATTGTACTGTGTAAAATGAAGAGGTCAGAACCTCACAAGAAAGAGTGTACACTGTACCATTCTATTTATATAAAACTCTAGAAAATACAAAATATATAATAAAATAAAAGCAGACCAGTGGCTCCTGGGTTGTAGCGGGAGGGGTGCTGGGTGGAGGCGCGGATGACTTTATAAGAGGGACTAGGAATATCTGGGGGATGATGGATGTGTTCGCCCTTGACTGTGCTGATGGCTTTATTGATTTTGTACATGTTTCAGAACTTATCAAGCTGTACAATGTAAATATGTGCATTTTGTTTGTCAATTATATCTCAAATATTTTTTAAAAGCATATCAAGTTTGTAGAGTCTATTAGACATTGTATCCTTTTCAAATATTATATATGTGGTGTTTTTACCCATTTATCCCTCTTTAATCAGAGAAATTGTACTTCTTAGCTCCCCAGTATCAGTTAAGGTCATGCAATTTGCTTTGGCCCATGAAATTTAAAGAAAAATACACGTCAATTCTGGTAGGAAGCTTAACTGAGTATTCTTTCCTTCCTCTCCAGTTGTGGAAAAACATGTTGATCATACCCATCACATCCTACCTACCATATGGATTTTTCCACTTGTTTCCTATGCCTGGAAATCTCTCCCCTCCCTCTCTGTCTGGCTGATTTCTGCACTTCCTTAGGTGAGGATTTTGGTTTCATAGTCTCTTCTTAAAATAAATTTATTTATTTATTTATCTATTTATTTATTTTTGGCTGCATTGGGTCTTCATTGCTGCACATGGGCTTTCTCTAGTTGCCGCGAGCAGGGGCTACTCTTCATTGCGGTGCGCGGGCTTCTCATTGCAGTGGCTTCTCTTGTTGCAGAGCACGGGCTCTAGGTGCATGGGCTTCAGTAGTTGCAGCATGTGGGCTCAGTAGTTGTGGCTCGCAGGCTACAGAGTGCAGGCTCAGTAGTTGTGGCGCACGGGCTTAGTTGCTCCACGGCATGTGGGATCTTCCTGGACCAGGGATTGAACCCATTTCCCCTGCATTGCCAGGCGGATTCTGAACCACTGTGCCACCAGGGAAGTCCCTCATAGTCTCTTCTTAGTGCAATCATTCTTGATCACTCTTTTTAAAATATCTACTGCTTCACCCTACATTTGTCCCCTGAACATAACATCTTATTCCCACCTTGTTCGCAGTCTTTATTTTATTTTCCCTCCACAGCACTTACAATACAGGCCACACTCTATTTTAATGAGTTGCTTATTTTCTTCTTCCTCTATTTGAGTACAGGAATTTTGTATTTCTGTTTGTGTGTTTTGTTTGTTCATCACTTTATCTCTTCTCATGGCTCAAACAGCTTCTGGCTCTTGATTTTTAGTAAACCTCTCAGGGTCTCTAGCTCAGATGCTGGGGAGAGACTGCTTGTTTTTGAGAATGGACTCTGAAACTTGCCTTTGCTCTGCCTTTGTGAGCAAGTTCATCTCTCTGGCCAAGTATGGATATCTTGAAATCAACTCCCATATCATTCAATATGGCTGCATTTTCTTATTGTCATCATTATAATTTCATTTTAGCTTATAAACAGCCTATCTGCAGAGTGATATTTCTCCTCTGAAATTTATGCACATTATGAGACTTTTAAGTGGAAAATATCAAATCTGCTATTTCCATTCAGTCCCATGTGAAAGGTCCTGATCTATGTGAAGTTAGAGGATAACTCCTCCGTAAAATGGGATATGGCAATAGAGAGGGTGATGCGGTAATACTTTTAGGGCTGTGCCCTTAATTTCTTCATCATTTATTGCAAACAGCACGATTCCCTTCAACGACCAGTATCTATCAATATCAATTGTGTTTCCAATTTTGACTTGTGTGTCTGTCAGTGATGAGCAACTACCCAAAGGACATGCTGTCAATCCGGCTTCTATAGATACAAATGTCTGTAGGTCATTTTACTTTTCTTTTTTTTTTTCCCCTCTTTTTCTTTTTGATGTCTGAGTTACCCTGTAGATAAGTTGCCTGCTATCATTTCTTTTTCTTTTTGTTTTTTAACTAAATCTCAATTGCAGTTGAGGCTATGTATTGAATTTGGTGTTGAAGAACTTCCAAAAAGAGTGTTCATTACTTCTCCCCAATCTTCCACTCAAGTCATGATAGCAGCAAAATTAACCCTGGACTTTTAAAAGTATGAATTTAGAACTCTATGATACTGTCTGAGCTATGAAATTATCTGACAGAAAGGCTTTAGAATAAGTACAAAGTTTTAACCCCCAAATAGTCAGTATGTTTGTAGGACACCTAACATGGCACCTCATTTGTGAAATTTCTATGTGTCATGCCTGAACTGGTAGCCCTGATGTCTTGAAATGGGCTTTTGCATTAAATCAGGAAAACTAAAAAACTATCAGAATATATATGACCCAGACCTTTAAAAAGTATTCATTTGTATCACATGCCTAAGATTGAATTTAAGGGCTTATAAACTGTATGAAGACATGTTATCTTTGTATCCAGAATTCAAGGACTGTAGAACTGACAAATAGTGTGACCATATTTACTACTTTTCCCAGAACCATTGGGTTAGCCCATAAAAGTCCCATTTTCACATCTCTTGACATGGTGAAATTATTAAATAATGCCTCTGTTTCATTCTCTACAGTGTCTTTGTTTGGAAGTTAAATTATAGGGTCACCCGGGTTAACATTTATTTATTCACCCATCCCTGTATCCATCCACTGTTCCATTCTCTGAGTGAATTTTTGCTGAGTCAGAGGAAGAGCACACATTCTCTGTTCTGGGGTCAGAGAGGTGACTGAAAGAAGCAGACACAGCTTCCTTGCTCTTTCAAGGAGTTTGGTTTTGAGTGTAGAGTTACAGACATTAAACACACACGTAGAAAATAACAGTGAAATGATATGCCAAATATCAGAATATAGGAATGTGGGGAAAAGTGAATTTTAAGTATGAAAGGATGAGGAAAAGCCTCCACCAAAATGTTGACCTTGAGGAAAGATTCTTTCTGGTTAGAAAGAAAAGCCAGGACAGGTGCTCTAAGGTGAAAACAAGTTTGAAGTGGTGCTGGGAATAAGTTCAGTGTGGATGGAGTGTGTTGTGTGGGTTTGGGGAAAGGGTATGAAATTGGTTTAGGAATGTTCAGACGGGCCAGATCATATTTATAAAGGTAATATAAATTATTATTAATTTTTTAAGAAACCAACAATATAAAACAAATACCACAAAAATGGGGCTCTGAGGGGCAACAATTAATGACAAAAGATCTGGGACACACTTCCCCTTTTAAAGGTAATGATACAGTCCCAGAAAGAAGACACTACTTATGGCAGAACAAGAAATAATTAGAATGTACCACCTATAGCGTAGATGATCTAATGCTCTTTATTTTCACCTCAGTGCTTTCAAAGAGCACTTGATCATCTATGTTACGGAAGGTACATTCTAGTTAGTAATTGTCCTGACATACGTAGCATCCCCTGACCTTGCTATGATCACTTATTTGTTCTTGGAGGTTTTTTGCCAATTCTTTTTTATATTTACATGTTACAGAATCATGACAGTCATGTTATCTGAGACAATTTTATTTCTTCCTTCTCAATCTTTATGTCTTTTATTGCTTTTTCTTTTCTTAGTGCAATAGCTAGGACTTCTAGTACAATGCTGAAAGCAGGGGTGAAAGGGGATACCCTTGCCTTGTTCCTGATATTAGAATTTATCACAATTAAGTATGATATTAGCTGTTGTTTTTTACTGAGTTAAGGAAGTGTGATTTTGAATGTGGGTTGGAATGTTGTCAAATTTATTTATTTATTTTTTGTGTGTGAATGGGTGTTGAGTTTTGTCAGATGAGTTTTCTGCACCTAAAGGTATGATCATGTGATTTTTCTTTTTCACCCTGTTGATATAATGTATTACATTAACTGATTTTCAAATGTTGAACTGGTCTTGCATACCTAGGATAAATCCCACTTGGTTATAGTATATTATTCTTTTTATATACAGTTGAATTTGATTTGCTAATATTTTTTGGAGAAACTTGAACTATTTTGTATAAAGGAAATAGGCTAAGTATTACAAGTGGACTTATGCTTTCTTTTTCTTAGGATTTTGATATTTATTGCTTCATTCTTTGAAGACAGAATATTGCTCTCTGTACACTGACTGGCACACTGATTGTTATTCTCACACTGCCATCATTTTCTTTTTGCTTTTTTTCTCTTTCCTCTTCTTTTCTTTCATCTTTTTTGAAAATAGGGAAATAAGGACTATAATAAGAGAAACAGCTGATAAAATATATCCTTTAAGTGAATCTTTAAGATACATATAATGTTTGAAATTGTGTTCTCCTTATCTTTGTAGTTTATTACCTATAAAGTTAACTACTGTCTAGGTTTTAACCATTTGCTTGAAATTTTTCTGTAACAGTATCAATATGCTGATTCAGGACTTTACAACAGAAAACAATTCTACTGTCTTTAATTTGGTGGAAATCTCTATTTCACCATATTTTAATTGTATTATACAATACAATATTAATTTCTTTCAGTCAGCTTTTAAATTTTCATATTTTTATCCCTTGTTATGATCTGATAATAAATATCAAAGTTTATCTTTTAGTTGGTCTATTAGGTTCCTTGATATTTCTAAAATCTTGATTAGATACGTAGTCTTATTTCTTTATTCTTAAAATGAATTATCATCAGAAGTTTCCCTTATTATACCCCTTATTATATGTTGTCTATCACCTGGTCTTTGATGCTTCTTTCACTGACATTGTGTTGTTATTAATTTATTATATTGAGCAAATCATTCAATATGAGAAATTTTATTTTATTTTGTAATGCAAGATGTCTTCTGTACATTATACCCGTTCTGCTCTCATATTTGTAGTTGAACTTTTACAGGTGTGCCATCTTTTCCTATTCATTGGCTACATATTTAACATGAACATGTTTCCCACAAAATTTCTACCATTACATTACAGTTGACCTTTAAATAACACGAAGGTTAGGGGTGCCAACCCCCATGCAATCAAAAAACTGCATGTAAATTGTGATTCTCCCAAAACTTAACTACCAAGAGCCTACTGTGGACTGGCAGCCTCAACAATAACATAAACAGCCAATTAACACATATTTGGTATGTCATATGTATATCTACATATATATTATGCATTCATGACAATACCTAACTTTTTCTTAATTTTTTCAATATTTATAGGTGACGCAATTTATCTACAAGTTTTTTCATATTGTGGCAAATCTCCAAAAAGTTTTCCAATATATTTATTGAAAAAAATCTACGTTTAAGCGGACCATGCAGTTCAAACCCTTGTGCAAGGATCAACTGTTGCCTTGGTTTCTAGTCCCATTTACCTGAAAACTATTTTTATTGACCATCGATCCCCCTTGATATTCTAGTGATAGTGTCTGGGAAGGGAGTGAGTGTAAAGAGGAGGCTTCTTGGCATTGTGTAATTGTTGAACTCCCTTCTTCACACTAAAAAAAAATCCTGTATCAAATGTTAGTCCACCTATTTAAGGAAATACTTGTTTGCTTGTTTGTTCTATTGTTTTGTGGGCATTCCATTCAGGCTTCATTTTGTCCCCAGGCATCACTTTTATAGAAACAGTAATCTCCATGATTTGGCTACACTGTGGGAGCAATTACATCCCCTAGACCATCTGTCAAAGAAGGAAAAAAGGTAAATTATGTAAATATTTAGCCAAGTTGTTATTAGTTCTAAATGCAGAAGAGCAAAAATACAACTGGAATATGCTGAAAAATATCCCCCATGGAGAGCCAGCTCCTGCAGATTGTTTTATCTTAGTTATTATCTCTTTATCTGCCATCTAGTTAATCTCTAAGTCTAAAGATAATTAATTCTTGATGATTATGTTTATCTGCTCTTCCCTTTCATGCTTTCCTTCCAGCTGGGAAAAACAAAACAAGAACAAAATATTGAATTTTGTGGAATTTCCCTGTGTTGTGACTTAATTATAGAATCAACATCTTGCCTTAAGTAGGCTTCTGAGCCTTGGTCTTCCATTGGTATGGGAATGAGAACCCACTATTAGCTTAATTTTTTCTTTTTCAGTATACCTCACTCGTTTCACCAATAATATTTGATAATTCCCCAAACTAAACTACACTGATTTCTCCTGTTGATTCCACATTATATCTAAAAGTTTTGAGTGAGGCATTGTGCTTTGTCTTCATTTGATGAATTGACATACTATATTTTTGATACATTTTTTATCTGGTTACATCATTAAGTGTGAGGGGCAAAAAATCTGGGACCTAGCTTCACATTGCCACCTTACAACAGAAGTCTCCTTAAATTGATTTAAAAAGTAAAGTTTTTTGCAAATATCTCCACATAAAGTAATTTTGAAGTCAATATTTATCAGAAAAGTGCTAAAATTCCTAGAGTAAGTTAGACATTTGGAAACTGCATTAATTTTATTAAGCCGTTAGAGTATAATGGTTAAATAATTAATGAAAAGCCTGAGGAATTATGAAGGTTTAAATTAAACTCTAAAGTTTCTTAATAAACTATTGTCATAGGCATTTGAAAACTTTACTATGTAAACTATATATATAAATTAGTTATTTTGAAAGTTTTATTTCATTAATTATACATATGTATATAAACTAGATATAAATTAGTGATTTTCTAATAGATCGTTTACTGCATTACAAAAAATTTAAATCTGCTGATCACTTGTTATAAAACCTTAGTTTTTGAGCAGTTACTTGTTATTTTCATTTTCATAAACATAGCAATAGTGTATGACAGTGTATTTACTTTAAGTGAGAAGAAGAAAATTAGTCATTGTTTCCTGACAATGTCAATGATTGATTAAGTAATAGATATTGTTTGGCATCAATGAGCAATATGCTGTCAACGAGGGGATTTAGTAAGTTTTATTTATTTATTTATAGTTTTATATAAATGGGCTTCGCTAAAGAGTTTTAGAATAATTGTACAGTATGAAATATAAATGACAAATAAGGGGAGTAAATTGACTTTTACATTAAGCCACAAGGTTGTAAGTAATGAAATTTATGCAAGATAGATGCTACTTTACTTTCAAGAACCAGGGCAGGATAATGAAGATGCTGAGGTCTGCGTATGTCAGCCACTTTTCTACACCTTCCCTTCCCTCTCCTCCTTTCTCCCTTAAAGAAGAATTTAAATATTCATACTAAGTCATATCTCTAATGGGGGAACATAAGAAAGATGAATAAGACATTGTACCTGCACAAATAGGTCTTACAGATTAATATAGAGAGCATGTGGATAAAGATAAATGAAAATATGGTGTGGCCTTTCCCACCCTAGTGATGTGGACACAATTACGTTTACTGATGATCTTTGCTTTTTCACGTGTAGGAAGATTACTGTCTGGTTCCCTTGCTTTCAGCCTGAAGATCTTCTTTTATTATTTTTCATAAGGCAGGTCTGCCAGCAATGATTTTTCTCAGTTTCGTTTATCTTGGAATGTCTTTATTTTGCCTTCGAATCTGAAGGTTCCCTTTCACATGGCATGTGATTTTTTCTTTTGTTGCTTTCGATAGTTTCTCTTTGTCGCTGGCTGGGAACATTTTTATTTTGAGGTATCTAGATGTGAATCTTTATTCTACTTGGAGTTGGTTGAGCTACTTAGATACATAGGTCAATGTATTTGATCAAATGCAGGAATCTCTGAGTCCTGTGAGAGGACTCAGAGTTGCTGAAAGGCCTGATGGGCAGGACAGATTCTAGGGTCTGCTTAAGAGTGCCAGTAGCATGTATTTGTAATTGGAGGCAACGACTGTCCATGGGTTCAAGAAGTATTCAATACATGGTGGCTGAAAAGGCCTAAAGGAAACAGTGGACCCACAATGAGAGTCCAAAAACTAGATCAAAACCCACTTAGTGGAAACCAGAGCCCAGAAGACACCAAGCAGATCTGTGGCTCTCACTCTGGGCTACATCATTGTCCCATTGGTGTCCTACGACACCCGTAATCTGAAGCCATAGCAGATCAAAAACAAGAGGAGAAAGAAATAATATAAAAGACTACATTTTTTACACTAGAAAAATGGAGTTATCCTAAAGCAGGGAAAGTAGATATGCATACATATAGATATTTCATATAAATGAAGCATATGTGACAATATTATATATTCATCATCAAAAGTGACAATTTTAAAGAGAAAGTACAATGGACAACTTAAGACCTCTGTCAGGTTAAGGTGTAGGAGCTTATGAGCAAGGATAAAACTGTCACTAGAAAATAAATAAGCTATGTTTTCTTTGCATATCTGAATAGTAAAGTGTAACTGCTTACATCTTTGTAACAGATACACAAGTATTAGTGAAGTAATCTCTAAAAATTTACTGAGGAATAGAAAAAAAGGAATAAAACTAAAAAACAGAAGCTCTTAATGAAGTTTATGCACTGAAATACTCAGTATTTAAAGAAACAAATTCTCTCCAAAACAATTTATAAAGATCTTTCAATCCCGACCTAAATTTCAATACAATGGCTTTAAATTTAACCTGAAAAGTGAACAATTGATAATTGTTAAGAATATATTGAAAAAAATGTACAGAGAACAAAGAAAAAATATTTGAAAATAAATTATATTTTATTTTAACATTTGAACATAATTTGCAAATAAATTGCAATATGATTTAAAACATGACATGAGATTTAAAAATAAATTATAATATGTGATAAATTGAGGAGTGTGTATTTACTTCAAAAGTAGACACCAAATCAAAGAAACTTTAAAATAAAAATAAAATAGAATATTACACAATAAAAGTTATCTTAAGGTATAAGAGAAAGCTGTTCACTGTTTTTTATTCCTGTTGCTTTGTTGTGAGACTACCTTATGAAAGAGGGTTTCAGGAAACCTTCCTATTTGTGTGTTAGACATCACTATAAGTACAAAATATAATTCTTTATATAGAATGCATTAGGATTTCTATAATATACCTATTTTGACCTCTGTATGCTGAGAAATATAGCAAAGTATTCCTTTTTAAATTTTATCTGATCATTATTAAATGTCATAAGTCACTAAATGAATTAGAATCTCCCCTATTATATGGACAATATTGTTTCAGCCCATATCATAGACTGCTTTTCCTTTGATAATTAACATTTTCTATATTTTTATATTTCCATAAGAATGTCTTTTATAGAATGTTGAATTATAGACATGTCTTTTCATGTTTTAAAAAAGAAACAGAAATTAACATGTTTGCCTCTATTTACTAGTTTTCTAAAGTAAAATTATTTAATAAATTCACCTAATTTTTGAGAAATAAAGATATATATGTATATATAAACACATGTATATCACATGTATACACACATGTATATTATATATATATTCATAACCATATATATATGTAGACTGAGAGAGAGAGATGCATCTGTAGATGAAGATAGAGAATTTTATAGAAGGCAATTAGAGAGCAAATTTTTTTATGAGATGAGAAAGAAAGAATTTTTTTCCTCAGGTTGGTAAATTTGTTCCCCATATGAAAACAAACATTTTTTAATATTGACTCAACTAGTTTTCTTCATGCAAAGTGATTTCAATATTGCTTTCATTTTATTGTTATAGACATACATTTTAAAATTTATTTCAAACATTAGACTAGTATAAGGATGATTAATAACTGAAAACATATTTCTAATTTAAGACTTTCTGGAGAAATATCATTTAATCTTCCAAGAACTGGCTCAACAAAAGTACTTAAAATTTTTATTTATTGTCTGTAATGCCTCACATATTTTAAATTAGTTTTGTTGCCCTTGGAAAATCCTAGAATATATGAAAAGCACGTCAGAGCTGATACAAGACAGGGTATGAGTACAAGACTGAAATAATCAAAATGAAAAACAAAAAAGTGCTTCCATTATCTGAGATTATTTAAAAATACAATGCCCCATTATAATTTACTTCTTTCTATATAAGTGAATTTACTTTGCAAAGGGACAGGCTGAAATAATTCTGGAAAGGCATATTAAGAAAACTGTAAGAAAATTACATTAAAAATAATTAGCCTAAAGATGAAGAGTTAGAATAGCTTATCTGTGAAAAAGTGAAAGATATTAATGTCCTAATCTACATCCCTATAAAATAGGTCAATATTTGAATGCCACTGTAAATCTGTACACATTACATTTTAATTCTGCTTTTACATAATCTGATAGTAGTTCATTTTTTCCCTGAGCCTTTGAATTGTATCTATTTAGAGGTATATATTGTGTGTGTATGTGTGTGTGTATGTGTGTATGTGTGTATGCATGTGTATGCATGTGTGTATGTGTGTATGTGTGTGCATGCATGTGCATGTGTGGGTGTATGCGTGTGTACGCGTGTGCATGCATGTGCATGTGTATGTGTGTGTATGTGTGGTGTGTGTATGTGTGTGTGTGTGTACGTGTGTGTTGTGGGCGGTTAGAAATAGGAGACAAACAGAAAAAAGAGCCAGTGCTCTTGACATCTAAAGTATTCAAGTACTTAGTTGACATTTAAATAATTTTTTATAATCTTGGAAAGCGTACCCAATTTCCATTTTCTTTATAAACTAATGAGTATTTCCACGACATAAGTTTTCAAATATAGTGGTGTTTTTGACCTAATTTATTGCCTGCATCCAACAATGTGCCTTCTAAAAATTTTTCCTCTCACAATTCCTTCCTCACTTCCTATTGTTCTGGAATAATCCATATTAATCTTTCTTTTCTAACATTTCTACACTTTCCAAATATCTAATTCTTTTTAATTCTCCAAAAACAGTCCTTACTATGTACCTATTTATTTATAAAAAATCCATTAGACAGTTCTGACTTTTTGACTATAACCTTTATAGTAGTGATTATACTACTTTCTCTCCTTCATGCTATTTTAAGATATACTTCGATATTGTAAGTTCTTTTTAGGACACTGTAATATTTACCTCACCAGTCCCTTTACTCCTAATATAAACTCCTAAATCTCTACATCATGACAATACCTATTAACAACTACCCTACCTATGCTCATCAGTGACAGTGTCCTTCCTCCTCTCATATGTGAAATTCCTAAATCCTTTATCAGTCTTTTCTGTCCTCTCAATGGATCTGTCAATAATTAATCAGAATCTATTTTTTCCTAAAAGGTCCTTATTTTACAGGTTTTCCATATTCCCACCTCCCTAGCTTTTTAGCCAAGACCTTATCAACTGCTGGTAAATTACCATAGTGTCAATTCCTATCTTCAATAGGCAATGACGCTAATGAGTCTTTCTTGGTTCAGTACAAGATGTAGACTAAATAACACTCTATGTCTTCTCTATGTGTTTTTATAGGGGGTGGCCTGAGGATTTTAAGGTCAAAAGCCATCTAGACTTTTAGCCCTTCCCTCAAGAGGAGGAACTCATCTTTAGCTGATGAGTTCAACAGTGAGACTGTAAAGCCATGAACTCTGATGGCCATGGCCAAGGATCCTCACCACCATGTCTGGAATTTACTATCCAGGAACTGTTCCTACAGGTGGCCCACCTGCATGCAACTTCAACTAGTTATTTGTAATATATTCGTTGCTGTTAATAATGGCAACACATAGAGTAATGTTCTGCATATATGTCCTCTTCGCTTTTAGATCATACACAACCCTGAAATCCTGAGTGAGGTCTAAACTCCTTATGAAGCCTTTTCTAACAGCTCCAGACCACAGAAACACACAATTGCCCTTTTTTAGTTCTTATAGGCCTTCATACATGTACATAATTTCAGGTCCTCTTCGGTTTTGTAAACATTTTTATGGAGTTTGTCCTTAAGTAGCATTTTTTTTCATATTTCATCTCCCTTCACTGCCCACCTAATGTTAAGCACCCCTAAAGGATTTATTTATTACTCCATTATATGATTTGCAGAATGCTATTATACTAATAAGTAACGTCTTAAAGATAATACAGAGAAATCTTAATATTTTAAAACATTTTTCAAGGCACAGAGAAGTGAAATGGAACTGTTCCCACTATGCCATAGCTCCTTCACCTGTAAAATATTTATCAATAATTTAGAAGATAGCATTTCTCTTTTCTTCTTGTACGAATACGTGACACTGTACCCAGTGCCCTGAAATGTCAATGTGCCTTTTTAAGATCCTGAATTAGCAATAGGGACTGATTTAGACAAGTTAAAACCGGAGAATCTTAAGTAGGATTAAACATAGATGTGGAAGTTAAAGCCATCATTCTTACAGAAAATTTTACAGACGCCTTCAATAGAAGACATTGGTAGTACTTAAATTATCAAAACCACACCTTTGGCTAAAAGAGCAAGAGAAACGAGAAATCCCAGCCTAATTTTCTCCCTTAATTGCTCAGGAACCAACTCTAGAAACTGATTGCATCCTAACAATGCAATTTAACATTTTTTAATATTTTAATTGATTTTAATATCGCAAGGTTTTTATCTGGTTCATTGCTCCTGATGGCATTGGAGAGGTATATCTCAATAGTGCTGTTACCATATTAAATCAGTATATCAATACACTTTGCATTAAGAAGCAAGGGCCTTAGAGAATCTATGAATCAAAGAGGCAAGAAAAATGGTTGCTGAACTCCAACTTTCCTTAAACAAACACATTAATGGAAAAACTTCACCGAAGTCTTCCTTTGTGCTGAGAGACACATAAAACAAAAATGCATAGCTTGGTAAATATTTCCCTTCCATATACTGATATCAAGTATTAAAATGTTTTCTCTGGAGCAGAAAATTCAAATGGTTACCTCAAAATAATGCATAAGCTATACGGATTAAAAAAGGTGATAACCTTGTATATGACGATCATTTACTCTAAAATGAAGAAAGTAACTATGGTGTTTACCTTTCTCACAGGGATACGGACAACTCCAATTTACAACTTGCTTATGCCCCAAACTGGTAAGTGAGGAAATTGTAGACCTCTGAGGACACTTCCACAGACAAGTTCAAAAACGGGTTAGTGAACAGAATCTCCAAAGACAGTTTATTCTTGATAAAGTGAAAGTAGAATACTAGTTGTATTACACTCTCTTTAATATCAGTGTTTTACTGGAAAATGCTTACCAAAAAAAAAAAAGAAAGAAAAAGAAAGGAGAAACAATTTTTTATAGAAAACAGCATTAGCAATTGCTCTTTTACCTGTTGTGCCTATGACAATGGTGGTAATAATGATGATAGTTAACATCTGTTTTCAGACACTATAATACTTCCTGTGTGCTTTTCCTTGCAATGCCCATGTGTATTGTTATAGTTATTTTTATTCATGGCTGAAAAAATTACTGCAAAAATTACCACAAAAACGGATGTATTAACATGCTCCACTACAAGAGATGGAGCTGTGTTCCTAGGGTCACATGTTATAAAGTGGCTCTTCTGTCATGACTGGGGGACTGGCCTCTCTCCAGGAGTTAACTCTGTTGACAGAAAACAAGGTTAAAGTGAAATTGAGACAGTCTTTCCATGCAAAAGATGTACTTCCTAAGGCTGTCCATTTATTGTGGTTTATACGACTATATCAGGGAGGAGAGAGGGTGGTGGTGTGAGCATAATCTTGCCAAACCATTTCTGTAAGTGGTCCAAGAAACTGTGAGCATGATACAAAGGCTGAATTTCTTCTGCCAAAACTAAGCAAAAATCTCCAGAGGAATTATTGAAAGAGAGTGCACTGATGAATGGCCCTGTGTAGGAGGTAGAAGATCAGCAGTAACAGACCTTGGACACTGGAGGTAACAGCACTTGGAAAGTTGGGTGGGACAGAGATCACGTGGTTATCAATCAAGGGATCATGGACAGCTTCTACTAAAATGTGGAGGAACTGACATGTTCAAAATCATTTCAAGTATAGGACGGATCTTCTACATACGCTGTATTATATATTTAAGGCTTTATGTCAATATATGGAAGAAAAGCATTTATCATTGTGGTCTTGGATCATATTCCTCAAGTATCCCCTAACTTTTCATTTACCTATGAAAGTTAATTTATATTTTTATATAACATGCAATAAGAAGAGTTTTTAAATTAATGAAATTGATATTAATTTCAGAACTGTAGATGAGGTCACGTTTTCCCATGAGATGAGGAAGGACCATGAAAGCTGAAAAGGGAGGCACAGGTGATGTGGATGGGCTGAAGCATATGGATTATTCAGGTAAAAGCAAGGTTGCATTTGGATTCATTGTATTTGTACAGGTAAAGTGGAAACTTTTCTGGAAAGTGTCCAGTATATTCCGTACTCATCACAAAACTTAGTAGCTTGCTTTTATTATGATCACTTTATAAATAAAGAAATTTCTGTCTTGTTAATGACAGAACCATCATTCAGATCTAGTTCTTAGAGAATCTGTAGCTCATGATCTTGTCACTGTACCATATAACCACAGAAAATTTTCTTCATTAATAGCTAAGACATCATTATAATAATATTACCATATAGTGATTATAGAGAGAAGATTATAGAGAGAAAATAAAACCAGTGGTTGGTTGGTCAAGAGCCAAGACCCAAAGAAGAGTCAACCATCCAAGCTAAAGGTTGGGAATGCAATTCTCTGCTCATCGGTAGGGAATAGCACAGTAGTTGGAATAGATATTGTTCAGTCAAAAACTTGGATGACATCCAAGGTCATTACTGGCAGGAGAAAATAAGAAAAAAGGAAAAATGGTGCCCTTTTCAGCTGAAGGTATTCTGGAGATGCTGAAGTTACTTTTTATTCACTTATCTGTTGGGTGCAAACTTTAAAAATATCAATACATGAATGTATGCACTTTGATGTTTATTACAGTTTCTACTTTAAGCTTGAAAATCATGTGTTTGTACTTCTGAAACGTCTTACAAGCAACTCTGGTCTGCTCTCATATCTCAAGGGTCTGGTTTGAATGGGAAAAACAAAACAAAACCCTACTTATAAAATACATGATTTAAATCTTCTGACCTCTCTTATTTGACTCCATTCTTTATCTTCATTTTCATATCCTTTGTAATGATCCCCATGCCATGCTTTTAATTGTAAATTAGTCCCATTGCTAGAGATATGCCTTTCCTGTTTACCTCTTACCCAAACTCCATGAATTCATATCACCAGATAAATAGCACCCTCTTCTATGAAAACTAGTTAGATTTATTTCTTGTTCACTCTTCATAACACACTTCACTAGGTATCAGAATAGTACGTTTGTCTGTATCCATCTAGATTTGAAGCCTTTAAAAGGTAAATTCCATAAGTTACACTCTGTAGAACAACTATGTATTACTCTGGTTTCCAGGAATCATGCATTTGATTTATTTTTAAAATCATGCATGGCTTCTTATCATCTCTTTCCACTTTATATTCAATTTACAAAAAAAAATAATAATAATAATTAAAATCTCACTGAGGAGTTAATAGGATTATTCATCTCTAAACACCTTAGAACAATTGTACTTAACCAGTTCCACCACAGAGTCTGATTAAAACATATGCATGTTTGCTAAATTTTTTTTTCAATTCTTCGGAATAATTACACACACTAGAGACACGTCATTTTCTTTCAACTGGACAAAAACTACATTGAATTTGTAACAGATTCAAAACCAGACACCAAATCACGCACTATAGAAGTTGTGTTTATTCATAGAAATGTATGTTTAAGATAATTTTTCCAGTGATTTCCACATGATGGGCAACTTAAAGAGATCTTTATCCACTAGACATCCTTTAAGGTAGAACAATATGTTCACTTGGTAGGAATAATTTCCTAATTATCTTGGACTGTGGGGTGAGGGCCCATACTCTAACTGGACTAGTCCACAGCCAAACTGATAGTCTGAGATAATGAGAAGAATTGTGTTTTTTTCTCTGTATCCTGAGTGTGGACAATGGTTGGGGGAAAAGGAGTTATCATTGAATAACATTGTTATTCAATGTTCATGTCATCAAGTCCATTCTATACTCTTTTTTTTAACAGATAAATAGCTATAAGGCCACACTGATGAGAGGAACATTGAATAACAAGCATATATCTGTTTAATTCTTTTGTTCAAATTGAGGAAGTAGTAGCCTATGACTCTTAATGAAAAACAAGAAAAAATATTCTCTACTGTATATCCTCAGAACTATGCTGGAAACTTTTTCACAGTGAAAAGAAACAGAAAACCCCTTTTACTCTTTCATACTTGTGGTCTTACAGCTATCCGCCACAATGCCCTGCTGAATTTGAACAGCAGCAGTTTTTAAGGGCAAGCATCTCTATATTGATACACAGTTGAAAAAAGGAAACTTCTTTTCCTCTCTGTATATCTTTCCAAGGACCCCAGGGTGGTCCCTCTGTGAGTTTGTGAAACCCTCCTCTCCTTCTCTTCATAA
This sequence comes from Physeter macrocephalus, assembly GCF_002837175.3. NCBI lineage: Eukaryota > Metazoa > Chordata > Mammalia > Artiodactyla > Physeteridae > Physeter > Physeter macrocephalus. Next base: position 82,405,271 of record NC_041232.1, on the reverse strand, counting down.
CCAGTATAAATAGTCTTACATTTTGTACTCAGTTAAATCAATCAACGAAACAATACAAAGCCACTCGCTGAAAACAGAATGGCACATTAGTCTCCAGTCAGGATTGCTTTATTTTTAGGGTAGCCATAAGGGAAAAGTTGTTGGCAGAATTGAAACACATTAGATCAATAGTTTTCAAAGAGAGGCAAACACCTTAATGCCTGCATGTGGAGCTACTGGCTGTCACTGGAAAGAAACTCTTATTAAATGCTCCCTTTAAAACATCAAATTGAGGACAAGTGTTGAAGAGCACAGATCACTGGGAAATTAAAAGCACGACATGTCAGAAGTCTGTGACGAATATCATATTTTACCACGAAACTCAGTTAACGAGGCTCTTTGGAAGAAGTCTTATATCATACATCAGGCTTTCTATAAACAGCAAATTGAAATTTGCATTGCACTCAGATTATATTTACTGTTAAGGACAAGGATTTGTTATTGATTATTCAACCTCTCAGCTGTTAGGTCAAGGACAATGTTTCTCCAAAGTGAGGAATTTCATACACTCACAGAAATAAGCCTCAGTTATTTTTCACCAACTTAGAAGAGTTCTCTTTTTTTCTAAGTCTTGCCTATAAAACTGGTCATATATTTTAGGGAGCAATCTCTGCGTGGAGTGACTGTGAACTGAAGTTTAAAAAATAGTATAAAAAACTGGATTCAAAATTCATTTTAAACCTTATTGTCTAAGGACTCAATGACAAAGCATATATTATTTCTGAGTCCCAGTTGCATGACCTGTAATGCAGGAATAATAATAACAAAAACATTACAGGATTATTGTAAAGGTCAAAAAAGTTAACACATGCAAAACTTTTATCAGTCAAGTTCAACACAAACCTTACTAAGATCCTCAACTTCTTGTACTGATTATAAATTTAAGAAGTATTACTGGAGCTTATTTATAAAATTATATATGCTTACAGATACCAACTATTTTTTTGTTTGTAGCGTAGTTGCAGCTTTGTTATTGAATGTTTTTAACTTTTCGTATTTCCTAAAGAAATATGAAATACATTCTAGTAAAAAATATACATTCTAGTAAAAAAATACATTGAAATACATTCTAGTAAAAAAAAAAAACAAGAAGGCTTTAATTTGACTAAGGAAAATGATATTTGAGGGAAGCGCCTCTCCTCTCTAATTCTTGTTGACGTGAGGAAGATACTGCAGTTTAGTTTTCAGGCAAAGAAGGGGAGCTAGCTGTGACTGATTTTGGGAGAGGAAAGGAAAGTTACTCATGGAGAAACACCAATAGGCGACTGCTGGTTTCCGGTTCTGTAAAAGCAGGAACACGGAAAGTCGCCACTTCATCCAAACAACGAGTTAAAAGCTGAACAGACTGAAAAATGAACAACACTTTTGAATGCATATGAAAGGGGAGAACACAGGGGAAACCTCTGCTGCCCCTGAGATTAGAGAGACAGACAGGCAAATGCAGGGAGCTGTGCAGTCTCTGGAGCTAAATCCAATTTGGGATCCAGTTCTGGGTGGGAAACCAGCCCTGTAACTGATGAATTGCTGGAGGCTCAGTGTGGACAAGTCTGAGAGTCAAAAAACTCCAGGGTTTTCCTAAACAGTGGGCGAAGAGGGTCCGCACAATATAGTGAGATTTACCTCTAGCAGTTCCACCAGGTTGTTACGTGAACATCTGAGAAAAATCCCCTTGTGCTTCCACAGGGACGGGGGAGAAATAAACATCTTGAAATACCGGAGCTCTCTGTTCTTAACCAGACTTGCCCTCAGGGGGAACTAGTTAGCCGGAGCCTCACCTGCTGGGGTGTTGTCAGAGCCTAACTGACCTGGCAGAAGGGAAACCCAACTCCAGCAGCTCTAGCCATGCTGTCCCACCCAAGGGGAGAGAAAGAAATACTACAAAACACTTGTGAAGTCCAGTTCCAGAGGCACATGCTCAGTAAAGACCAAGACCTGATCACAGGACAATAGAACACCTCTCCCACCACCTGACCACCACGTTACTAGTTACTAAAGGCCGATTTACAGCAGTTCCTTTCGCTCAGTGTGTCATATTTGGCGATCCCCCCCCACCAAAAAAATTAGAAGGCATACCAAAAGGCAAAAAACACAGTTTAAAGAGAGAGCAAGCATCAGAACCAGACACAGCAGGAATGTTGGAATTATCAAGCTGGGAATTTAAAACACAATTCATATGCTCATGACCCTAATGGATAAAGTAGACAGCATGCAAGAACAGATGGGCAAGGTAAGCAGAGAGATGGAAATCCTAGAACCAACAAGAACCAAAAGGAATCTAGAGGAAAAAAGCACTGTAACAGAAATGAAGAACGCCTTTGATGGGCTTATTAGTAGACTGGACACACCCGAGGAAAAAATCTCTGAACTAGAAGATATAGCAATAGAATCCTTGAAAACTGAAGAGGAAAGATGACACAGACTGAACAAAAGACAACAGAATATCCAGGGACTCTGGGACATTACAAGTGACGTAACGTGTACATAATGAAAATCATAAATAGTCATTTAAACTTATTCTCTATTTTTGAAATATCTGTTGCTTAGTATAGAATTCTGGGCTGACATTTGTTTTGATTTGTTTTGTTTTGTTACTTTCAGCGTTTTCACCGTGTCACTCCGTTGCCTTGCTTTCTTGTTTTGATGTGATACTTACTCTAATTCATACTTTTATTTCTCTCTGTACTGTCTCTTTTCTCAGCTTGCTTTTAAGCCTGGTTTTTGGTCTTTAATTATATACTGAGACCCTGTTCTCTGAGTTGACGGAAGTTAGCAACATCAACTTTGTCATTTAATATATTCTAACTACTCACTTAGCTATCAAGAGACTCTTAGCTTTGTCTACGTTTTCAGTCAAGGACTGAAAAGTAACATTATGAATGGAAACTATATTAGTTCATCTACTCAATCTTATTCCTAAGAAAGGACTATTCCCTTTAGGGTATCCTTAAGTGTTCAATTTGCTCAGTTTTTAAATGATTCAGTGTACAAAATCTACATCCATTCCCTCAAGAGCTCAGTCTACTGCCTAATAAATTCCATAGTTATAAAAATGTGCTTATGTATTTAATCTATTTTTACAACTGAATTTTTAATTTTGCACATGTATACCCTTGTATAAACATTGGCATTTTTAAAATAAATTCATTTACTTATTTATTTATTCTTGGGGGGCTGCATTGGGTCTTCGTTGCTGCGATCAGGCTTCCTCCAGCCGTGGGGAGCGGGGGCTACTCCTCACCATGGTGCACAGGCTTCTCACCACGGTGGCCTCTCCCATTGTGGAGCACAGGCTCTAGGCATGCGGGCTTCAGTAGCTGGGCAAGCAGGCTCAGTAGTTGGGGCTCGTGGGCTCTAGAGCGCAGGCTCACTAGCTGTGGCGCACGGGCTTAGTCGCTCTGTGGCATGTGGGATCTTCCTGGACCAGGGATCGAACCCATGTCCCCTGCACTGGCAGGTGGATTCTCAACCACTGCGCCACCAGGGAAATCCAAACTCTGGCATTTTTTTAACCTTCAGTGGGTTAACTATCTTTTAGGTTTTCCTTTTAACTATCAAATAATTTACTTTAACTCCTTAATCAGGTATATTATTTTTAAGGTGGTTTCCCAAACATACCTCCAATCTGAGCCATTTTATATACATATACATGTATACTGTACATTTTACATAATGGACATTATGTACATTACATATACATATATACTAATATTCCTTTAGTTCTCTTTTTGAAGAAAAAGAAGATGCTGTCTTTAGAAAACAATTCTGAAACTCTTAAGAAATTTAACCATATCCCTGTAATTTTATAGTATTTTTCCAAAAATTTTGAGTGTGCAGTGTGTTTCTGAGACTCTTCATAAGTATACTTATTCACTGCTAATTCAACCTTCCACGAGGCCCTTCAACTAATCAATTCAATTCATGCATCTCCTCAATAAGAATTTACTGAATAACTACTATATTATAAATTTTGTTTTAGAAATTGAGGATACAGTACTCAACAGGATGGTACATAGTCTTTTTGTTTTTTAAAGAATAATCTTTTTTGGGGGGATGCCATTTATTTTTTATTTATTTGTTTATTTTTGTCTGCGTTGAGTTTTCGTTGCTGTGAGCAGGCTTTTTCTAGTTGCGGCGAGTGGGGGGCTACTCTTCATTGTGGTGTGTGGGCTTCTCCATTGCAGTAACTTCTCTTGTTGAGGAGCATGGCCTCTAGGCTTCAGTAGTTGTGGCACATGGGTTCAGTAGTTGCGGCACACGGGCTTAGTTGCTCTGCGGTATGTGGAATCTTCCCAGACCAGGGATCGAACCCACATCCCCTACATTGGCAGGCAGATTCTTAACCACTGTGCCACCAGGGAAGTCCCAGAGACTTAATTAGCTCAAGTTCATGTGAGAGGAGCAGAAAACAAATCACTAATTTACCACCAATTTAATTACAGAAAGTGAGAGTTGAATGACTCCTCTGTTCCTTCTGCTGAGTCTCAGTTCCCTCTGACCTGTTCCTACCACTTGCTTGAGGAAAGAATGACTTAGGCTGTGCTGAGACTGTTTTTCTGAAGGATCTTCCAGGCAACATTCAAACCCATATCCCTTTCTGATCTCACAAGTTCCTCAGGGGTATTAGGTTTTCTGATGTAGCTTCCAATGCTAGATGCATTACTGGTGATTTTTTTTTTATACTGACCATTAGTATTTATTTAAATGTATTTCTATGAGATATCTGTGTTCTAATCTTTTGAATCACAAACAACCTCAGAAGGTCAAAATTATGTATATCCTCAGAAAGAAAGGTACCCAGAGAGGGTGGTTTAGTGTGATTACCATGTCCTAGAGTCCACAGAGAGCGAATTCTCCCCTCTTCATGTATTTAAAACATATATTAAAACAGATCACACCTTTAAGCAATATTTATAGCAGCATTCATAGGATGTTGCTTTTCTCATCTCATACAACACTGAAATTACATTATAAGATGAAGAGTTCAGAGGATGAATTACCATATTCTTGAATTCTGTAGAGAATATTTGGGTATATCAATAACTTTCATACAATTATAAGAAGATAATTCTTCTCATCAGACAGCAAGATTCCTGAAAGAATTCTTCTTCACTTGAGCGATTTAGAAATAATAACTGGATTTCTACAACATTGCTTGGAAATAAAAGTATAACGGTTTTCTGTAACGGCAGAGTATTATAGAATCATAGAAGATCATAATCCAAAGGGATTTTAGTAGACATTTATTCCAGGTTGTTGAGTATCTAAGATATCCTAAAGGATGTCTCCTCTCAACAGAACTGCAGGCTAATAAGTGGGAAAGACTCCATCTCCTTCTCTGTATTCTACATAATTGCTGTTTTACTAATAATTTGGGGTGGGGGGTAAAGTATCCTACTCTTTAAAAACAAATAGTACAATTTTAACTGTATTGTTTAGTAAAGTTGGACTCAGATTAATTTTAAGCCAGTTTGTAACCTGCTGTAGGTTCCTCCTCTACCCTCAATATTTATTCCTTAAACAGGTATTTATCGAGGTACAGACCACTTTATAATAGCCACTCTCTAGGCAGTAGGGATAAATCAGAGTATAAGATATACACAATTACAGCTATCATGAGAAATACATTCTAGTGCAGAGAGACAGGCAATTTAAAAAGTAATTAAAACAGAGGTTGTTTAAAATATATTAGCCTGCTTTGCTTTGGCAGATTATGTTTAAGGAAGAACAATAACAAACAAACAAGCAAAAAAATCAAAAAAAGAAAAGAAAAAAAGAAGAAGAAATCTCAGTGGCTGATATTAACAAAATTATATTTCCTTGCTCACATGTTAGGTTAAGAGGGCTTTCCCTCTTTGAAACAGAGGGTTCTCAGGGCAGAGAAAAACGAGAATGGTGGAACAATAAGATTGCTCTTATATCTTCTACTTGTACTGTATATGGTGTGTAAGTCCTTTTCTTTAACCACACTGGACTAGGGAGCGAGAGCATGAAGCCAAACTGGAGGCAGGGAAGTGTACTCATATCTTACAAAGACTTAGTGAAGTACCAGGGAATAAGCAGGGATATATCATCTGCTTATGGGGAAGACTGAAAGTCATTGCAAATAGTACAGTAAGCCCCCTACATACAAAGCTTCAAGTTGCAAACTTTCAAAGATGCAAATGTGCATTCCCATGTCCTATCACATAAGTTAGTTCACGTGACTGGCGTACATTGTCACGTGGGTGCATCCTCTACAAGTGGTTGTGCTTTTGTGTAGCTTACTAACGAAGACCTGATGGAACTGGAGGCCGAGAGAAAGGACGAAGAGAGACAAGAGTAAGAAGAAGTAACTGAAGAACTGAAGAGATTCACGACACAGGAAATGGCAAGGGGATTTTCTTTATTTGAGGAGGTACTGTTAATTTTTGAGGTACAGAACCCGAGAGTAGAACAGTACACCAAGGTTGCAGCAGCCATTCAGAATGTATCCAGTGCTACCGTGTCATCTACGAGAAAAAAAGAGCTACTACCCAGACATCACTGGATTCTTTTTTCAAGTGGGTAGACAGAATTGAATCCAGCAATTGAATCCAGAACCCGTGCCATCAACGTCAGCTGTGAGTGAAACTGCAGCTTGCCCTCTGTCTCCTATTGCGGATGATCCTTCAGCTCTACCATCTCCCACCTCCTCTCCCTCCTCCAGTCAGTAACTCGTCTTGCCTGTTCAATCAATGCCAGCCCCTGTATGCCAGCTGTTGTGCTGTACTACTGTAATTTTCAAGGTACTGTATTGTAAGATTAAAAATGTTTTATTTTTGTGTTTGTTTTTTATGTATTATTTGTGTGAAAAGTATTGTAAACCTATTACAGTACAGTACTATAGAGCCGATTGTGTTAGTTGGGTACCTAGGCTAACTTTGTTGGACTTACAAACAAATTGGACTTATGAACGCACTCTCAGAACAGAACTTGTTCGTATGTAGGGGACTTGCTGTACTTCAAAGTAGTAGTGGTGGTAACTTAGTGGTAAGAGCTCTACAGAAAAAGGAAAAGAGAATGAGGCTGAGTCATGCCAGGAGTTGCAGGTGGTGATTCTGAATATGAAGTAGATGAGTCCGAGAAGGCCTCAGTGAGCAGCACCTGAGCAAAGGCCTGATGGGATGAGGGAGTGAACAGACGGACAATCTACAGAAAGAACAGAGGCACCGCCTGGAGGCCAGTGCATGGAGCAGAGTGAGATTCAGAGAGAAGAATAGGAGATAAAGTCAGAATTCAGCACAAAACTCTGTGAGGCAGATCAACAGGGTTGGGTAGACCCAATTAAGGGATATAAGTTTGTGCTGTTTTTGTTTTTGTTTTTTCTTTACTTCACCTCTTTGGCTGCTTTGTGAATAAAATGCAATAGCCAAGCGTAGAAGAGAAGAGTCACCAGCTAGTAAAGAGGTAAAGTGGATTGGGCCAGAAAGATATCAGTGACAATGGCCAGCTTGCGGTTATATTTTGAAGTTAATGCTGGCAAGTTATTGTGATAGAAGTAGAGTTTTAAGGAAGGAGTAGAGTCAAACATCCACCAGAATGGACTGTCCATTAATGAGAGTGGACATGAAAGTAAGTATGCCAAGAGGCACTTGGATATACAAGTCAATGCAAAGAGAAGGTCTACACCTGTGATGGAAATTTCATATATATATATTTATAAATAGAATTTTATTTCATTTTTGTCCTTAATATCTTAGTTAAGAAAGATGTTGCTACAGTGACTGTGCTTTTAAATAATAAATATTTTCTTCAAAGAAGATGCATAACTCAAGCTGAAACCTATTAAAACATTTTTCAAAGGAAACTTTCTTACAGCGAATGCTAATGGCCACTGATAATCTCTTTCCCGGGGACAATGTCAAGACCACGTGATAATCACGTGGAACTACAGATCTGATTTCTGGATACTGAAATAGAGGGAGAAAGGCCATGTGCATCAACCAGGTCTGACCTCTAAAATTTCTCATTGTGAGAGCCGATTGTGTTAGTTGGGTACCTAGGCTAACTTTGTTGGACTTACAAACAAATTGGACTTATGAACGCACTCTCAGAACAGAACTTGTTCGTATGTAGGGGACTTGCTGTACTTCAAAGTAGTAGTGGTGGTAACTTAGTGGTAAGAGCTCTACAGAAAAAGGAAAAGAGAATGAGGCTGAGTCATGCCAGGAGTTGCAGGTGGTGATTCTGAATATCAAGTAGATGAGTCCGAGAAGGCCTCAGTGAGCAGCACCTGAGCAAAGGCCTGATGGGATGAGGGAGTGAACAGACGGACAATCTACAGAAAGAACAGAGGCACCGCCTGGAGGCCAGTGCATGGAGCAGAGTGAGATTCAGAGAGAAGAATAGGAGATAAAGTCAGAATTCAGCACAAAACTCTGTGAGGCAGATCAACAGGGTTGGGTAGACCCAATTAAGGGATATAAGTTTGTGCTGTTTTTGTTTTTGTTTTTTCTTTACTTCACCTCTTTGGCTGCTTTGTGAATAAAATGCAATAGCCAAGCGTAGAAGAGAAGAGTCACCAGCTAGTAAAGAGGTAAAGTGGATTGGGCCAGAAAGATATCAGTGACAATGGCCAGCTTGCGGTTATATTTTGAAGTTAATGCTGGCAAGTTATTGTGATAGAAGTAGAGTTTTAAGGAAGGAGTAGAGTCAAACATCCACCAGAATGGACTGTCCATTAATGAGAGTGGACATGAAAGTAAGTATGCCAAGAGGCACTTGGATATACAAGTCAATGCAAAGAGAAGGTCTACACCTGTGATGGAAATTTCATATATATATATTTATAAATAGAATTTTATTTCATTTTTGTCCTTAATATCTTAGTTAAGAAAGATGTTGCTACAGTGACTGTGCTTTTAAATAATAAATATTTTCTTCAAAGAAGATGCATAACTCAAGCTGAAACCTATTAAAACATTTTTCAAAGGAAACTTTCTTACAGCGAATGCTAATGGCCACTGATAATCTCTTTCCCGGGGACAATGTCAAGACCACGTGATAATCACGTGGAACTACAGATCTGATTTCTGGATACTGAAATAGAGGGAGAAAGGCCATGTGCATCAACCAGGTCTGACCTCTAAAATTTCTCATTGTGAAACCATCCTCTCTTTCTCTCTCTCTCTCTCTCTCTCTCTCTCTCATGCAGAGTTTCTAGTGGAAAAATCAGGGGCTCTAAGGGGCAATGAAACCACAGGGTGGAAGAGAAGCCCATTTATCCTTCACCGATACTGATAAGAGAGGAAAAATAAACCTTTGCTGTTTTAAGCTGCTAAACTTTGGGGGTGTTTGTTACAGCAGCTAGTGCTGCATGCACTGAATAATACACCTTTCATATTACATTTTACTCTGAGTATTTTTTCCTAAAATATATACAGATATTTCTCAAATAATATAATTGGTTAGTTTAAATTCATTCGCTTTGGAAAAAAATAATGCTGATGTTCCCTTTTCTCTTTTGGCACTAAAAATTAAAATTCTCAGCAAAGTAATATAATTTGGAAATATAAAATATAAAGAGCAAGATAGACAAAAACCAAAATAGGAGATTTGCTAAGAACAAATTTATTTGTACAAATGTGCAAAATAAGTGTAGGACTATAGCTCTAAGTGGTGTGTAAGATAGCATTAATTGTAACTGATCTATCTGGGATGTGTATTTTATAATTTTCTTTTGGATATGTAATTTCCCTTAAGCATAACTGTATGGATTCTTGTATTACTAACATCGGGAGAATGCTTTAGCAGTCCCAGTATGTTGGTTTCTCTCCTGTCATTTTTGGTAGTAAAGTAAAATGATTTTCCGTTTCCAGTGAATTCACTACTCTCTTAATTGCCCCCTGAGGAGCAAAGTGTCAGCAAGGATTCCTATCAAATCTTGCAGAATGATTAAAAATGGAGAAACCAAGGCAGCTAAAGAAAAGGTCACCGTATAATCTCTTCTTATTGAAACAAATAGACTTAAGGGAAGTGCTCTATCTTTTGTGTACATCTCAGTGACTTTTTTCAGTTCTGAAGAAATGATCCCTTCCAATTTCATTACACTGAATTAAACGTTATGTTTATGAGCTTTCTCTTGTCAACAATAATGATGTAGACATCTGGAATTTTACTTTTTTTTCTCATGAAAATTAACTTTTAAATAAGCGTACATTCCTTTGTGAAGGACTAGAGAAATATGGGTTTCCAAAGTAAAGAGCATTTTTCCCCCTCTTTTAGTTGCAGAAAATAAAGAATAAAGACTATCCAGCTTTTTGAAAATAGCAGCTCACATTTTACTGTTATGGGTGTAAATATGTATACTTTTCCTTTAATATCTAGAAAATGTTCTCTATTGCAGGAAATGTAACATCGAATAATATTTTTGACAGTTTACTATAGAAAAAGAAGCCAAATATACTTTATTTAAAGCTCAATATTAACAGATGAGTCATGGCATCATTAAGTAATCATAGAGAATGACCTAAATAATAATGATGATTGTGATGATGACATCAATAATAATAGCCAGTTTATTTATTGGATCCGAGTAGTGATTAGGCCTGTGTGATAAACTGTTTTGCCTGTATTTAACTAACTTAGTCCCTCAAAACCTTTTGAGGAGAGGTTCCATTATTAATCCCCATTTTAGAAAGAGAAAACTGATTATGTATTAAATAATTTTTTTAGATGTCACACGAACAAGCTGAGATCTAAACTCACATTTCAGATATTTAAAATAATTCAGTGAAATAGAGAGGATGAAAAAATACAGAACTTATTTAAATAACAAAATCTACTCGTTTTGAAGAATATGTGCCTTTGGAGCTGTGTGTGCTTTGGGCATTGTAAATTATATCTAAGCTAACCTTTTTTAAAAAGTGCTGAATGGAAAATAATAACTGCAGAAAGGGGTTTACATTAATGGTATCATTTTACAATATTCTGCAAACCTGCAGTACTTTTAATTTAGGTTTAGCATTCTTAAATCTGAAATTTCTTTAAAATTCGAGACGGAATTCAGTAAGATAATTCTATTTAAATTGCCTTACTTTAATTCTCTAAGGTGTTAGTGATTGTTTTGACAGAGAAAAATAAACCTATATACAAAGTTTTGGCTAATAACCCCTCAAGGGATTTGCATAAGGAAATCGTTCAAAAGAATGTGCCTAAAATTTGTTTTGTTTAAGCAGCATGAGAACAATTTCTAGTCAAAACCCTTCATTTGTAGCAGTGCTTTCAAGAGGTCCAATGTTACAAAAGGCTCTCTAATACAAACTTGTGTATATTTTTCATGGTTTAAACAAGCATGGAAAATCATACTATAAAACTTAATAATATGTGTTAACTGAGTTATGAAATTTGCCTTTTTAAATAAAGTTCAGTTTTATTCTTTTGCCATGACACAATTCATGATGTTTCAGGTTACTGTGAACACTTAAACACCTGTAAATCCTAAATATACACCTAAATATACAGTACTCACACACACTTGGATTATACTATTGATATTATTCTGTAATATTTATTTTAAATATTAGCATATGCCCATGTAATTCAATAGTTTATAAACATATATCATGATATTTCAGTTTTTGAATGATTTGCAGTTTTTGAATAAATTAGTAGCAAATCTCCTCTTGTTGGATATTTGATGATGTTGGGGAAAAAAATCTAAGACATTGCTCTACCCTAAGAAAAATAAATTTTATATACAATGGAATACTACTCAGCCATAAAAAAGAATGAAATTGGGTCATTTGTAGAGATGTGGATGGACCTAGAGTCTGTCATACAGAGTGAAGTAAGTTAGAAAGAGAAAAACAAATATCATATATTAACACTTACATGAGAAATCTAGAAAAATAGTACAGATGAACCTATTTCCAGGGCAGGAATAGAGATGCAGATGTAGAGAATGGACATGTGGACATGGTGGGGGAAAAGGAGGGTGGGATGAATTGGGAGATTAGGTTTGACATAAATACACTACCATGTGTAAAACAGATTGTTAGTGGGAACCTGCAGTATAGCACTGGGAGCTCAGCTCGGTGCTTTGTGACGACCTAGATGGGTGGGATGGTGGGGGGGAGGTCCAACAGAGAGGGGATATGGGGATATAGGTATACATAGAGCTGATTCACTTCATTGTACAGCAGAAACTAACACACCATTGGGAAACAATTATACGCCAATAAAAATAATAAAAGGAAAAGAAATTTTAGGACATGTTTGATGGTAAAATAAATATGTTGTTAAGACACCATCCGATATCTGAGGTTAGTTGAATGACTGGAATCACATCATCCTTTTCTACTTTCATTTATTTGATAGGGTTCAGAGGAAACTTTCTAATACATGAAATGTCGTTTCTTTGGCCATTTCCATTCCCTGGATCAACATTCTCTTACTAGTGGAAAGGCCTATCATTTCAGGAAAAGCCGGAGGTTTTAAGTTAATGGTTCCTTGAATGTCAGATTGAGTTTATTCTTTGAAATATACAGTTCCTTATTTCAATTAAAATACACAGTTACATTAGTTACATAAAACTATAACTATAATCTTTAGCTATTTATTTGTTTTGTTGGGCCACATTAAGAAATTCAAATTGATTATCAATCATCCCACAGAATTTTATCTCCAAAAATCCTCATTTGCTTCCCAGATTTTTTTTTTTAATTTTAAAAATGTCGTGCATACATTCTACTAAAGAATTTTGTGAATAAGTGCAGAATATTACTATTAAAATTTCTTACATTGTCAATAAATGAGTGTCATCAAAAATGGATATGAACAAAACTGATTAAAAATCTGATATAATAGTTTATTGTATTTTGAAATCACAGGATGAAAAATTCTCCACTAGATTAATTTCACTGTGTAGTCAATATAGTAGGTATTGCCTTTGTGTGTTGTCTAGCATGCATTCACAGGTCACAAAAGTATCAAGTTTCATTTGGAGGAAATTTTTCTCTCTGATTTTGGGTGGTATTTGGGGAACATTAATCTCACTTGCTCACCTTCCTGTAAGGAATCACAGGAACACCATTCTTCCTCTCCAAGATTTCTAGTAAAGTGAGTGGTGAGCATGGGACCACAGTTCTGTCCTACGCACGCTGTCTCCCAGGGCTCTGAGTTTTGAGTAAGTGGGTTAAGGTCAGGGCAATTCATCCCTGCCTCTTAGCAGTAGCTGTGGCAGCAATATCCAATGCAAGCTGTCAGACAATTGCTCTTTGCAATGTGCATCAAGAATCTTAAAAAGCTCATACATTTCCAATCCTTGGTTAAAATTTTGGCAAATCTACTTTATTTATTGCAGATAATTAAAACTGTTAATTCCTGAAATGTTATGATGATACATAATATTACTCAATGCTCACTCTATACTAATTTCCCTGCCAACCATTTTGCAGACATTATGTCATGACCTCCATGACACATGCTTGAAAGAGTGTACAACTTTCCAGGGCACACATGCCTGAACTCGTATCTCTGAACCCAAAGCTGCAGCTCTCGAGCGCTCACAGTTCTATTGGCAACCTGCTTACTGCTTTACTTAAAATCTTCAGTTCATCCAATGGCTTTTGGGGACTTCATTTCTACCAAACACAGTGTCATAGAGTGGGCTCACACAGCAGAACTTGATATTATCCCTGCCTTAACTGCAGTGTAGGAAGGAGAAACAAACATTTAAGCAATTAAATGAAAATGAATATGGTAGGCATCATGATAGATGTTCGGGGTGGGGAGAGCATTATTTAAAGGCAATGATCAGTCTCTATGGATCAGGGTCAGGAGAGGATTTACAGCAAAAACGACCTGCTAACACTAAAGAACATAAGGTATTTTCCAGGCAGCAAAATCAGGGAGAGATTAGAGGAAGAAATAACACCTTGACATAATTTTTAAGCGGTGAAACAAACTGCCATATGTTGGATAAGGAATTTGATGATCATGGGTATAGATGATTAGAGTGAAAGCTACGTGGAAAGCACTGTGTAAACATTAAACATATGGGCAAAGGCCAGATCTTGGAAAGTATCAGATGTCACAGTAAGCATTTAGATTTTTTGCTGTATTTAATGAGAATATGTTGATGGTTTTAAAGTATATAATAAAAGAATCAATTAGGATTTTTGGAAGATCTGTATAGATAACATGCTGTAATATTATACCGAAAAGATTATAAAATTATAAATAATCTTAGCAATGGTAGCTAATACTATATCTGATTTGTATAGCTTTCAATATACAAATACTAAGAGATCAAATGTAGAGCCTTCCTGGGCAGTTAGGGGCTTTTAAATTATGTATAATGTTGCTTGTTAGTTAGGCTGTTGGGCCTTTCTGAGGTTGTAGAGTTAGCTCTTGGCAAAATGATTGTGTAGATAAAATCTGTCTAGACACTGTTTTCATCTTCTGGGTTCTCTAAGTGCCCCCTCCCCCATGATCCCCTTGACTTCCTAGAATCGCATTCTTAGCTAAATGATATCTAACAGCTTTATCCACACCTGCCTGAAAGCCCAGTGTCATCATTCTCCTGTCTACCTGTTTATCCTTCAGTGACAGCAAACACAATTTTAAAAAACCCCTCAATTAAGTTAATAATAAATGCTATGTTAATGTAATTTCCCCATCTGGATTTTATGTATTTTAATAGTTATTGTCTATATTTACGTTACTAACCTGAAAGGAAACATTAATTGTTGACATTTCAGGTGCAGCAGATAAACTGTGACCCTATTAATGAGAACTTGGGAGCAGCAATTAAGGGACCAACATGCCACATTTTTGTTTATTTGTTTATGACTTGTTTTCTGAGATGTATGATTCTTCATTCTTTACTAAGGCTAAAGAAATTTCTTCAAATTTTTCAGTATCAGTTATGATTATTTTCTCGACACAGCGTGGCAGACAGAATGACAGGGACTGAAAGAAGAAATACAATAAAATAGAATTTGGGAAAGAAGAGCATCAGTGTGATGGAAACAGCATGAAAATTTCCCTCCATTGGTCTGCTTGTTCTTTAGGATCTATTTTTGAACTCTCTCTGCATTTGTTGCAGGATGAGAGCTAATTATGCAAAAAAGAAATACAATAAAAAAATATGGGATCCGTGATTTTAAAAAATGGTAACTGCAGTGTGTACCCATCTCTCTTCCTTCAAGTTTTCTTGAGGCTTTAATCAACACTAACATGAGCAGTTTTACTACCAGTAGCCTCTTCATTGCTTATTCCCTGAAGATGTGGTCTGTATTTTAAGAGGTAGGATAAAAATAATGCTTATGATGGAAAAAGTAATCCGCTATGATTTTATATAACAAAAGCATTTTTGGTTAACATCAAGACATCAACATATAATATTTTGGTGTGTCTTTCTATAGGAATTTTATTATATTATGTATTGCTGCAAATCACTATGGCATAATCTGATATGTTCAAGGTAAAGCTTTAATTCTATTTTATTTTGTCAGTTCACATGGATGATCTACGTAGATACATGACTGATGATTTGATTAAAATAGAAAAGATATCATTAAAGAACTAGATAACCTTTGTGCTACATAACAATAATTCAGCATCGTTAGATAAATACCTCAATTGTTATACTCACTTCTGTTCAAATAGAATCAAATAGGATATTTTCTGCCCAGTTACTAAGGAGTAAAGAATTTTAAGAACATTATAAGTATAGAGTTTCATTAAGAGATCTTAGGACTCCTTGGAATTGAAGAATTACAGATTTAAAAAAAAAAAAAGAGTTTCCTGCTTTTATAAGCAACCTAAATTTAAACAGGAGCCTTTTTTATCAATTAATATGTTATATATTTTATTTAATTTAGATGTGTTGCCATAGTTGTTTGTATTTTGGAGTGTTACATATAGGCCTAAATTATGCATATTTACTGAGAATCAGTCCTAGGAGGAAATACCTAGACTCAAACCTTGAACTAACCACTTTGTTCTCATTTTGCCAAAAAATATGACCCAATTATCCTCCTTTAGATTTGAAGTTTTATTTTCAGAAGTATTTGGTTTAAAAAGTCATCCATATTGGAAATTCTACTGGGTTCAAAATGAGATTTTACTCTGTACAGGTCTCCACATTACTGAGATCTTACCAGCAATGCCACTAAACCTGGAGAGTGCATATCCCAAAAGTTAGGATAGCTTTTTATGTCAGAATTTTATTTTGTGTTAATGTGACTCTTTCCAAAAATGATTATTATTGTCTGGTGTTCCGTTAAGGAACAGTGAGTTCCTGCAAGAGCAAGGCTGTGTCTAATTGATTGTTTTATCATTGACATTAACAATGAATGGTGCATAACGGGTGCCTTATTAATATTTCATGATTGAATACACAACCTTGGCTTTCCTGATTTACCCATGTATTTCAGAAATTCATAAAAGCTTCAGAACAATATATTTTTCTGAGTGCATAAACCCATTACTATAATTGTTTGCATAACTAACTAATTCACCTTTAAAACCATTTCCATTATGTATCTATTGAAAATATGTGACATATTTTAAATGATTGCTTACAATTTACACATTATTAATTTAGTATATAGAAGTAGAGTCCTTATATTGCTTTTTATTCATATTCATTTATTATATGAAATACAATAAATATTTATAAGTATAATTCTCACTGATAGGAAATATTGATAAATATTTTTAAGACCTCCTTTTATTTAGTATGTCATATTTAAGATGCAAATACTTTAGTTCCAAGACATACCTGGCAAATAAACAGTTTTTATCTGATCTTTCTTTAGCTGCATTTATTAGGATTCAGAATTGGAATACTCTGAGATTTTCTATCTCTATGACAGCTATTCTCTTCCCTGACGCCCCTCAAAATTCAGCTGGTCGTAGACTTAATTCAGCTTTTCATATTCCTATCATTTCTTTGCTGGGTAGACTGACAGATCCATTTTCCTTAGATCTATGCAAATTTGGTGAAATGCACTGACTGGAAGGATCTGGGCTGATTCACTCAGCCATCAGGAAACTTCTAGGCACCACTGAAGAAGTTATCCTGAGGGGTCTTCAATGCCATGATTCACTGAGAGTTTGGCCCATGTGAATGGGGCAAAGCACAAGATGACAACATTTAAAACAATATTTCTAAGAAAACAGTTGCTACAATGAAATCCTGACATGAGTTTCCCTGAATCCACCCCCAGTGGATTGAGAGGGACAGGTGGGATGCTATTCTGATAATCCAGGGAAGAGTAATGGTTGCTTAACCTAAATGGAGTCAGTGGAGATGCAGGGAAAGGAGAGGTTTGAGAGCTGTTTAGGAGACGGAATCAGCAGGACTCCATGATCCACTGGTTATGCAGGTTAAGGGAGAAAAGAAGTGTGAATGACGGCTTCCAGACGTGTGATATAGTTCCCTCTATGATTTATCTAACAGTAAATGACAAGTGATTTACCCATCAGGTCTTGAAATATAGTTCATGTGCTTTTATAAAATTCTGTTCACTATAATGCAAGATCTCATAATTGGACATGCTGGAAACAGGAATACTACTAGATTATCAGATTATCAAGGCATTGGTCTTCTGAAAGAATTCAGATAGTTCCCTAAATAAGAAATATTGAGTGAGTGACAGTAAGGCTATTTTAGAGCAAGTAAGTCAAGTAATAAAGGTAGAGTTCAGACAATCAAGTCACAAGGCCGTTTTCTATCCTGAAACACCAACTCACATGCTTAGCGTTTACTCCTGGTAGCTGCATTGCTGTATGTACAGGACACAATGCTTCAGACTGTAGCACAGCTGATATCAAAGTGTTGGCCTCACAGCTCCTTTACAATCTTAAAAATTATTGAGAACCTCAAAGAGCTTTTGTTTGTATAGATTATACCTCTTCATATTTCCTATCTTTCAAATTAAAACCAAAATATTTTTAAAAGCACAAAAACACATTACACCATATTTCCCATATTTAAAACTAAAAAACCCAAAAAACACAAAACACAAATACAGATTATATTATCAGTCAGTTCAGTGAGGTCTTTACACCTCATGTAGCATCTGAGAAACTCCTCTGTACATGTGTGACAGAAACGGTGAGAATTCAAAAGGCAACTTAGTATGAAAATAGTTTTGCACTATTCTCTAAAATTATGTCAGGCACCGCGAGGCATCCCCACCTGATACACTGAGAACCGCTGCTACACTCTACACTAAAGGAATGGTATTTGTAGAGCATCGGCTATATGCCAGAATACGTTATGACCTACTCATATGGTGTCCTCATTAGATTTTTGATAGTTTGGAAAATATTTTCATTTAACATATAGCCAATTGAGACTTAAAGAGGTAAAAGTCATTTGTCTAAGGTAAGTTTTAGTTAGAAGAAAAAACAGGATTCAAAGCCAGATCAATCTGCATCCAGAATCCATTTTTCCCTGTACATCACAACTTCACCAAATTCCATTTATTCAAATAGTATTTATCTAGAGATAACGATGAGAACTGCATTGGAAAAGATGTGGATATCTATGATCTCTAAGTTTTCTTCCACGTATATTTTTCTTGTTCTTATATATGTGTAATATATATATATAATAGCTGGGGAGAAAAATCAAGCAAATAACTAGGCATCTACAAATGATATCCTTAGTTTTGTCTAATTAATGTGAGTTTACATGTGAGAAGACTTTATTTGATAATTTTTTTCAAATTTAATTTACTTTTGTGATATAAACTCATTTTTGATACAGCCATACATCACAACCCCCAAACTGAAAACCCGAGGTGTGTGTGTGTAGTTTAAAAATTTAATTGAGGAAAAAAGTTTAAAATTTCCTCTAAAATACTGATATTAACACCATATATTAATATTAATAGGACATACCACATACAAACAAAAATGTCTGTTTAAAACAATATCCAATAGAGCTTATTTTTACCTGGTTTTGCCTACTCTTAGTACTAGAACCTTAATTTGTGGATATCAATTTAGAAAAATGATAGTCAATGGTTATTATTGCTCTATCAAAAATTTATAAAACTATTAAGATTTACTTATGAGGGCAACACCCATCACCTCTGTAAACATACACTTACCGAATATCTACTATATGATCTACATATTCTGAAGATTTACTGGTGAGGAAAATCAATACAACAGTTCACCTCACAAAACAGAACCTAGTTGAAGAGACAGACATTAAACTTATGATTACAAAAATTACTACATAATTATTATAGCATTTGCATGCTCTTAGACACACACTCTGGAATGAGAATCATACATTTTTACTATATAGAGAATTTAAATGTTATTATATATACCATACTGTAACTAAAATCCAAGGAGGTCATGCTATCAATTTTGAATTCTTGTGAGGCTTGATATGAGAGATGATAATAAGCGTTAGCCAGACATTTGTTTTTGTCTTTATTTTAATTTTTGTTGTTCACTTTTCTGCTAGTATCCTGCTTTATTATTCATGGTACTTTTTCCCCATTCCTATCAGAGATTTCCTTGAAACATGGTTTATATTTTTAGTTTTAGAGCTACTCACTTTTGGATCTTGGATTAAAACCTTGATCCAGAGCAAAGGTTCATGCAGGCTAAATTGCACAGATGAAAGAGCAAAGGATTGGAGACAGAGAAATCTCCACCACGTTCTACGTTTCTGTCTGTTAATACATTTAATAGTTCTGACTCCCAGCGTCTTGTAAAGCTATCATTCATCATTGACATACATTAGCATACATTCCAAAACAACAAATGGAATTTGGAATCATAAATTACATTTCTAACATGTAATACTGATGTGATCTTAAAGTTTCTGAAATTATTGAAAAATTGTGACAGTGCATGATATTAAATGGACTGCCATTAATCAGAACCTTTTATTAATATCTATTCATTTCTCTATTTAAGACGATATCGAGTTCAGATTTCTCATATACAGAGAATTTACAATTTCCCTAAGATATATTAATAATATTACCAATGATTTATTTAATCCTTAACTAACTTCATGTAATATATTAAGCACATCTGCAGGGACTTTATTTTGAGAGATGACATCAGGAAGAAGTTTTGGGGGCCAGGGAAGAATGCCATGGAAGGAAAGAGATAAATCCAAGGATTCATTGTCAATATGGGAACCGCTGTGGACAACTAGGACTCAGACTCCCTGGAGGCCTTCTGAGATGCTGTATGGAACACACTCCAGGTATGAAAGAGCAGGTACTTATTCGTGGGTTCTCATGTCACCTTTCAACTACCTTGCCTTCTCAGATTTGCCCACGATAGAATGGATGAGCAGACTCCTGCAGGCAAAACTCCAGCTGGAGAGAGAGGAACCCTGGCAGGAAGTGAGCTGAGTGTGTCACTGAGGGTAAGCTGAGGTTCTGTCAGTTTCCCTCCACCCACAGCTTGCTGCCATGGCAACAGCAGAGTCACAGGGCTCATCAAAAGGATGTGAAGTGGGAACAAGAGATTTTGGATTCAGTAGAGGTTGGGTCAGGTTGGCATCTAGGCTAAATTAAAATGGAATCCAAGTTGTTTGATCCCTGCTCTTATATCTGTCTGCAATGCCAGGGATAAAAGCCTATATTGGTAATAAACTAGACCTCTAGTCTATCTTGAACAGTCTTCCAAATTCTCCTTTACTTCACACTGCCTGCTGGGTTAGGCTGAAAAATATTATTTTGGTTTCCCATCTTGGTGGAAACACCTCCCTTTTAATGAGGGCCAGAGCTGAGAATGTAAGATGAAACACTGGTAATCTCTTTTGGCATAGCTGTTCACGGAGTTTGTGAGAACCCTTTCATTTGTAGTATCAAGTAATTCATACTAAGTCTTATGGAGAGGAGAGCAAAAATGTTTGCTGCTAGAAAAATGAGTTCCTTTTTCACCACACTGACAATGGAAGTGTAACTACTTTTAACAGTCAAGAAATTGTTTGCCTTCATAGTCTGATTAATAATGAGGAGCTCATCTCATATGCTGACTACATATTGAAAATTTAAACATTTCTGTTAATTTTCTTTAAAACGTGTGAAGATTTTTGTATTTGTTTAAAAGAATAATTATTACTAAACTGTGAGGATTTTGATGTCAAGAAATTTAACATTGTACTTATTATTAAATTTAATGCATTTTAAAATCCATTCGCTTATTTCCATTTTGTAATTGTTATCTTGGCTCAGGGCCTTCCTACACTGTTTTCTATGCTTGGAATACTTTCTCCAGCAAACTTCTACCTGGTAATTACTTCTCCTCATTCATGTTTCAACTCGGGGAAGATTTCTGACAAACTTGCCCATAGCACCAATCGAGACAAATTCTTCCCTGTATTGTTCTTTATTGTAAATAAGCATTAGCTCTCACATTTTTGTTTAATATCTGTTTCACCTACCCATATAAATTCCATGAGAGCCCTATATATTCAGTTCTAAGCACAGTGCCTAAAATTTCTTGTTAAGTATTTGTTGAATCCAATAATTGAAATTCAACATATTAAAATACAAAAGTATGACTTATCTTTAAGTACTTAATTTTAATTCATTTTATGAAATCAAAGTGATACACATCTATAGTATATACGAAGACATAATAAATAGACAGCTCAAGACACTTTCTATATATTCTTTATTTATTATGTAGTACATGTATTTATGTTAGTTGTTATAGTATTCATGTTTGCCATATGGTGTCACTCACTGCTACAATTCATTTGGTTTTAAACTTGACAAAATAGAATGGTATGTGATAGGGTGACAAAATAGTTATGTTTTTCATACTTGTACTTCATTTTTACTAAGTATTATAGGGGAATGTCATCCTCAAGTAAACACTCAGCTCACTGCAAACTAGGAATGGATGACAGGAGTCTACCTATAGATTGCAGAGCCCCACAATTAAAGCCACATGTATCTCTGGTGATCATTAATTATAAACATGACATTCTGGAGGTCAATATAGATTGAACCACACTTGACAATCTGTTTAGGCTGAGACAATGACATTTAAATTAAAGTCTATACTTAAAATACCACATGACAAAGCATCATTCATATGTGGTATATCCGGTCTTCTAAGGTGACTCTAGTGATTCCTGGGTAGAGCTGCATAAAAGATCACTAGCTATCAGTTCTGAAGACAGTACCAGTGATGTATGGACCCTGAGGAAAGTAACATTTCTGGGTTCCAATTTCTTATGCATGAAAAGAAAACAAGTTAATAGTTCTTACCATCTAGGCTCATTTTGAGGCTTAAATTAGTTAATATTTATAAAGTCCTTAGAACTACTCCGACTACTAAGTACTATATGTTACAGTAAACAGTATGTGAAAGATGTATCTTTTTCAGAAGCAAAATATTACGAAGGTATTTATAAACCAGGGCACACCCATCAGAAGAGAGGGCTGGTGTACCTGCCAGAGGTCACAAGACCCTCTGAACAGCTACGTTCAGCACATCGCAAGGGAAATTGGCCTGGGAAGTAAATGAGCAAGTATTGGGGGATTATTTACACCTGTGTCAGATAAAGTACAGGAAGGGTCTGCACTTCCCAATGTTACTACTTTTTATTTTCCCTCCCTCACCTCCCTAGAACACTTCTACTTTGTAGTCATTGAGTCAATTTTCGAAGGTGGATCAAGCTATAGTTTGAGAAATCTTGAAATGGATATCCAAGACTATTCACGTAAGTAGCTTTAAATTAAAAGATTATACAGAAATGGAATGAGAGAGAAGAGAGATTAAAGTATTATTTTAAAAATAGCATTGTTGTCAGTCGAGCCCTGTATCTAATAAGTCACCGGTGCAGAAATACTGTTGTCATATATTGTTTTAAAAATGATGTTTGTTTTTCTTTAATCTTAACCTCATAGCTAAAATTTTTCTAATTAATTGAACTGGAATTTTCCATTTTACCAAAGACAACAAAGATATCAATCACACAAATGGAATAGGCACGCACACACCAGAAGACAGAACTGTCACAGATCCGCCAAGAGGATGCCCCATACAAGGTCCCACACAAATGCTTCGCCAATGCAAAGGGTCCTCGACGTCAGACACACGTCAGAACCAACTGGCAACATGCCCAAATGACACTCCGTGCTCACAAAAGGTCCTCAACAGTAGACACATGCCAGAACCAACTGGAAAAATGCCCATGGGACACTCAGGGCTCACAAAGGGTCCTCATGGTCAGACACACATCAGAACGTCTAGTGCTCAAAAGAGAAGTTAGCCCGGGCGCACGCCGGTGGACTTACTCAGTTCTGGAGCTCCTCAGCTTGTCCACACGCGTGTTTCCGTTCCACCGAGAAAAAGTGTCAGGTGGCAGCCAGTGCCGAGCACGGAGGATCCTCGAAACAAATGGTTTCGGCAGCTGCTAGGAACGTCCCCCCAAATCCCACTCCGGGGGCCGCGAGCCACGAGCAGCGGGCTCCCGGAAGCCATCCCAGCGCATCGTCATGGCCGCCTCTGCTCGGAAAACCCGGGAGCCAGATGTCGCGAGAGCGCAGCCGACGCTGCACGTGCGGCGCCAAAACCTGTCACCGGAAGTGGCGTCCGGCTGCTCGCCGCTCTGAAGCCAATAAAGAGGCAAGGATGGTGGAAAGGCAAGTTTGCTTTATTTCGGAAGCCAGCAAGTGGAGGGGGGCGGGGCGGGGGCAGGGGAGGGCAGCCTTCTGTCCAAAGGCCAGCTCTCCACCTTGACGATCAGGGGGCAAGAGCTTTTGTAGACGGAGGGAGGGGCTACATGCAGAGACAGCACAGTCAGCTCTGACGGTCACCTTGAAATTGGTCATGCGGTGGTCTGATCAGCGTCCTCTTGATTGTTTTAAGCACAGTTAGTCTTCAGTTGCAGGGTCAGTTTGTTCCCATTTCCTTGAGGCCAGTTCTCAGAATTCTGGAGGCTTACGTCATGGCTACAGTCTGGTCATCATGTAGTTAACTTCTTCCACCTGGTGGGGCTTTCAGTATCTATAGGACAGCTCACAGGATATGGCTCAGAATATTACCTAGAGCCCTTGAGGAGGAACTAAAGGTCCTTGACTGTGCTTAATGACTACACTATTATTATTTAGTCTTGTTGGACTGTTTTCCTTTGTTTCTGCATTTTCTCATTTCTTGGATTAAATTTAGTCTTTGGCTAAGGTTTTTCCACAGACAAAAGGCAGGCTGAGGACATGGGGGACAAGGACCATAGGGTCCTGCTCCGTTTCATTATGAGAAATGAAATTCCCTATATAATCTTATCTGATGAGATGAAAGTGATTTTGCCAGTTGCCTTTCTCAAATCTAATTTTCTGAAAGAGGATTTTGTTCACTTATATTTTGTTTGAATAAATACCTATTTGAAACTGTCCCAAGTGGGAACTTGGTTTAATAAGCTATGTTAAGTCAGAGAAGATGCTCTTCAGTGCTCGAGGGAGAGCGTGTTTTAAAACTGTCTCAAAAAACCACACAAGTCAGTGTAGCCAAAAGTACTAATCAGTAGTCCAGAAATTGGCTTGAAGGTTGTCTAGGAAAGAGATCAACTTCTCTTAACCTGGAAAGCAATCATAGCAGTCAAACTAATCTGGGGAAGACAGGGAGAATTAGGAAAAAGAAAGATACTTGAAATGTATTTGTTTTCACCAAGAGGAATAGTCAACGACCTTCAGAAACAGTGACAGTGGTAATAACAATGGTATTTATCACTTTAATTAAAGGTGAGAAAGCAGAGACATTGAACAGATATCATTCTTTAAAATCAGACAGATATTAAATAGCAGAGTGAAGATTCAAACCCATGCTACCTCCACAGCTTTTAAGCAATACTGCTGTATTCAAAAAGTAGGGGGAGAGATTCTCAACAGACACACATCATCAATAGGGACAGGAGGACTGTAGGAAAAATAGGTATCATGTTGGTAAGCTTTATGTCCGGGAATAGCAAGTTCCGATATTGACCTGCCAATGCTTCTCTTGTATCTGTGATGGTTTGGGTTTTTTTTTGGCTACATTGGGTTTTCGTTGCTGTGCGTGGGCGTTCTCTAGTTGCGGCAAGCAGGGGCTATTCTTCGTTGCAGTGGCTTCTCTTGCTGCGGAGCACAGGCTCTAGGCGCACGGGCTTCAGTACTTGTGGCACATGGACTTAGTTGCTCCGCAGCATGTGGGCACGTGGGATCTCGCCAGACCAGGGCTCGAACCTGTGTCCCCTGCATTGGTAGGTGGATTCTTAACCACTGCGCCACCAGGGAAGTCCTTGTGGTGTAGTTTTTTAAGCATCTGCTAAGAGTGGGGATTAGCTGGAAACCATGGATTAACAGTTGATATATTCAGCCCAGTTTTATGATTTCTCTTTAGCAGCACTTTGTTGAAACCTTGTAAACATGGAAAGGGTAGGCACCTGGACTCACTATAGATATGAGCTTTTGACCCAAGCATCATGGTGGAAGGAAAACACAGAGGTAATTTGACAGAATCTGATTCAATGTTGGATTGAAAAATGAAATTGGATGGCCAGGAACGTGAAAGAAAAAAGTGGCTAATATGGAAAGAAATTAAAGTGTAATTGGACTAGAAGTGCCAGTTTGTTTATGGAACAGGTATCCTAGGACTAATACTCCTAAGGGCCTTTGAAAATAAAGGTACCCACAGAGAATAGATAGTTGGGAACACTTCTAGGTCTAGGTTACTAGGTCTACAAGTTCTAAAGTGTGACCATGATAATGTGTGGATACGTTTCAGTTCAGGGACGGGTCACAGGAGAAAAGGATGCCAAGAAATTGAGAGGCTACACCTTTGAAAGTGTCATGGGCATGAATGTTAAATCTCCTGAAATGAAAAAATAACTGGATAGGGCTTCCCTGGTGGCGCAGTGGTTGAGAGTCTGCCTGCCAATGCAGGGGACGCGGGTTCGTGCCCCGGTCCGGAAAGATCCCACATACCGCGGAGAGGCTGGGCCCGTGAGCCATGGCCGCTGAGCCTGCACGTCCGGAGCCTGTGCTCTGCAACGGGAGAGGCCACAACAGCGAGAGGCCCGCGTACCAAAAAAAAACAAAAACAAAAACAAAAAAAACTGGATAGTGAGAAAAATGGAGACATTGGTATTAACAGTATTTATCAGTGAGTGATGGGAAGAGACCTCAAGTTTGAGAAATGACATTAAATTGGAGTAAGTAGACAATAGGTTAAAATAAAGTGACAAAGGGGTGCAGACAGTGGGGTTTGTGAGTTCATTAACTTTTAGTGGATCCACAGAGACAAAAGACTCACAAGATATTAGCAGTGTTTAGAGTAGAATGTATAAAATTCAGTAATCTTACGTGATGTAGAAAGAAAGAGTCCAAGATGGCTCAGGGATATATCTTTATTATAGCTGATTCACTTTGTTATAAAGCAGAAACTAGCACACCATTGTAAAGCAATTATACTCCAATAAAGATGTTACCAAATTGCGCGTCCGCCTGCCAATGCAGGGGAACCGAGCTCGCGCCCCGGTCTGGGAGGATCCCACGTGCCGCGGAGCGGCTGGGCCCGTGAGCCATGGCAGCTGAGCCTACGCGTCCGGAGCCTGTGCCCCGCAACGGGAGAGGCCACAACAGAGGGAGGTCCACATACCACAACAAAAAAAAAAAAAAAAAAAAAAAAAGATGTTACCAAAAAAAAAAGGTGACCTTGTCAAAATATTTGGGCTCTTTTGTTTTCTTTCATTTGGACTTTGGGAAAAGATTCACCAATATATTAATAGCAAATGAGCTGCTGTCACCATTGGGTTAAGATTCACCAATATATTAATAGCAAATGTGCTGCTGTCACCATTGGGTTGACCATTTCTTCTCTGAGTCAGAAATTACCTGGCTGAGGTGCCGTCACTGTAGTCACAGGAACACAGAGCTGAACAATTATTGTCTTCCCCAATCGACTGCTAGTTCATAAATAGCAGAGATTTGAGTGTTCTCATTTTTTAAAAATAATAAAACCTGCCCTTTGCTTGACCAGGGGAGAGTGAAGTAAATATTTTGAATGAATGAATGAATGAATGAATGGGAAGTTTGTTCATCATGCCCTCCTCATTTTAGCAATGACTAAGAGAAGGGGCAATGTCGTACCAGAACTAATTGGATGATATAGGATATAAGGTTAGTATGGAGATAGCTTCATTCAATAGGATATAAATTATATCAAAAATTAAAATATTTTGTATTTTAGGTCTTGTGGCCAAAGTATTTATTCTAGATGGATTTTCATTACCACAGGGTACTGGGAGAAAAAAACAAAACAAAACTGTCATTCAAGATTTTCAGAGGATGCCTATGTCTCTCTGTCTATGATTACAAAAAAACAAAAATCTCAACGGGAGAAACACTTCTTTCCTTGAAGTCCCAAATAGCTGAGACTTCAAAGTTCATTCTATCCTCAGGCTTCTCAAAGCCCATATCCACTAGAAACTTGCATAAAAAAAAGAAAAAAGACAGAACTCTAATTTGTATCAGTGTTAAGTACTTTGATATATTACCTTCAAATCACATTTGCTGTTTAAGGGAGAAAAGTCAGAGAAAAATCAAATAGGCACCTTAAAGAAGGGGTTATTAAGAAAAAATAAAGAGAGTGAGTAATAGTAGACCAAAACTGCTGCGGGGCGTTCCATTTGTATTCCAGTGGATTCCTTCAAGGAGCCTTTGTGAACAGATGACTGACATAGATTTGCATTTAATTTCCTTGCAGGAACAGAAAATCCTAAACCATCAGTTACTTTAGAGCACAGTGATTGATCAGTTACTAATTTAATTCACAAAGACAAGACATAATCTTAGTTCATTGGAATACTTGATGAACAGTCAAAATATTTTTTTTCCAACAGATTTTTAAATGTCACTGTCAGTGATTCACACGTTGCAGGGCTAAAGGGCTTTGGCATGGATATTCCAGGGAGCAGTTAGGATGTGACAGCTGGAACAACAATCTTCTTTTGACCAAAAAAAACATTTTGACATATAGAGATAAGCTACCTTAACTAGAGATCTGATCAGTTAACAAAATAATAGCATACATAAATAGTCAGGGGGAATTTCAGAACAGTTGCGCGCGTTGATTTGTAGGACCTTTACCGTGAATGCCCTATTTCTTATCACCCTTGAGGGTAAAGGACAGAGCACTTTGCAAAAAAGTCTTCCACACCTGGCAACTGCTAGTTGAGGTCTCTTAATGGAAATCATTCTTCAGAGATGTTTTATTGAAGGTACGTTTCCTCTTTGGCCATTTCTTCCATTATTTACATGCACTTATATCTCAAGTTTGATTCCTGGCTTCTCTTAATTTGACTTCTTTTCCTTTCTTTCCTTTCTTTCTCTTTACCTTTTATTTTCTCTTTCCTTTACTTCCTGAAGATTTATCGATGTAAATTTCAGGGTTAAGTGGTAGTCTTTATTCTCCTTGAAACATTCAAGGAGTTTAGTTATTTTTCTTATCAACAACAATGCTAAACTAAAACCTTCAGGTCAGCTAAGGTGCCATATTGGAAGCAATCAATCTGCTGAACACAGTAATACACCAACATTTTTAAGGGTTCTTTTACTTTCAGTAAGACTCTCCCACCACCATGAGTGCAACATCTTCAGACACTGTTCTACTTTCTAGTACTGTGATGAGCTTAAACAACCCTCAAACCTGGTGCATCCTCTGAGGTTAAATACATATACTCATTAAGTCACGTTTTTAAAATTATGCCAGAAAAAAATTTATAGGCCTTCATTAAGCTTACTTTCTAATGTGAGGAAGTAGCAAAAAACACATGAACAGAAGTATAAAAATAAATGCAAATGTAATTTGCTGTGAATAATTTTTAAAAATAGGTGTAATTGGGGCTTCCCTGGTGGCGCAGTGGTTGAGAGTCCACCTACCGATGCAGGGGACGCGGGTTCGTGCCCCGGTCCGGGAGGATCCCACATGCCGCGGAGTGAGAGGCCCCCGTACCGCAAAAAAAAAAAAAAAAAATAGGTGTAATTTAAAAAGAAACATAGAGTGGAGGACCCTCTCTGGAAATTATAAAATTTCCTCTGGGAAAGAATGGCATCCAAGCCAAGCCTTGTCTTTTAATATTATGAATGTTTATGTCTAGAATAGGATTCTTTGAAAACCATCCAAGGTCTAAGGTGTAATTAAAAAAAAAAACATACAGTGGAGGACCCTCTCTGGAAATTATAAAATTTCCTCTGGGAAAGAATGGCATCCAAGCCAAGCCTTGTCTTTTAATATTATGAATGTTTATGTCTAGAATAGGATTCTTTGAAAACCATCCAAGGTCTAAATTAAACAATTTATAAGACACTTTAGTAATCATTTATGCCTCTGAAAAACCAGTATATTTATATGCTACTGTAACTTAATTATTTGAGCACAACAAACTTGCAGTTGAGATCACCTAATTGACATGCATATTTTATAGCTATTCCTTCAATAAGTTTACAGAATAATTTGTACTGACTGCAAAGAATTTATAATATACAACCCATCAAACATTTTATCTAAGTATAAATGAAAATATAAGTCATAGTTTAGTATAGTTTCAGACACATTTTCTATTATGATATAATAAAATCACCCATGAAGGAAACCACCAATTTTTATGGATTCTGATTTTTTAATGATTTCTTCAGCCTAAAAGAATAAAAAAGGAAGATCATAGAATAGCATGAGAAATATTTAGTTTTGAAGAAAGAGGCACAAATACATGTCTCTGAACTACATTATGAAAAAAGAAATACATATAGAACTATGGCATAGAATGCTTGTCTTAGAGACAGTCATTCCAATCCTGAAGTACAATGATGTGAAGGAAAAACAGAGAAAATATATCACAAAGCTACTTGAAAGAAAACTTACAGTACAAGGGAAAATAGAGTAATTTGTATTTTACTTGTATTCTTAGGGCAAACTGGGTGTGAGAATGCTGGAAGGGCAGTGCTAGGCACAATTGCAGATCACACAGGTGGATGAACGGTTAGATCGCACTAGGCTGAGTTTATTCATCGCATTCTCTATGGTACCCACCTTAAATAGATACAAAGTACAACTTTGAATATCTTCATCAGTATACAATTGTGAAGGCCCAGGAACATAAAAATCTTCAAGCAGTAGGTTGCTTTCTTCTCTGAGATCCTTTGGCAATGTAAGGAGGGCAAGTTAAGGAATATCCTTGCCCCTGCAACAGTGGGAGTGTGTAGGAAAAATGTTATTTATTTTTACTATTTTTCAGATTAATGTTTCCTTAAAAGTCATGTATGGAAATAACTGATTTACTGAGCAAAGTGCTAAAGGCTTGTCATATGTCGACCCATTTAATCTGCAAAAGAACTCTGTGAAAGAGTAGGACTTCTGTTCTTTTCATTAGAGTGGGACGCTTTGGCAGAGCCTAAAGGAGATAGTGTGGTTGGGAGAAGAAAGCTATGCCTAGGCATTTCACATCTGTTATAGATCAGCCTCTACATATTGAATCCTTAAGTTCTGGGAAGAAGCTATGACTAACTCCATATTTAAATGTGGACATTGAAACACTTTCCTCTCAGCTACGTCTTCCTCCAAAGGTCAGATTTCGGTTTTCCTGTTACAAGTCCATGCTGTCCCAATACAGAGAAAGATACAAGAAAGGCATTTTTGTCAGTTATGAGTCAGTTAGATTGATAAATTCACTTGAAATGGGGAAATGGGGATTATCAAAGTGAAAAAGTGAACCAATCTGTAATTTTCATGTCTGTCTGGCATATTTTTAATTTAGCCAACCCTATTCTGTGTATATCTGTATGCACAGCCAAAATATTTTTAAGTGCTAATGTATTTTTAGAAAATCAATCAAAAAAATATCTAAAATATTCCCCGCCCCCTTTTTTTGTTGTTGTTGTTTCATTTTAATTCTCAAGTTTGAGGAACTTTGTAGCTTTTCCTGTAGAGAAAGAACCTAAATGGTTTTCCAAGCAAATTGTCGCACCTTTTGGGGCAAGTACAGTTTTACCCGCTTGCTATTTACTGATCAGATATGTAAGTGTACTGGAAGACTATTTTGTGGGGTTGGTGCTAGATTTATTCTGCAAATTAGGAAATTAAACACCTTTATCATTCTTCTGGTCATTGGAAGTGCAATATTTCTGTGCTCTCCCTAAATAAAATAAGAAAGAGGAAGAAAGGAAGGAAGGAAAGAAAGAAGGGAGGAAGAAATGAAAGAAGAAAGGACAGGAAAGGAAAGAAAAAAATCAAAAAGTAATTATACAGAGAAGAGTTTACTATTTTCTGCTTAGTTTTTTCTTTTTTCTTTTTTTTTTTTTTTTTGAGAGCAAAATGATTAATTAATTCTAGTAGTCACCTGGTAACTGCTAATACTGGGATTGCTCAAGAGGGCAAATGCTAGAGTTACCAAAAGCAATCTGGAAATCAGTATCTTTGTCATATATGTAGAAAATATATTAGCTGGCCAATGGCAGAATATATGCAAAGGTACTGAGGATTAAAACCTTCCCACATTTATGGAGTGATGTTTTTTTGAGAAAAAGAGGCTCTATATCTAAAATCAACCAATGCTTATGCAGAAGAAAACCAAAGATTTTTCTTTTATTACTTTGCAATGACATATAATCTCAGGTTAGTTTTGAAGTTCTGGAGTTCTTTATTTTTTAATCAATATCTAATCCAACAAAATAAAAAGCACCAGTTATTATAAGCATAAAATCAATGGATTAAGCCTAGTTGCCTAATAATTAAGTATACTGAACACGTTATTGTACACTACAATTAGAGCTTGACACTGAGCTCACATTTGTGGATTATTGTTGTAAAAGGCTAATTCTTTCTTCAGATAAACGAGCAGTTCTCCTATGGAAGGATCCACATGTAAAGAAGTAATAGGTACACGTAGACCCAATCCTGGTATAAATTTATTTAAAATCAATCAAATTGAATAAATCATAATTTGGTCAAACTGCATGTCATATTCCTGTTCTTTTGATCAAATATGCAGAAAGTAATCTGGAAAAAAAAACTAAAAGGAAACAGATTTGAAACATGTTTTATGAGAAAATAGTTAACAATGACAAAATGATTAACAGTGTTAAATTGAAGCTTTATCTTAGTCTTAACATTTTATTTAAAATTAAAAAATACATATATAACCTGAAATTCTCAACTGTTCTATCCCTAAAAGTTTTATAAAGAAAAGAGACAGCTAATACTGTCCAAAGCCTTACCTGCCTGACCATAGGAAGTTCATCTTCCTTATTGAATCATTCACCATCCTGAGAATTTCTGAACATGCCAGAGTGTTTCTGCAAATCTATCCTAATTGTCCCGTCACCTTTAATGGAAAATAGTTTTCCTGTGTGTTCTGCACACTATTTCTGTCTCAAATCAATAGCTGTAGATCTGTCCCCAGATACTTTTCCCGAGTGTGCATGGAAGTTGTTTCCTTTAATTCTCCAAAGCACAGCCAACATAAGGCTACACTAACCAGAAAAATTTGAAAGATGATGTGAAAATAACGCAAGATCATTATGATCTCGGGTGGCCTCGGCCTGCAGCGGCTAGAAGCAGGGTTTTGGTTCCCTGGCCAGAGGTTGAAGTCAGGCCGCGGCAGTGAAAGGGCTGAATCCTGGCCACCAGACTACCAGGGAGAAGTGGCCAGTGACAAGACTCTGGCCCGTCAGCTGTGTAGAAGTGAATTTCCACATAGAGATGGAAAATAGTGAAACAAGTAAAGTGTTTATTAGTAAGAAAAGCGTACAGATACGTGTGGATAGACAGACACAAGGGCGGCCTCAGAGAGAGAGAGATGCAAGCTCTTGGAAGTTTGAATCACTTAACATGGCGCATTTCTTCTGGGTTTCCTTTGGCCAATACCTTGCTTTGCTGGTTCTCAGTCCGTTTTTGGTTTATCTCAGGGTCCTCCTGTGTGTGTGTGCAACTCTGCAAGCTCTTGGGAGTTTGAATCACTTAACATGGCGCATTTCTTCTGGGTTTCCTTTGGCCAATCACCTTGCTTTGCTGGTTCTCAGTCCGTTTTTGGTTTATCTCAGGGTCCTCCTGTGTGTGTGTGCAACTCTTAGCCAAGATGGATTCTAGCAAAGAGGCCTATGAGTAGGTTGCCATCACTTACTATGAGGTGATGTCCCCTCCTTTTTGACCTTCAGGGAGGCTTTCTGCGTGTGTGTAGTCAGGAAGATCTCCCTGACCTCGAGGGTCTTTTGTCTCTTATCTGGCCAGGGCCCAGCTCTTCTCTCACTTCTGCTATTTTGGAGTTTCTGTCCACAGGGGACAAGTCTAGCTGCTCAGACTGGGGCCCATCTAGCTCCTGTCTCAATTACAGTGATTTAAAACTGAATTTAAAAAAACAATTATTTTCGTTTTTAATGTAGATCGAGCCAGCAAATTTTATCATCTTGGCTTAAGCAGATAGAACATGTGACAAAAATTTTAAAACAACTCTTTTCAGACATTGGACCACAGACTATGCAGCACTGTGACCCCTGACAGGAGAGACACATAAGATGAATCACGATTGCCCCAGCTTTTGTTGGGAAGTTGTCAAAAATCAGCCTGGGAGGGCTTCCCTGGTGGCGCAGCGGTTGCGCGTCCGCCTGCCGATGCAGGGGAACCGGGTTCGCGCCCCGGTCTGGGAGGATCCCACATGCCGCGGAGCGGC
>NC_041232.1:82369892-82371402 GCF_002837175.3 Physeter macrocephalus | reverse complement strand
CCCTGGTGGCGCAGCGGTTGCGTGTCCGCCTGCCGATGCAGGGGAACCGGGTTCGCGCCCCGGTCCGGGAGGATCCCACATGCCACGGAGCGGCTGGGCCCGTGAGCCATGGCCGCTGGGCCTGCGCGTCCGGAGCCTGTGCTCCGCAACGGAAGAGGCCACGGCAGAGGGAGGCCCGCATACCACACACACACAAAAAAAAAAAATCAGCCTGGGAGTGGATACGCCAACATATCCTGGCAGTAATTTTGAGTCTAGGAAACAAAATTTGGAGTTGGAAGAGGTCAAATTGATTAGAATTTGTGGGACAGAGTATCAGAAAGAAGTGAGCTATAGAGAGAGACAGACAGAAAGAGACAGAGTTCTGCAAAAGGGCGCCTCCATTGTTGAACAAATACTTCTTGCCCCTGAGTGACAGAAAAATACTGAGGCTCAGGAAATAACAATTGGAATTCAGCCGACTGAATTACTTTTGGAGTTCACACATAGCTAGGATTAGTTCCTATTCAGACCGCTCAAAGTGGAAAAAAGAAAAATTTAAAAAACATGCAATGGTTGGAACCTCAGGTAGGGTCCTCAAAGTATATCACCTTAGGAGCAGAGCTAACCTGTCATTTGAATAAAGTCTGTTCTGAATGCCCTAATAAAGCATAAAGTGAAATTTGAGAGGATGAAAACTGATCTAGTGTAACCTAAGTGTGAGCCGAAGCAAAGCCCAGAATACTCAAAGGCACGCAAGAAAATGCAGCGCGCAACACACACACAACGTCTGCAGCTGTCGGTGCTTCTCGCAGCAGTTGCTTTTCTGATGTTTACTTTGCTTCTAAAAGTAATTCTGTAAAGTCTATGGTCGTTTTCACCCACGGTGACTGATGGCTCTGATCAGTTAACTTCATGGTCAGATAATAATTGAAGTTTCCCTTAAATGCTTAGAAACGGTAAATCTTGCAGGGTAAGCTGAGGGCCTCTGTGCGTGTCTGGGCTGCACAGTCAAGGCTGAGACAGGCAGGGCCCAGCTCCTCCTCAGCCCTTTTTTCTGGTGCCCAGAGCCTCAAAACAATCCAGAGGAGCTGAAGAGCCAAAAGTCATCAGGAAGACAATATTAAAAGGGAAATTAGCTCACTTTCCTAGCCTCTTAGATGCGAAAGACAATCTTTTAAAATCTCTATAACTCCAACTGGTGTCAGCTGTTCCCTAATCCTCTTCTTGGAGCCACCATCCACCCACACCTCTCTTTTCAATCTTCTCCCCACCCCCAGGCCTCCTCACATACGCACACCCACCTCCATCAAAGCACTAGCAAGAAACTGTAGATTCCATGTTAAGATGAAATGAAGAGAGAATTTTATCTTAAAACCAGCAACCATTATTTGAAATATCTCCTCTGGACATTTCTACAGTGTCTCTAATTATGGAACTGCCTGGGAAGACACCCCCTTTCCCCTTGTGCTGCAGCTCAGTTTCTTTCCCCTCCCCTCCCCTCCCCTCCCCTCCCCCTCCCCTCCCCTCC
>NC_041232.1:82360415-82369636 GCF_002837175.3 Physeter macrocephalus | reverse complement strand
CCCCCTCTCCTCCCCCTTCTTCTTCCCTCCCCTCTTATCGGCCCCCCTTCCCATCCCCTACCCTCTCTTCAATCAACCTGCCACTCACTCCTGATGCAAGGCAAAAGGTCCCAAATTTAAAAGGAGAGAACAATTTTTCCCTCTTACTATTATATCTGTACAACTCTGTTGTTTTATCTACTTTTCCTATGTTTTTGCTATCTCTGAAAAAAAAAAAATTAGAAGGTAGCTAAGTCTTCCTGTTAACTTTCAGCTCTTCAACTCAGCTTCCTTCTGGGCACAGAAGCAATTTTCCTCATCCCTTGGTCCTTCTCCAAAGGAAAGCACTAACTCCAGTGTCTCCAATTTTACCATCTAGCATTTTTTCCAGCAAGTGGACTCCTTGGAAAGATAAGAAAAGAGAATGTCAGTAGAAAAACAAAAGAAAAAACAGCCAGAAGAGAGGATTTAGGGCCTTCCTAGGTCTTTTCTCAGCAGGTACCCAGCCCAGGAAAACATCTACGTTTGAATATTTTAGCACCTTTGTGGTTATCTCATTTCTTATCCTATCTTTTAAACTTTTTGGTTAGGCTAGTGTTTGTTCCAACTTTTATCCATTACTTTAGGCTGTAACAACTTTAAACACATTGTGCGTTTTTAGCAAACACCCTCTCAGGAAGAAAATATGAACTCAGGGAGATCTTTGAATAAGGTCAAATAAAGATGGGTTTTTCAAGTTGGGTCTTCCAGGGAAGCAGTAGAAAGGTAAAATCATAATAATTCTTTGGAAATGAGGCTTTCTAACTGCACCAGCTCCACATTGCCCCCTAGATACCAGGAATGTTAGGCTAATTTTATAAGACTACTGCTGAGCTGGAGATGGAGGTTGAGATTAAGGGAAGTTAAAATGCCCCAAAGCTCCCTGTTCTCAAAGAGACTCAGCTCCTTGCTTGCATAAATGTTCTCAGGTTGTTCCATACTTTTAGTTAATTTCCAGAGTTCTGAAAAAGTTGATTCAGGTGAATTTGTTTGCCATTTATTGTTGCTTTCATGGAGGGGTAAGCTTTCAGAGGTGCTTACTTGGCCACTTTTCCTGGAATCACCCAATTTGCTTTTTTGAAGTTATTATGAAAGTGATATTTGATATATCTTTGGTTGCTCCACCTTCACTGTAAACGTTCACTGAGTAAGAATGTATTTCTAAATTTCTACACGTTTGATATTCTCCCACGGCAATGCACTGTTAGCACGTTTCCATCTGATTTTGCCCATTAGCAAACTATTTTAAAGAAAACAAAAGAAAAATCTCAACAGCATTGTCCATTGGTTAGGGACGTCTTAGTGACATTAGTAGGGCTTATAAATGTTATCAACCTTCAAATATGGGTCATATGTAAATAAGCCTAATCCTAGTGTGCACTGAATGAACCCTGACAGAATCTAGTGGCTTTTCTGTCAAGGAAAGGTTTGGATTTTGTGAAAAGGGGCTGAAATGAATGTGGTATGTTAGGTAAAAAGGCTTAGTCACTCAATTGCTCTCCTCATTATAGTTACTTCTAATAATTGATTTATTTCCCAGTGTTGGAACCAAACGGTAAATAATGCTCTTCGCCACCTCTTAGAGAAATTATAACTGTAAAATGTTTGAACTCATGGAAATGAAGATATTGTATAATCTTAAAACAATATATTTATCACAGTGAAAAAAATGGCTGTTCCACTCAAATCTTTGCTTTGTTCTAATTTTTCTATATCCAAGGCAGTATTTTTAAAATAATATTATATATAATTCAGGCAGCTCATAATAAAGGATAACTTCTTCCCATAATGGTCATATATATATTTATTTATATGTATAGCCTCAGAATAATTTTTTAAAAAACACACTGAGTAATTCACATATATTATTTTATTCTGGTTAGCACTCCTCCTGGAAATAAAATTTTAAAATAAAAGTTCTGCAGATGAATTATTAACGTACATGAAGAAATAAAGTCTGTTTGTGAAGATCGACCGTGCAGAGTGGCTTATGAGCCCCCAATCAATAGGAGGGAGGCCTGAGTGAGTACCCTGATATCCGTGGATGGAGGAGATTGATAGACACGGGATAAATGGCGAGTAGCAACAGCAAAGACAGAGTCAGATGGTCTTTCCTGGTGAAGGAAAATCTTCTCGTAGAAATGTCATCTGAGGAGAAAACTTTCGGATACCTTACTGAATCATCTCACAGGTAGTTTACTTACTGGCATGCCTTGATTCCAAACCATGATAAAATAGAACAGGATGAACAACTTTTAATAATTCTCCTAGAGAGATACAGAGAGTACGTGTTTTTCTTCTATAACAAAACCTGAGGTACTTATTTGAAGTTCAAAAGAACATTTAAATCTATCGATTTATTAATGTGACAAGCGGGAAGTTTTTCTTTTCTGATACTCATTTTGATAAAATAAGATGAAGTTAAAGTTGGCTGCAACACGAGATTTATTTCCATTAGTTTTATTTTTCAGGACTAAGTATCTGATAGTAAAAAAAGGCAGTCTTTTAAAAATCTCCCTAAATATTTTCTCTGTCTGCCTGTCCATACGTCGTCCATACATCCTTGTCAATAGATCCCTATCATTTAATTCACCCTGTTTTGTAAACATGCAACACCTGCCTTCCCTTGCCCTACATGTGTCTTTCCTTTCTCCCTGCTAAATCGTATCTATTCTCCTATTAAATTTTTAGTCCTGTCCGCTCCATAAAACTGCTTCATTTCCCACCGCACATCACCCCTCCACTCACCTGAATTTCTACGTGAGCTCATTATTTTGTAAGAGTCAACAGAAATCCCCAGGTCCCACAGCGACATACATGAGAGTGTACCCCTCTCCTCAAACGCCAACCCTTCCTTTGTGCTGCCACCATCGAGAGGTTGTCAGATCCTCTACTCCACCAAGGCACTGGAAGCATCCAGAAGACATTCACTTGTGTCAGCTCTATGTCTAACATAACTGCATTATCACACATCCCAAACTCCTTCGATTGGCCTCAGAAAATTCCACTCCAACAATTTCCAAGTAAACACACAATCTAGAATCTTGATACCAAATCACTTACACAAGGGCTAACTCAGCCTACCAACATATTCAAGTTTGCATGACTGCAAACAAATTCTCCTCGACCCAGCCAGCTCTCATATCTATTTCTCCTTTTCTCCTTCATGTCCAAATCTTTTGAATTTTTTTGTCTATACTTACCAACTTCTGCTTGTAGATTTTTTTTTTCTAAATCCAGAGAATTGTTTCTCCCAGTCACACCCAAACCATTATTATAAAGGCCACCATTGACTTTCCAAGATCCAAATCCAGTGTATGCAGTAAATCTGCTGGATTCCAAAATATATGCTTGTTGTGGATTGAACTGTGACACCTGCCCCTACCCCCAACCCATAGATATGTTGTAGTTCTCGCCCCTAGAGCCCCAGAATATGACCTTATTTGGAAATAGTGTTTTGCAGATGTAATTGGTTCAGGTCAGGCTGTGCTGGAGTAGGGCGGGCTGCTGTCCTCATAAGAAGAGAAGACACACCGGGAGGCAGAGATTGAGTGATGCGTTTACTAGCCAAGAAACGCTAAGGAGGCCAGCAACACCAGGAGCTAAGGGAAAGGCGCGGAACAGATTCTCCTCTAGACTTCAGAGAGAGCACGGCCCAGCTGCCACACTGATTTCAAACTTTTAGCCTCCAGAACTGCAAAACAATAAATTTCTCTTGTTTCAGCCAACTAGTGTGTGGTACTCTGTTACAGCAGTCCTAGGCAATTAAGACAATGCTCCTAACCAATTTATTGGAATTAAAAACTGATAATAGGGGCCTTCCCTGGTGGCGCAGTGGTTGCGCGTCCGCCTGCCGATGCAGGGGAACCGGGTTCGCGCCCCGGTCCGGGAGGATCCCACGTGCCGCGGAGCGGCTGGGCCCGTGAGCCATGGCCGCTGGGCCTGCGCGTCCGGAGCCTGTGCTCCGCAACGGGAGAGGCCACAACAGTGAGAGGCCCGCATACCACACAAAAAAAAACAAAACTGATAATAAACAGTAACAGCTACTTTCAAAAGCAAGGCTGAATAAAAGATATATTCTCTAATACTGCCCTTTAACAAGTAATTATAATCATATATATACTTTGAATATGTGTGTAAAACTTTCTTGAATATCTATAGAAGGTTTAATTTTGGCACTGAGGAATCACAGCCTAGTTTCTAAAATTGCATAATC
The DNA here is from genome assembly GCF_002837175.3 of Physeter macrocephalus. Lineage (NCBI taxonomy): Eukaryota > Metazoa > Chordata > Mammalia > Artiodactyla > Physeteridae > Physeter > Physeter macrocephalus. Next base: position 82,365,402 of record NC_041232.1, on the reverse strand, counting down.
ATAATGACAGATACCCAAATGATACACATCATCCTCATATTAAGTCTGTGTCATATGTTATCAATAAAAGTTATAGTTATAATAAGGCAATAAAGGATTCCTAATGAAATTGTTATATAAATATGTCTCCTATGTACTGATTTTATAATGTATCATTTAAATTATGAAAAAATTTCACTGTGCCAAAGCCCTGACTACCAAATTATTGTAAAAAGTTTTGTTTTCTCAAATTACATGGTTCAGTAAAATTCCAAGTGCAAAATAAATCATCTATTTGACTTATTGTTTTGGATTGCTTAGAACACATTAAAAACCAACAAATTATTAAACAATAGAAATAATTTAAACCAACAGCTTCTATGTATCATAAATAGAGGAAAGTAAATGCACAGCTGTATGCAAATGTTATGAAAAATAACTAAATAATTCTCATTTAAGAAACTGTTGACTCAGTCTAGAAGTAAAGATAAATTTTATATCAAGCCAAAGCAGCATACGTGTCTACTGTTATATCTGTAGGTGAAAGCGAATGTGGATATATTTGAAAGACATAATATCAATATAAAATGCATTACATTCTTCTTGTACGGTACACACCATTATTTATTGCATCGATCCAAAGTTGACTTTGCATCCTTTCATTTTTTACTTCATATCTTTCAGAAATACTGCAATATACCAGTTAACCTTGTTGCTATTAAAACTATTTTTTTAATGTAAATGCTCATAAAAACTTTATTTGTAATAGCCAAAAACTGAAGAAAACCACGGTGTCCATCAACAGGTGAATGGGTAAACAAATGTAGTATATCCATAGGCTAGATTACTATTAATAAAAAGCAATGAACTATCGATACATGTAAAAACAGGGGTGAAACCCAAAATAAGTATGTTGACTGAAGGAAAATAGACATAAATGAGGACATACTCTATCATTTCATTTATACAAAATGCTGGAAAATGCAAGCTACTCTACAGTGTCAGAGCAGACCAGTAGTTGCCTGGGGAGTGGAGGGGAATAGGAAGGCTGCCAGAAGGAGGAGTCACAAATGAGCATTTAGTTATCTCTCCAGGAAGCTCCCCAGAGGAATCAAGGACAAACTCATTTTGGGAAACCTCTAAGTCATCTGAGGGCTACATGATCTGGTGTTTCCTTAAATACTTGAAGGTCTCTAATGACTAACCTAAGCTGTCAGTCAGTGTTTCCAGCAGGGAAGCAAGTTCATGCTTAGTTCTCACACAAGAAGTAGGATTGAAGGGGCATAAGATGGTGCCCCTAGAAAGAAGATGTTTACTACTCTTGGCGCTTTTTAAGCAGAAACTGCATCAGTTCAGAATAGGTTGACATCGGTTCCAAAACGACCTCCTGGCTGGCTGGTACAGCTTAGGGTCCCCAATTCAGTTTGAATAACTGAATCTTTGTTTCTGAAGGAATGGCTTAGGGTAGTTTGTCCTACCTGTCTTATTAGTTCAAGTCACTAGCCATTCTTCTTCCCCACAAAATGACTGAGAAGGGGGGTGTGGGAAATATTCACATATTGATGGACATTTGCATGGGAGATGCAGTAGCTGAGACCATCCCTGGCTGCTTCTGATAGATTCACCTTTATGTTAGAAGAATGACGATCAGATTGTGGGTTGAGTCATCTTTCAGGGGATGGTAGACTCAGCAGTCAGTTAAATTTAAGGTGCCTTGTAACAGTTTGGGAGAGCCATCCAGGATGTTTTTTTTCCTTGGGAAGAAGGCTACAGGCACTTTTGTTCGGAAAAATAAACTTGATTTGTGACTCTCCTTTCCCTGTACTTCATGGGGTCTAAGATCTTTCCTCTTCAGGTGTCTGGAGTGTTGCTTTTTCCCTTCACTGCCACAAAATTACTGTGACCCATTCTGGAAGATAACCTTAATACTAATGAAGTATTAAAGTCTTTTTCTTTTTTTTTACAGAGACATCCATGGTTTATTGGACAGACGGACCTCACACAAAGGGTCCTGGAGCAACACCGCACACCGGGTGCATCGACGGTGGACAGGACGTGGCAGTAGTCTTCGCTACTCAGGGGAGAAGGAGGCTGCCATTTACAGGGGAATTTACGTCAGGTGGGCGCATTAGTTACCAGGGGCTAATTACGCCTTATGATTAAGAGGCTTGGATAGTCATGTGAGTGAAGCAAGGGCTGGTCAAGCAGGCAATGGGCGTGGGTGCTCGCCCCCCTCCCTTTACTACCCAACGGAATCCAACGTGTCTTAGAAGATCTCTTCAAAAGTAACCATTTCTCTTTAGCTTTGTATTTAGAAGTGAGCCACAATTAATGTGTAATACACGTTAAAAATAGAACTTGCTTATCCAACAAGAAATCAGAGTGTTCTCATCATTAATTTAGCGAACTGTGAATGAGTCTCTGACTGACAATGAATATCCCTAGCTTTGTAAAAAAGATACATCTTTATCGCTGGCAATTCAATTTGATTCAACTCCATACAAGTCAGAGCAATCAAATAAGCACTTTTAAAGCAATCACCTCATGTCTATTTATTTATTGTTCGAACAGAAATTATTCAGTTGGCTCTCAGCATGTGCTTGATGTTGAGGGTAGGTTGTACATATTAAAAACAACAGGGTAAGAGTATAAAGCAAAGTATGTAATAGATCCTATAGAGCAGTCTACAAAGGGTATAAAACTGTAGTGAAGGGAAACTTACTTTATTGTTACCCAGAAAAATCTTGGTAGAAATTTAAATTTTGGACTATCATTTTAAGAGGCTATGTAGTTTGAACTGACAGAAGTAACCTGTAATCTCTGAGACAGATTATATACTTCTTTTAAGCAAACTAACTTTCTATCAACATGTCTATCTCTACTCCATGTATACACAATATACCATTTAAATGGGCAGATACAGGGGTATCTGCCCATTTACCAGTTATAACTTTCTGATTAAAACTATATAGACATAAACCAATTTAATTGCTCTTAACCTAAAGTATAATGCATAGTATAATAGTGGTGCTAATATAAGTATATAGTTAAATTGTCTGTAAATCTAGGAACTGTTCTGAAAGTTTTTAAAAGAAAGTGCAATAGAAAGTTGTTAATAGAAAGTGCAATGACGGACCAAATGAGTCCGAATCTGACTTGTACATACATTGTGCACAGGGAAAAAAGTTTTCCATTCTTTGTAATTTGGCTATTTGCAGACCTGGCCTAGGCTTTCCCTGAAAACAATAAGCCATGCTTGCCAACATTTTAAGCCTTCTTGAAGGTGTTCAAAATCTGGCAAGAAAATAAAGACTATTCTGCCAAAAATAAAGTGACACCAGATACAGAGAGATAAGTGGGTTATTGAAGCATGCTTTTTCTAGAGGGTGTTTGCCATGCCGTGGGATTTCAAACTTTGGTTTGTTAAATCCTGAGAGTTCTGAATTGTGGAGAAAAGCTTAGGCCCATCCTAAGTAATAAGCATGATAGGAAAGCCCCCTAAATGTAAGACCTTGTGTAATAGGGAACTTGAAATAAACACCCCACTCAGAAGAGCATTAAGAAAGTCACCATCTTCAAAACATGGTGATGAGCGGAAGAGTAATAATAATAATAAAATGAGGAGAAGGAGGTGTGGGAGGGGAGGAGACAGGGATGAGGGCCAGGAGGAAAATCATGTGCACCTGAGAAACTGTAAAGGCAAGCCAGCCAATTCTCTTAGGTGTTTGACAAATGAATGGAGTTCTCGTAAGTGGATTTTTAAAACTCAGATCAGTAGATTAATTTAAAACAATTCTGACTTCCTAGTGAACCCAGACAGCTGAGAAAAATCAATTACAGTTTCTCTCTGGAGAAATCCATTTTAATTCAAAGAATTCTCACACCTCAAAGAAAAGTGAGAAACTCACTGTTGAAAACCTGACAAAATACACAAGAAGCCACCATATGTAAATACCAGTAGAAACAACAGAAAACAGAATCATGCTCACAAAGCTTCATAGATGAGCATTATTGGACACAAGAGAGACACTAAATATAATTGATGTGTTTCCATAAGTGAACTACATGAGTAAATACAGTCAAATAATAAGTTCTCTAAAAATAAAATATTTAGAGCTAACAATAAAATATTTTGAGGTTTTAAAAAAATTAATCATCAAATTTAGAAGTTCAGATGCACCTGAAGGTAGAATTGTTAGTTGGAAGATAAAACGAGTAATCAGAATAAGAATAAACACAATGCAGTTCTGAGAGGCAAAGAGTGGCAAAGCATGAGTAGTTACAATAAATGCAGAGATTAAGAAAGATACATGTAGTGGATTTGAGAAGTTTTGAGTTCCAGAAAGAAAGAAGACGGAAAATGGGGAAAAGACAATATTTGAAGAATAGATGTCTAAAATGATTTTTAGAACTGATTTTAAAAATCTCAGATTGGGTTCCTGAGATGGAGATCACAAGTCAGTGAATTGGCTCCTTCTTGGTCCTATTTTGAGTTTAACCCAAGAAAAATGGGGATGCAAGAGAGGAAAGCAAAGGGGGCTGGTGCAGTGTGCCCTGAAGGGCGAGTTTACTCTGCAGATACACTGGCTCCATCCTGCTGGGGACTTCGGGGGGATGGCTGAGATCAGGGGTTGGCAGACTTTTCTGTAGAGTCGGACGGTAGATATGTTCAACTTTGTGAACCACACTGCCTCCCTCGCGTGATCTGTCGTAGTGCAAAAGCAGCCAAAGACTGGATGTAAAGGATGCACATGGCTTTGTCTTAGTAGAATTTGACTTGAAGAACAAGCAGCAGGCTGGATGCTGGCTCCCAGTGTATGAGACAATCCTTAGCATTGTCTCATAAAAGTGAGTACAGGACTATTCACCCTCCATCTCCAGCTCATCACAGGCAGAGGGTCAATTGCTCCCAAGGTGGTTAATTCCCCAGCTGTCACACCCTGTCCTGGGGATGGGCTCAGAAAAACAACCACAACCACACCCTCAGGCGGAGAGTTTGCAGTAGCCT
>NC_041232.1:82324109-82360028 GCF_002837175.3 Physeter macrocephalus | reverse complement strand
GCGCAGTGGTTGCGCGTCCGCCTGCCGATGCAGGGGAACCGGGTTCGCGCCCCGGTCCGGGAGGATCCCACGTGCCGCGGAGCGGCTGGGCCCGTGAGCCATGGCCGCTGGGCCTGCGCGTCCGGAGCCTGTGCTCCGCAACGGGAGAGGCCACAACAGTGAGAGGCCCGCATACCACACAAAAAAAAACAAAACTGATAATAAACAGTAACAGCTACTTTCAAAAGCAAGGCTGAATAAAAGATATATTCTCTAATACTGCCCTTTAACAAGTAATTATAATCATATATATACTTTGAATATGTGTGTAAAACTTTCTTGAATATCTATAGAAGGTTTAATTTTGGCACTGAGGAATCACAGCCTAGTTTCTAAAATTGCATAATCATAATGACAGATACCCAAATGATACACATCATCCTCATATTAAGTCTGTGTCATATGTTATCAATAAAAGTTATAGTTATAATAAGGCAATAAAGGATTCCTAATGAAATTGTTATATAAATATGTCTCCTATGTACTGATTTTATAATGTATCATTTAAATTATGAAAAAATTTCACTGTGCCAAAGCCCTGACTACCAAATTATTGTAAAAAGTTTTGTTTTCTCAAATTACATGGTTCAGTAAAATTCCAAGTGCAAAATAAATCATCTATTTGACTTATTGTTTTGGATTGCTTAGAACACATTAAAAACCAACAAATTATTAAACAAAAGAAATAATTTAAACCAACAGCTTCTATGTATCGTAGAGGAAAGTAAATGCACAGCTGTATGCAAATGTTATGAAAAATAACTAAATAATTCTCATTTAAGAAACTGTTGACTCAGTCTAGAAGTAAAGATAAATTTTATATCAAGCCAAAGCAGCATACGTGTCTACTGTTATATCTGTAGGTGAAAGCGAATGTGGATATATTTGAAAGACATAATATCAATATAAAATGCATTACATTCCTCTTGTACGGTACACACCATTATTTATTGCATCGATCCAAAGTTGACTTTGCATCCTTTCATTTTTTACTTCATATCTTTCAGAAATACTGCAATATACCAGTTAACCTTGTTGCTATTAAAACTATTTTTTTAATGTAAATGCTCATAAAAACTTTATTTGTAATAGCCAAAAACTGAAGAAAACCAAGGTGTCCATCAACAGGTGAATGGGTAAACAAATGTAGTATATCCATAGGCTAGATTACTATTAATAAAAAGCAATGAACTATCGATACATGTAAAAACAGGGGTGAAACCCAAAATAAGTATGTTGACTGAAGGAAAATAGACATAAATGAGGACATACTCTATCATTTCATTTATACAAAATGCTGGAAAATGCAAGCTACTCTACAGTGTCAGAGCAGACCAGTAGTTGCCTGGGGAGTGGAGGGGAATAGGAAGGCTGCCAGAAGGAGGAGTCACAAATGAGCATTTAGTTATCTCTCCAGGAAGCTCCCCAGAGGAATCAAGGACAAACTCATTTTGGGAAACCTCTAAGTCATCTGAGGGCTACATGATCTGGTGTTTCCTTAAATACTTGAAGGTCTCTAATGACTAACCTAAGCTGTCAGTCAGTGTTTCCAGCAGGGAAGCAAGTTCATGCTTAGTTTTCACACAAGAAGTAGGATTGCAGGGGCATAAGATGGTGCCCCTAGAAAGAAGATGTTTACTACTCTTGGGGCTTTTTAAGCAGAAACTGCATCAGTTCAGAATAGGTTGACATCAGTTCCAAAATGACCTCCTGGCTGGCTGGTAGGTACAGCTTAGGGTCCCCAATTCAGTTTGAATAACTGAATCTTTGTTTCTGAAGGAATGGCTTAGGGTAGTTTGTCCTACCTGTCTTATTAGTTCAAGTCACTAGCCATTCTTCTTCCCCACAAAATGACTGAGAAGGGGGGTGTGGGAAATATTCACATATTGATGGACATTTGCATGGGAGATGCAGTAGCTGAGACCATCCCTGGCTGCTTCTGATAGATTCACCTTTATGTTAGAAGAATGACGATCAGATTGTGGGTTGAGTCATCTTTCAGGGGATGGTAGACTCAGCAGTCAGTTAAATTTAAGGTGCCTTGTAACAGTTTGGGAGAGCCATCCAGGATGTTTTTTTTCCTTGGGAAGAAGGCTACAGGCACTTTTATTCGGAAAAATAAACTTGATTTGTGACTCTCCTTTCCCTGTACTTCATGGGGTCTAAGATCTTTCCTCTTCAGGTGTCTGGAGTGTTGCTTTTTCCCTTCACTGCCACAAAATTACTGTGACCCATTCTGGAAGATAACCTTAATACTAATGAAGTATTAAAGTCTTTTTCTTTTTTTTTACAGAGACATCCATGGTTTATTGGACAGACGGACCTCACACAAAGGGTCCTGGAGCAACACCGCACACCGGGTGCATCGACGGTGGACAGGACGTGGCAGTAGTCTTCGCTACTCAGGGGAGAAGGAGGCTGCCATTTACAGGGGAATTTACGTCAGGTGGGCGCATTAGTTACCAGGGGCTAATTACGCCTTATGATTAAGAGGCTTGGATAGTCATGTGAGTGAAGCAAGGGCTGGTCAAGCAGGCAATGGGCGTGGGTGCTCGCCCCCCTCCCTTTACTACCCAACGGAATCCAACGTGTCTTAGAAGATCTCTTCAAAAGTAACCATTTCTGGGTCTTCCCTGGTGGTGCAGTGGTTGCGCGTCTGCCTGCCGATGCAGGGGACACGATCCAACGGTGTCTTAGAAGATCTCTTCAAAAGTAACCATTTCTCTTTAGCTTTGTATTTAGAAGTGAGCCACAATTAATGTGTAATACACGTTAAAAATAGAACTTGCTTATCCAACAAGAAATCAGAGTGTTCTCATCATTAATTTAGCGAACTGTGAATGAGTCTCTGACTGACAATGAATATCCCTAGCTTTGTAAAAAAGATACATCTTTATCGCTGGCAATTCAATTTGATTCAACTCCATACAAGTCAGAGCAATCAAATAAGCACTTTTAAAGCAATCACCTCATGTCTATTTATTTATTGTTCGAACAGAAATTATTCAGTTGGCTCTCAGCATGTGCTTGATGTTGAGGGTAGGTTGTACATATTAAAAACAACAGGGTAAGAGTATAAAGCAAAGTATGTAATAGATCCTATAGAGCAGTCTACAAAGGGTATAAAACTGTAGTGAAGGGAAACTTACTTTATTGTTACCCAGAAAAATCTTGGTAGAAATTTAAATTTTGGACTATCATTTTAAGAGGCTATGTAGTTTGAACTGACAGAAGTAACCTGTAATCTCTGAGACAGATTATATACTTCTTTTAAGCAAACTAACTTTCTATCAACATGTCTATCTCTACTCCATGTATACACAATATACCATTTAAATGGGCAGATACAGGGGTATCTGCCCATTTACCAGTTATAACTTTCTGATTAAAACTACATAGACATAAACCAATTTAATTGCTCTTAACCTAAAGTATAATGCATAGTATAATAGTGGTGCTAATATAAGTATATAGTTAAATTGTCTGTAAATCTAGGAACTGTTCTGAAAGTTTTTAAAAGAAAGTGCAATAGAAAGTTGTTAATAGAAAGTGCAATGACGGACCAAATGAGTCCGAATCTGACTTGTACATACATTGTGCACAGGGAAAAAAGTTTTCCATTCTTTGTAATTTGGCTATTTGCAGACCTGGCCTAGGCTTTCCCTGAAAACAATAAGCCATGCTTGCCAACATTTTAAGCCTTCTTGAAGGTGTTCAAAATCTGGCAAGAAAATAAAGACTATTCTGCCAAAAATAAAGTGACACCAGATACAGAGAGATAAGTGGGTTATTGAAGCATGCTTTTTCTAGAGGGTGTTTGCCATGCCGTGGGATTTCAAACTTTGGTTTGTTAAATCCTGAGAGTTCTGAATTGTGGAGAAAAGCTTAGGCCCATCCTAAGTAATAAGCATGATAGGAAAGCCCCCTAAATGTAAGACCTTGTGTAATAGGGAACTTGAAATAAACACCCCACTCAGAAGAGCATTAAGAAAGTCACCATCTTCAAAACATGGTGATGAGCGGAAGAGTAATAATAATAATAAAATGAGGAGAAGGAGGTGTGGGAGGGGAGGAGACAGGGATGAGGGCCAGGAGGAAAATCATGTGCACCTGAGAAACTGTAAAGGCAAGCCAGCCAATTCTCTTAGGTGTTTGACAAATGAATGGAGTTCTCGTAAGTGGATTTTTAAAACTCAGATCAGTAGATTAATTTAAAACAATTCTGACTTCCTAGTGAACCCAGACAGCTGAGAAAAATCAATTACAGTTTCTCTCTGGAGAAATCCATTTTAATTCAAAGAATTCTCACACCTCAAAGAAAAGTGAGAAACTCACTGTTGAAAACCTGACAAAATACACAAGAAGCCACCATATGTAAATACCAGTAGAAACAACAGAAAACAGAATCATGCTCACAAAGCTTCATAGATGAGCATTATTGGACACAAGAGAGACACTAAATATAATTGATGTGTTTCCATAAGTGAACTACATGAGTAAATACAGTCAAATAATAAGTTCTCTAAAAATAAAATATTTAGAGCTAACAATAAAATATTTTGAGGTTTTAAAAAAATTAATCATCAAATTTAGAAGTTCAGATGCACCTGAAGGTAGAATTGTTAGTTGGAAGATAAAACGAGTAATCAGAATAAGAATAAACACAATGCAGTTCTGAGAGGCAAAGAGTGGCAAAGCATGAGTAGTTACAATAAATGCAGAGATTAAGAAAGATACATGTAGTGGATTTGAGAAGTTTTGAGTTCCAGAAAGAAAGAAGACGGAAAATGGGGAAAAGACAATATTTGAAGAATAGATGTCTAAAATGATTTTTAGAACTGATTTTAAAAATCTCAGATTGGGTTCCTGAGATGGAGATCACAAGTCAGTGAATTGGCTCCTTCTTGGTCCTATTTTGAGTTTAACCCAAGAAAAATGGGGATGCAAGAGAGGAAAGCAAAGGGGGCTGGTGCAGTGTGCCCTGAAGGGCGAGTTTACTCTGCAGATACACTGGCTCCATCCTGCTGGGGACTTCGGGGGGATGGCTGAGATCAGGGGTTGGCAGACTTTTCTGTAGAGTCGGACGGTAGATATGTTCAACTTTGTGAACCACACTGCCTCCCTCGCGTGATCTGTCGTAGTGCAAAAGCAGCCAAAGACTGGATGTAAAGGATGCACATGGCTTTGTCTTAGTAGAATTTGACTTGAAGAACAAGCAGCAGGCTGGATGCTGGCTCCCAGTGTATGAGACAATCCTTAGCATTGTCTCATAAAAGTGAGTACAGGACTATTCACCCTCCATCTCCAGCTCATCACAGGCAGAGGGTCAATTGCTCCCAAGGTGGTTAATTCCCCAGCTGTCACACCCTGTCCTGGGGATGGGCTCAGAAAAACAACCACAACCACACCCTCAGGCGGAGAGTTTGCAGTAGCCTCAGGAATTTAAGTGCTGAAGGGCTGTGGGTGTGGCTCTGGCGGGGGTGGGGGGTGGGGGGGGTGTCTGATCCCACCAACAGATCAAGATGCCTAAAAATACCAAGATTTTTAGTATTTAAAATAAAGGAATACTTTAAAAAAGGAACCATCAAAAACACGTGGTGGTGAAACAGCAACTTTCAAAGACAAAGGGCCCCTTCAAATGCGAGAGGAATGGAGGAATGGATGCCCAGAAAGTTGACAGAATATCCAATATCCAAGCACGGCACAGAGGCGGGAGCTCACAGGAAGTTCTGTGCATCAGGTGGACCTGAAGACACCATGCCTGCAAAAGGGCCTAGTGGACCCCACGACCTCCAAAGCGTAGTAGCCTCCATTCATTGTGACATTCCAAATGCAAGTTCCTCTCACTGATAAAGTCTGACCTGGAAACAGGGCAAGACTTGCATTCTGGGAAGAATGATCTTCAGCCTTGGTTTGGGCTGTGATGGTGAGGCCAGATGGCAACAGACAATCCAGCCCTTCAGGTGAGGTCAACAGTGGGGCTTCATTATGCTTCTGGGGTCCTGGGGCTCATCATGCCTTCTCTCCTTAGGATATCCAGAAAATAGGCTGTAGTCATCTGATCTTCCTCAGAACATTCCACCCGTTAGAGGAGTAGGAGTACGTGACCTCACAGATCTAACGTTTGGACATTTTGTCACTGATCTCAGCTGCAGACAGTGAAGATCTGACAAGATCAGAAGAACTCCCACTCCAAAGTGACCTGCTAAACAAGTGCTCTCTTTTATAGTATGAAAATTGATCCACAGGAATGCACTGACACGACAAAAGACAGATACGTGACATTGGCTCTGGGGCCAGGTCACAGCAGAGGCTGGCGAAGGAATGAATAAACTGTCCCCAAAGGCTAGAAGAATAGTAAGACATTTACCTCTGTGGGCTGGAATAAAAAGGTCATCTTATTATGTAACAGCAATATGATGGACCCATTTGTTACCACCAGCAGTTTGGGAAGAGTAACTAATGAACTTGCTGATTACCTGTGGATATCTCTCCTGGCAAAATGTTCAAAATGTTGCAAGTGTTATGCATTTGTTGGGGCTCTATATCATAAGGCAAAGGGAGAGAGAGACCATTTGCAAAGCAAATGTAAAGGAAATATGAAAATAATGACTTGTTCAGTTAGGTGATGAAAAAAAAAAATCTTTTTCTCATCTTCATTCTCGCTACCAGCAAAAGATCCTCAAAGTAAAGTAGAACCTGGACACGTAGATCAAATAAAATATGTTGTATGTGGCTCAAAGATTATTTTCTAAGATTCTTGAAAGATCTAAGCAGAACCTGAGTGACCTTCTCAGCTAGGCAAAAGGATGGCTCAGACTCTTCAGGGTCTTATCTACGCAGACCAGGCATGACGAGAGTAGCAGTTCCAGGCCACCTATCTTGAAAAGAATTATGGATGTGTATTTGGGAGCAAGATGTGGAGAGTGGTTCCAACTCAGATTCATACAAAGCTGAGAAAGATCTTAGGTTTATTGTTCTGGCAAATAGACCATCAGGTTGGACTAAAAGAGACTGAAGCACTTCAAAAAATGTTCTCTTGGCCCCTGATATATTTCTGGCAATGAACAAGCTGAATTATTTACTCAGATGCTAGCATTGATGGGAATTTTATGACATACGAAGACGGATGGGTCAGAGGTCTGTGCCCTCTGGGATCTATGCTTTAAGATCTCAGGTAGCAGATTAAAATCTGAGGAGGTGAGTTTTCTTTTTTGTACGAGAAAAAAATTTTCATATTTTAAAAAAGTATAAAAATATGCAGTAGGAACTGTATGTAGCTCACAAAGCCTAAAATATTTATGATCGGGAATTTTACAGAAAATATTTGTCAAACCTTGACCTTAGAAGCCACATCTATGCGGCAACAATGAACATCAGGCTGGATTTATTCCCAGGGAGAAGAATCAAGCTCTTCAAAAGGAACACTGTCTCCCCCCAGGATAAAGAGTTCTGGAAGCAGGTGCGTAGATATCAGAATTGCTATGGGTGAGTGACTGGTACATGCCTCTAAGTCATCCTTTTGAAAGAGAATGTTGATGGCCATTTTTCTCTCCCTGTCCCTGGTGTCTGGAGGAGGATAACTTAGTGTTTTGTTCAGATCTTTCTGGAACAGCAAGAGCCTCTTCCACACCTTGGCTATTTCTAATACTAAGAGCATGCAATAGGTTCCTAAGAAGTACAAGTTGTCAGCCCTTTGATTTGGTTCACTGATTAAAATAAATACAACACGAAAAGTGTAGGTAATTTTTTAAAAATTCTAAGTAACTTGTGCATGTTTTTTCATATACTTGTCACATTGTGTTTTTAACGTACTCCTCAAGGTAATAAAAAGATTCAAAGAATGTCTTCCAATACTTTAGCTAATCTGGACAGTAATGGGAAGACAGGATATACTAAATGAGTTAATGCAAGAATTAAAATGAATGGAAATATACAATGATTGTGTGTGAGAGAGAGACGGAGACAGAGAGAGTCATAGGCACATGAGCACACGTAACCAAAACAGTATGTTAGCTTAAATAAAAAAGGTGGGTAATGCTTTTCTCCCTGCCTCTATCCACTACAGAGTATATGAATCTAAGTTTCAGGTGGCTGAGTCTTATTTTCATCAAAGGAGGCAACAGGACACACTTTTTGTCAATGAGACGTAACGTTAGTGTGCTGTGAAGGTCTCTATGAAACTTTTTACTTTTCTGATGTAAAAATAGAGATTTGTGTCTTCATGTTTCCTCTTCATCCTGCCAAGAGTGTAAGCCTGGAGATGCATCAACCTCCTTGCAACCCTAATGCAATAAACATGAGGAAAAGAGCCAACGCAGTGAGTCTGATAAAGCAGAATGAAAAAGAGCCTGGTCTTCTGATGGTTGTATTGAGTAGCTGAACCAGTACTGAAGCTGCGCAGCCCTTGGGTACTGATATCCGGGGGGGGAAAAGAAACACCCATGTGTTTATTCTACTTCTAGTCAGGTTTTCTATGACTTGCAGTTAAACACATTTCTTACTTATACATATATTTAGAGGGAAAATCATTGAGTATTGATCCTTGTTTTTATTCTTTAACCCAATGAAAGCAATGATTGCTTTAGGGAAAATATAAAAGAGAAGCAACATATCTTTTAGTCCTCCTTTCCTTCTTTTTCTATTTGCTTTTTCATACTGCAAAAGTATGTTTCCATAAGATTAGCTTACTAATTTAGGTCATCCATCTTTGGTCTGCTCTTTTAATTCAAATCTTATCTCTGCTATGACCAAGTATTGCCCAAATCAATAAATAACACTACTATTTTCTCAGGACTTCAATCTTGAAAAGAACTTTAATTCATATCTTTTCTCCTGCTTCCTTCAGCAAATTGTGTTTTCTACATCTTCCTACCTCTCGAGATTTCCACTGGTGTACCATTCTAACTTACGTCATCATCACCTGTTTCATAGACAGTTGGAATCGACTTTTAACTACACTTTCTGTCTCTGCTCTTGACTCTTACATTATCATTTAAGAGTATGATCCTTTTACAACATAAATCAGGTAACATCACTACCCTACCCCGGCCTTACTCTGAGTTCCCTTTGTGATAAAAGTAGATCGGGCCCCCTTAACATGAGCTCTGATATCTTACACAGTCTGACCCTGACAACCTCTCATTCCATCCGTCATTGTGCTCCATTATGCCTTCTCACCGTATTGTTCTTTAAACACACCGAGTGACTTTGTGGAGGAGGAATAAGTGAAGAAATGAGGGGAACCACTCCAGTGGAGCACCCTTTTCGTGGAAACATAAAGCCGAGGGAAAGGAGAGTCCGTGTTAAATCAGGAGGTATTTTAAGGGCATTAATGCAGTGAAATAATATATGTTACCCCATGACATAATGTCCAGTAACAGAACATAGAATTTTAGAGTTGAAATCAATATTAAATTGATTTAATATGATTACTGCAGGGAATCTAGTTCTCTATAGTATAATATTTGTTAAATTAATAGACTGGATTTTTAGAGCAGTTTTATGTTTACTGAGAATTGAGAAGCTAGAAGAGAACGCTGACATATACCCCCCTCTCCCTCCTGGTCACTGTTTCCTCTATTCTTAAAATCTTGCATTAGTGTGGTACATTTGTTAAAATTGATGAACCGATATTGATGCATTATTATTAACTAAAGCCTACTTATAGTTGATAGTTTACATCAGGATTTACTCTTTGCATTATACAGTTCTGTGGGTTTTGAGAGATGCATAAAATTATCATTTCAAGCCCTAAAATCTTTCTGTGCTTCAACTATTCATCCTTTCCACCTGTCCCCAAGCCCCCCCCCGGCATCCACTAATCTTTTTTGTATCGCTATAGTTTTGTTTTTACCAGAATGTCATATATTTGGAATCTTATAGTTTGGACCTTTTCATACAATTTTCTTTCCCTAAGCAATATGCATTTAAGTTTTCTTTGTGTATTTTCGTGGCTTTATAGCTCATTTCTTTTCTTTTTTTTGGGGGGGGGGAGAATAATTGCTTTACACTGTTGTGTTAGTTTCTGCTACATAACAAAGTGAATCATCTACGTGTATACATATATCCCCTCCCTCTTGAACCTCCCTCCCACCCCCCCCCAGTTCATTTCTTTTTATTACTGAATAATATCCCATCACTTAGATGTACCACAGTTTGTTTATCCATTCATCTTTTGAAGAACATCTTGGTTGCATCCAGTTTTGGGCAACTATAAATAAAGTTGCTATAAATATTCATGTATGGATTCTTGTTGGACCTAAGTTAAGACTATATTAGGCTTTGTAAAAACAAACAAACAAGCAAAACAACTGCCAAACTGTCCTCCAACGTGACTGTACAATTTGCAGTCCCACCAAAATGAATGGGAGTTCCTGTTGCTCTAAATCATGACCAGCACCTGATATTTTGTTTTCTTTCTATTTTAACCCTTCTAATAGATGTGAAGTGATATCACATTGCTGAATTACTTTGCAGTTACCTAGTGATGGATAATGTTGGGGATCTTTTTATGTTTAATTGTCATCTGTATATCTTCTTTGGTGAGATGTGTGTTCAGATATTTTACACATTTTAAATTGGGTTGGTTTTTCCCTTATTGTTGGGTTTTAAGAGTTGTTTGTACATTTTGTATATAAGTCCTTTAACAGATAATGTTTTGTAAATATTTTCCACTAGACTGTGACTTGTCTTTTTATTTTCCTTACAGTGTCTCTTACAGAGCAGACGTTCTTAATTTTAATGAAGTCAAATTAATCATTTTTTTCTTTCATGAATCATGTTTTTGGTTGTGTTTTAAAAATTCATTTCTGACCTCAAATTTATGAATGAAATCTGTAAAGTAAAAAGATAAAAGAAAAGTCACTCTAACCTTGAAAACCTGTATAATTTTAGAAAAAAAGTAAAGGCATAAATTTCAAAATTAAATATAATTGAGATCTTTGCAATGGAAAGAATGGTATGAAAAGAGAGTAGGGTTATGATTTAAACTCCAAGGGCTGCCTTAAGGAATTACCACAAAATGGGTGGCTTAAAACAACAAAATTGGGCTTCCCTGGTGGCGCAGTGGTTGAGAGTCCGCCTGCCGATGCAGGGGACACGGGTTCGTGCCCCGGTCCGGGAAGATCCCACATGCCGCGGAGCGGCTGGGCCCGTGAGCCACGGCCGCTGAGCCTGCGCGTCCGGAGCCTGTGCTCCGCAACGGGAGAGGCCACAGCAGTGAGAGGCCCGCGTACCGAAAAAAAAACCAAAATTTATTCTCTCACAGTTCTGGAGGCCAGAAGTCCAAAATCAACCTTGCTGTGTCCTTGCAGAAAGGAAGGGGGAGATCTCTGGGGTCTCTTTTATAAGGGAACTATTGTCATTCATGAGGGGCCCTGCTCATGACCGAATCACCTCTCCAAAGGCCCCACCTCCGAATACAGTAACATTGGGGTTTCGGATTTCAACATATGAATTTGGGGGGGACACAGTCATTCGGTCTATAGCAGTTAAGGTCCACCCTAATTGAAAGTGATTTCAGTTTAACTAATTGCATATGCAAAGACTAACGACATTTCCAAATGAGGTCACATTCTGAAGTTCCAGGTGGACTAAAATTTGGGGAGGAAATTATTCAACCCAGTACAAATCATAGATAGGAATATGTTGCAGGCACTTTCATTAGAACATGCAAAAGGTAAAGTTGCTTAAAACCAATGGGAATGATAATAAAACACCGTAAATAAATTTACTTAAAAAATCCATAAACAAGACCATCCACATTTAATATTAAAAAATAAGTTTTACTAACGAGAAAACTTTTTTAAGTGACCTTAGCTGACATCTGAATTTTCTATATGAAGGTGGTAGTGTTTACCATGGGAACTAAATCCTCTACAGCCACCTGTGACATCACTCATGATTCACAGGGACTTTGAACACGTCCTCTATTGTGTAGGCAGCTGGGAAAATGACAGAGGATGTGTTCCCAATATCATACTGCACATTTGTCTGCGTTGAGAAAATTCAGAGGGAATCCACTCATAACGCATCCTCAGCAATTCCTATATTTAAAATAAATTTTGGAGTACAGGTAGCATCAACAAGCTTATTTTGTACTGGACTTTTAGTGTTTATTATCATAATTGGCTTACTCTCCTTAAAACAAGTTAACAGTAGGCATGGTGGTTCTGTTGTCTGAGCGAAAATTTAATTTTTGGTTTTGTATGATTGTCAAGTGTCTATATTTATCAATAGCACGATCCTTTTACCACTCTCATGTACAACAACAGCAAATAAGTGGAAACAAGGTCACAAACATAATTATATAGAATAGTTTACATTTAAAAGAGTAATTCTTAGTTTAATTTTTATGCATGAATTATTGGAGTAAATTTAAGAAATTAATAAGTATTAGCAAAATTGGATAAAATGTCCCTCACACTTAGTAGCTGGATTTAAAACATATTTCTAATTTTGAAACATTCAAAATATCAGTACAGTTGCTGATGATTATAAAATTTTGATGATTACAACAATTTTCCTCCTAAGTTAGAAAGAAATTGTAAATCTCAGGATTTGTGTGAATGCTAGAATGAAAATGTGGCAGAAAATTTTCATCAATTCAGTGTTAGGAGCTGAAACACCAAATGCATATAAGTTGTCCATATCCACATAACAGGGAGAAGC
The DNA here is from genome assembly GCF_002837175.3 of Physeter macrocephalus. Classification (NCBI taxonomy): domain Eukaryota; kingdom Metazoa; phylum Chordata; class Mammalia; order Artiodactyla; family Physeteridae; genus Physeter; species Physeter macrocephalus. The sequence continues at coordinate 82,347,317 of NC_041232.1, read as the reverse complement.
ATCGTGTGGTGAATAGATTATATTTTAAAGCTGGACTGAGCCAAGTGTCCTCAGTTAAGTCTCTAGGCTATTTCGTCTTCAAACTCAATATTTACTCTGCAGGGTTGGAAGAATTCAAGAAATATGAAGTGAAGCCACCAAGACTGCGGCTAACTCTTTGGGTGGTTGGTGAGGATGTATCCTTAGTTGGAGGGTGTCCCCATGAGCATGTGGCACCCCTTATAAACCTTAGATTGATTTTCCCCCGGTTACAAAGAGTAAGGTCCGGGAAAATGAGATTTCTGAGACTCCTTCATCATCAGGGTACCTAATAATATTTAGGTACCGAAAACAAAATCACTTCACTGAGGTTATTCCAGATGAATGGGGACGCCTGTCCTGTTTTCCCAGAGGAATTTCGTACACCATGCCTTTACTTCACTTTATAGATATGTTCATTGAAATTATCCACCAACTGTATTCTGTTTATTATAAAAATATTTAATAATTTCTCACATCTCTCCACCTGACTCTTAGAGGAGGGCACACCATCCCACTTTGCATACCAAGGGACTAGATGCATTTTGATCACATTGTAAGGGTTCATAAGTATTAGCTGACTAACAGGTAATTCATTAAAACGGCAGTGTGAATATAAAGTCAAATCATGCAATGTTTTCTTGAAATTAATTCTGTTTGGAGATATAAATGCTTTCTGTGCTTATATCCTGGGCTAAAATCCTTAAGCATATGCAGTTCTTTACTTTCTGAATTCTTATAAGATCTGACTAGAAAGTGGAATAAGAATGGCTGTTACAATCACAATGGCAGTGAAGGGTTATATGCTCATTCGTAAGTATGGCTGATGAAAATAAACTTATTTGATTAAGTTATGAAGAAAGATTATGAATAATCTTATTTTAATTATATTTCACTATTGAAAGTCCTCAGGAAAATATTTTACAAAATATCAATCAAGGTATTATTAATTAACTTAGTTTACTTCTTTTATGGTAAGGAAAAAGTTAAGTTTACCTTCACATATTTATGTTCTAATGTATTGATATATTGAATTTATATAGCTCAGTAAGTTCAGAACCTGCAGGTATATTTACCATCAGACACTAATTGTAGTATTTAAACTTAAAGATACCAAAGAGGTTACCAAATATACTTAACGGTTAAATACTGTGTTAAAGAATTGGAACCTAGGTAAATAATATTTTTGTTTCATCACTTTTAAGGGAATCTTGTTTTATGTTAGAAGAAAGATAATCAATTTCAATCAATATGCATAGGGATATTCTTGATATACTTGCATTAACAAACCTTTACAAAGAGAAACATTATTTTTAAAATAATGCATTTTGATTTTAAGAACTCTTAATGCTTCCTGGTGAAAAAATTTGGAAGTAGTACTTCCTCATTGCAGTTTGTACTTTTTAACTTCCATTTGTTTTATATTGATAGTTATGAAGTTAAAACTTATTTTTGACCTATTTATAAAACTTTACCCATTAGTTCTTTACACAGTGAAATGAGAACTTGGCTTTAGACTTTAGCCTGAGGTGTAAGTATACACCCAATGGTCCCTAAATTTACACTTTTCAGCTCCCAAATGAAAAGCTGGATCTCCTTGACCTATTTACCAGTGAGAAAACATATATTTATTAATGTAGTTGTCAATAGCTATACTTAAAATATGTGAACTTTAAAATTTTACCTTCAAGGCTTTACATTTTAAAAAAGTATGAACAAAATAGATGTTTATTTTTATAAATGGATGTAGGATTTTACTTTCTTTTAAATCCTATTTGTATAAGATACTAAAAATATATATTTCCATTAAAATATTATCTACAAACATTAGTCAAAAGTATAAATTTCTACCTCAAATACTGAGATCAAAATGTTCCTGGTTATGCTGAAATCCACATTCAGTGAACCCAAACTTTCGGGTCTGACCAAAATAGAGCATATGTCAGAACTGCCTGGGATCTTTGCATTAGCAAATAATCACATTTATATTTTTATTTTTAAAAATTAACTTATGAATTTCCCACATTCTGAACAATGTATATATTAAATATGACATCATACCTAGGAAAATATGTAAAAAAATAAGATATGGACCAAACCCTTATGGTAATCGATTTCTTTGCAAATAGTTGTCCTATTAAAAGAGAGTTTTTAGTCTGGCAATATATCTTAGTCCCTATTCAATTAAATAGACAATATAAAAATCTTGACCAGCGTATTAAAAATAAAATGAAAGGTTTTTCAACCTACATGTTACATCTTAATGATGGAATCATAACTCTATCATTGCATTTTCAGACAACTTGATATTATAGAGCATGATAAATCATGTAATGAAACATTATTTCTTTTGTCTAACTTCCCCATATTAATTTATACATATTTATTAAACAGATTTTGATAAATATAATCAAATTTAAACCCTGCTCTAAAAAACAGAAGTAAACAAATATTATAGTAAAATGAATAAACACGGCAATTTTGTCCCTAGGTCTATCCACAGTCCCATACTGTTCATCCTATAGTTGAAATCCAGATATAGTCCAACTGAAGGTTTTTATTTTCATTAGCCTTAATTGTGTAATACAGAAAGATCCCAGAAGACAAGTTTTGAAATTCCTTATTTTTGTTAAATGATTTAAAAAATTTTAAATATATATATATTAAAATATATATTAAAAAAAATATATATATATATTTTATCATCAGGACCCTAGGTCTTCTTCATTGCTGCTGCAGTCTAATGTAGACTTTAACTGACATTCTCCAGGAAGAGAATTCTGAGAATAATAAGTAGATATTCTGTAACACTGTTCTCTAAGAACTGTTAGTTCTGTTATATTTTCTTCCCTTGACATTTTGCAAAATCCTACTGTCTTCATTTGCAGGAAAGAACTGAAAGTTTGTGGAGACTTAGGAAACTTTTCTATGAAATCTTCCAATTAATTAAACAATTGAAATTGAAATTAAGGTGTTTTATGATAGAGTAAATACAAAAATGAACAGTTCTCTATCAGATCCTAGAAAGCATCTTATTCTGGGGATTTGGAATTTCCTCTGTTTGATCTCTCTATTAAGGCTTTGTGGTGAGTCCTACTTTTTATGCCATAAAACTCCCTTCTGGAATGATACGGCTGTATGATGCTACTAAATATCGAATATAAATGCGGCTCGTGTATACTCAGTGTGTTCAATAACAACACTTTCAATTTCATATAAATCTGACTTCCACAGTATACTTCCTTTTAAATTCAGTTCAAACCCAAGTCCAACAAACATGTAGTGAGTGTATAATTTATGCTAATCTTTATGCTGAATGCTAGAAATAAAAAGATTAACATGACAGAGCTCTTTCTCTCAAAGTATCTCACATCTAGTTGGGAAGGAATAAATTTAACAGTAAATATACTATAGGATAAGTATTATACTATATTAAGGCGAAAACAGATGGACGAAGAGATTAAAACGGGGAAGAACACTGTGTTATTATTGAGACCTTTTAAAATGTTTGATTATGGTATAGCAATGATATCAGTACACACACTGTCACTGTATTCCTCATCCTGTCAAAGCCTACAATTAAAAGTTCTTTTCTTTTGGTTCCACCGAAAGTATTCATGCAAAAGTCATTCTTATTTTTATCTCACATAGCTATTTTACTTTCACCTAAAACCTACTGGACCGAAAGAACAAATTTGTTGTTGGATATTATATTTAGTATTTTCATTCCATCATGTATGTCTCTCTCCAGGCCAGTAGAGAGAGAGATAGAATATAGTCAAAGGATCTCTTATATAATTGAATCTATGAGAAAAAGGTTGTATTGGTATTTGGCAAAATAATTGTCCTCTCTCTTACATTATTTAATTCCTTTCCAAAGAAAAACAGGTGCTACAGGCAAAATGTATACAATATCGTCATCATTTTAGCCTGTAAAGAATCAGAAGCAGGTTGATACCACACGTTTTTTAAAACATTTATGAGGAAGCAATGAGAGAGCAAAGGTTTACCAGCTCTTACATTAAGAGCGAATCAAGTAAAGTATATTCCATTTCATATTCCACTGAATTAAATAACGATCTGCTTGGGATTTACCTGGTATTCTAAGAAAATATTGTTTAGAGAAATTGTCCTGCATTAATTTCTCATCTAAATTATGTCACCTAAATAAAAATACTTTAGACACAGTGGGGTGTCACTCCAGGCTTCCCTCAGACATGTAAACTCCCCCATTCATTAAACCATTGATGTCTCTGTTGCTGGAAAAAAAAAAAAAAAACTTTAAATATGTTGAATTCACAAATCCCTATTTAAATAAGATACCAGATACCAGAAGGCAAAGAGTGAATTGTACAGATGGCTATAAGAGTAAGGAATGATCATATACTTGAGATTAAAAATATGCTCACCTGTGTTATTTTTATTACCTAAGTTGTGTTTCAACTTACTCTGCATCAAAAGCTGTTACCGCAGAAAACTGAGATCTTGAAACCAGCTTATAGAATGTACCTAGAAACATCTCCCACCATTTGTGTTCTTTCTTCTTTAATTCCTAAGACTTGGCCAAGTTCAATATGCGGTATATGTTACAAACAGAAACACTTTCACGGGTAAAAATCCAAATTCTTCACCTCTTCTACAACATTTTTTCTTGCCTATTGATACAAAGAAGCTGATATCAAAACAATTTGTTTGCTTTTCTAAATTCAAATAATAAAAGGGAGCAAATGCTACCTTAAAATAATTTATCAAAATCATGATAAGATACTGCTACACACCTGTTAGAATGGCTAAATCCAAGAAAATGATAATATCAATTGCTGGTGAGTATACAGAAGAACACAAAATCTCATTCATTACTGACGGGAAGGCAAAACGATACACTCATTGGGGAGGGGGCACAGTTTAGCAGTTTCTTACCAAACTAAACATAGTCTTATCCTATGATCCAGCAAACGTGCTTCTGGATGTTTATCCAAAGGATCTGAAAATTTGTGTCCACAAAAATATCTGCACAGTAATGTTTATAGTAGCTTTACTCATAATGTCAAACAAACAGAAGCTCAAGATTCTCTTCGTAGGTGAATAGATCAACAGTAAAGCAATAAAATGTCCAGAGTTCCTTAGAGTCATGCCTGATTCTAGGCCTGGGGCAGGAAAGTTAAGTGACTCACCCAAAGTGTCTTACACTTTCAGAAAGTAAGTGTGAACACACACACACACACACACACACGCTGATGGATCTATGTCAAACATCACCAAAGCCAGTTGAAAGAGTTCCCAATGGCCAAATCTAGAACAACTTTAACCACAAAATAAATAAAGTAGCTTTGGGTTATAACCCCAAACACACAAAGTATTCCTACAAGACTATAATGATATAAATAACTGATTGAATATATTAATTAATGAAGGAGAACAAACTTCCTATGCAGACAAAATTCCAAATAATTTATGTAGCTACTCTGCCCTCATGAAGGTAGACCATCACTTCCTACTCCCAACGTCTAGGGCTTCCAAAATTATGATAGAGAAAGGGGCAGGTTGGGGAAAGGAACGTAGAGTGCAGGAAACTGGCAAATAAGACCTCAGCCAGGTGACCGAGGTCCACATCAACAGCAATAACTCACGTTGACAGCGTGTACCCTTGATACAATGGGGTGAAATTGACACTTTATGCTCTCCCTTCCCAAAGCCCATAACCCCATCTAATCATGGGAAAAAAATCAGACAAATTTCAGTAGAAGGACATCCTACAAAACACCTGACTAGTACTCTTCAAAACGGTCAGTGTCACCTAAAACAAGAAAAATCTTAGAAACTGTCACAGCCAAGAAGAGCCTAAGGAGACAAGATGAATCAATGTAATGTGGTATCTCAGATGGGGTCCTGGGTGGGAAGAGAAAAAGAGCATTAGGTAAAAACTATGGAAAAGTGAATAAACTATGAACTTTGGCTTATAATAGTGTATCAATATTGTTCCATTAATTGTAACAAGTGTACTGTACTGATTTAAGATATTAACAGTAGGGGAGACAGTGTACAGCATATGTTAAAACTCTGTACTATTTTCTCAATTTTTTTTCTATAAAGCTGAAACTCCCTTAAATATAGAATTAATTTGAAAAATGAGTACTTCATAAAAGTCCTGCTTGATAAGATCAGTAATATATGTAAAGAACATCCTTGATCTTCAAACCAACATACATGACAACCTATCCCCCTGGCTTTCCCCAGACTGGAGCCTTAGTAAGGCTCAAAAATAGGGTGGAACTGAAACACTGAAGCAGGGGGAGAAAGGGAATTGATGTGGTACCATTACCTCCAGTGGGTTGGGAATTCCCTGGCAGCCTAAGATACGATGATGGTTAGAGAATTACTGAAGCTATCAAATGTGAACATGACTGGGTAATAATAAACATAAAAAGCTTAAAACATTGCTCTTCGAATAACATGTATATCTGTAGTGTTTAGAGTATATATGTTATATGCCATTGGTACCAAACACCCTTCAAAATCTTCTAAAAAGAGATTATTGTACAACTAAAATATTGAGTTTTTTAGAAAGGCATCCTTTCCATGAGCATACCCATTCACTTTAACGACAGGATAGATGTGGAGAGAAGTTTATCTATTCCTGGTGGTAAATTCTGTTACTATTCTCTTCACTGCTTTCTACTAAAAGTGAATATTTTGATAATGTTTCCCTATGTAATAGCAATTTAGTCCCTTGAATATTCTGAGTTCATAGGAGAAATGTCTGCACCTTCTCATCACTGCTGGATCTCCCTTCATGCCTGCTCAAAATGTTCGTATATTATTTATTTCTTTTCTTTTCTATCTCCTCCTCTATCAGAAGCAAGCAAAGCACTGAATCACCAGATGTGGCCTCATATTCCCTGGCATTGCCATATTCCCTGCACAATTATCTCCATTTCAGATGGTAAAGTTTTCAAAGGCAAATGTTTTTATCATTTTGCTCTGGAGGTGAATAGAAAATACATTTTGAAGCCTAAGAACATTTTCATACAGCTAGGTCAAAATTTAATGCAAAAATAGTTACTAAGAACATCTGTAATCAGGTAGCTTGTGATGTCCAGTGTTCAGTATTCAAGGGTGCACCTTGCTGCACTCAGCGCAAGCAGAACTTCTAGTCAGAAGAGATAATAAATAGTACAGCTAGGACTCAAATTTTTACTTTAAAACCCACCTTCAATTCTTGATTCTTTCAGCATAAAGCCTGATGAGTTTTATCAGTATCCTAAGTGGGTAAGAAATATAGGAACTCCTTTTCTTATGAAATTTCACTGATGTGAGCAAAACTATACAACAGAACAAAACATCCTCTGTGCCCACCACCAAAAAATGACATTCATGCTCATTTGTACTGTGATGCTTTGGATTAAATACAAATGGGATCAAAACCTGTTCTCTGGAACCTAAACTATCCGTATCAAACTGCATTTCTTTAAGCAAAACTGGTAATTTTGAACTTTAAGTGATAAACATTTTTGCTGTGGTTTGATTTTACACAAACACCTGTGTTTACTGACTGTCAAGGTGATATCTTCTAGGCATCGTGCTGATCACAATGTGAGTTTTTGCTGGAATATTGTAAGCTTTTTTAGTAAGAGCTGGCTTATTCATTATCTAACTCTCATATATAGGACATTCCCATTGTCTGGCTAAAGTCATGAAGGAGGCTTCAGATACATTTTTATTTAGTCAATGTATCCATTTAGTTCTTCCTCTGTGGTTCTCAGATTTGTCCTTTCCTTTTGGATCAAAGAGAAGAAAAGCGTAAGTAAGTGAAATGATTGTTCACCTAGGCAGTCCAGCCCCCATTGGTACAAACACCATTTAATGAAACAGCACATCCGGCCACACGTACATCCCAGTGCTTCTTTCCACTGATGTCATTTCCTTTACCCACTGTTTATAGAAAACTGGCCCTGCCTATTGACAATATATTTGAGAAAGGATGTGAAGTTCATGAATTTGACTGTAACTGTATTTGCCAAATAACTAAACTGTCCTTTCTTTTAGCAGATAGTTAAATTTGCATTTGGTTTTAGATGAAAAGCCATATTCTTCCAATGGAATTTGGTTACCTGTTATTGAAACGGAGCAGGACCCTACGGTCCTTGTCCCCCATGTCCTCAGCCTGCCTTTTGTCTGTGGAAAAACTTTAGCCAAAGAATAAGTTTAATCCGAGAAGTGAGACAATGCAGAAACAAAGGAAAACAGTCCAACAAGACTAAACAATAATAGTGTAGTCATTAAGCACAGTCAAGGACCTTTAGTTCCTCCTCAAGGGCTCTAGATAATATTCTGAGCCATCTCCTGTGAGCTGTCCTATGGATACTGAAAGCCCCACCAGGTGGAAGAAGTTAACTACATGATGACCAGATTGTAGCCATGACGTAAGCCTCCAGAATTCTGAGAACTGGCCTCAAGGAAATGGGAACAAACTGACCCTGCAGCTGAAGACTAACTGTGCTTAAAACAATCAAGCGACAATGACCAGACCACCGCATGAACAATCTCGAGATGACTGTCAGAGCTGACTGTGCTGTCTCCGCATGTAGCCCCTCCCTCCATCTATAAAAGCTCTTGCTCCCTGATTGTCAGTTGGGGGGAGTCGGCCTTTGTACAAAAGTCTGCCCGTCCCCCTGCGAAACCTCCTGGTTGCTGGCCTCTGAAATAAAGCAAATTTTCCTTTCCCTGAACCTTCCCTCCTTATTGGCCTCAGAGCGGCGAGCAGCCCTGCCCCAGAGCGGGCGGCTGAGTTCTCGCGACATCTGGCTTCCGGGTTTTCCCCCAGCAGAGCCGTGGCCATGACGACACGCTTAGGATGGCTGCAAGGAGCCCGCTGCTTGTGGCTCGCTGGCGCCCAGAGGGGGTTTGGGGGGGACAGTCTTAGCAGCTGCCGAAGCCATTTGTTTTGGGGACCCTCCCTGTTTCTCCCCTGCTCTGCACTGGCTGCCAACGAATGCTTTTCGTTGGTGGAACGGAAACATGCATCTGGAAGATCCAAGACCAAGTAAGTCCACTGGCGTGCATCTGGCCAAACCTCTTTTGAGCATGAAGTGTTATTTGGGCATTTTGCCAATTGGTTCTGATGTGTGTCTGACGTCGAGGGCCCTTTGTGTTAGGGAAGTATTTGTTTGGGACCTTGTATGGGTCATCCTCTTGGAGGATCTTGTGACAGTTCTGTCTTCTGGTGTGTGCGTGTATATTCCATTGTGTGATTAGAAAAATTTTAGCTATGAGATTATGACTAAAGAAAAAAGAAAGATAATTTTTTAAACAATATATGACAACTGTATTCTTTAGACTCTGGAAAAAATTGGTTAAGATCAAACTCTTTATGAAATGCCAAAACTGGTTCTTTTTGCATACACATTTAGAGAAACTTGATAAAATACTGTTTTCAGAATTCTGACCAAAAAATATATGTAGGAGAGAACAAATACATGAACAAATACATGTTCTCTACATGAGAACAAAATATACGTAGAAGAAAGCTTGAGGTTAACTTTTATCATGTCCTTGAAATACAAACACAACCCACTTTGCCTGAGACTCCAGCCTTGGCTTAATTAAGAAAACTTTAGAAGATGTTTGGGCTCATTAAGCATGCATCTTATACCACATTAAAGAGAAATTGTGCTATGAGAAAAATGTATGTTTTTAGAGGTTATGGAATATGTTCTTAAGTTTGCCAATCAGAAAATGCTGGTAGTACAGTTCAATTACTTGTTTTTTGGTTTTGTAAGGTCTTTTAAATGTCAAAAATTGGGCAGTTGGGATAACTCAGCCTGGAATTAAAAACTGAGGAGCACTGTGGAGGTTTAAACTTGGATGCAATGTACACAGAGGGACTATAGTTTATAACATTGAAACAACTTCTTACAGTGATGGCAGTAACTGGTCTTACTGTGATCATTTCATAATGTACAGAAACATAGAATCACTATGTTGTGCAGCTGAAACTAATACAATATTATATGTTAATTAGAAAAAACACTAAGGGTTGTGTCTCATCATTATTAAAGACATTGACTACATCAATTTAAAGGTCATGCTGAGTGAAAGCCTGATTCAGTTTGACTGAAAAAAATAAACTGAATTAAACTAAGGTGAGCTGTAAAAGCTCCATGGTTATTTTGTGAAAAAACAAAATTACTGCGAAGGAGTTCTTGTTGATGCCCGCCTCCAGTTTTTTTTTCTCCTGCAGTATCAGAGCTATAGCTAGATATATGACATATTCCCTTTTAAGTCGGTCGCTAGATGAATAACTGGCCTGGTTTCTAGGTGATTTTGTGCAGGTTTCTGCCACCAAGAGTTAGGCAGGGACGATCTTTCTGCAATTCTAGCTGTTGCTGCCGTCTTGCATCATCATGATTTCCTGCAGCAAATCCCATAGAAATATTTCAGTAGAAAAATTGGACCAGTGTTGCTCAGTGATTCACCTTGAGGGCTAGTCAACCAGCTCTTTTTTCCCAACAATTCCAATGATTTTACAAGCTCTTATACCCTGTACTAAATCTCTTACTGATTAAAATACCTTGAGTGTTTTCTATTTCCTGCATTATCCCCTGACTTATGGAGAGAGGTAGCACCCACATCATATCCGAATGGTGCAGGATAGAATAGTGTTCTTTGTGCACTTGAGGTGAAAAGGAGCATAAGCATGTTCACACAACTAATATACTGAGGAACATGAAAATTGGTTCTACCTGACATCAAACTCCATGTGTGTTTGTTTTTTAATTCTGCTCACATATAGGAGATAGGAGTTATAATAATTATATTTTAAAACAATAAACAATCTGTTTTATTCTGATTTTACAAATTGTGATAAGGAATGACAAGTAAGGAGAACAATTTATGGCCCTAGGTATCATCTCAGTTCCCAAACAATATTTTAAGAGTGTCGGTTGTACTTCGAAAGTAACATTTTACACAAAAGGTGTTGGAAATATTATTTTTCCACAACACAAAAGGGAGCAGCTATTGTCCTTTGTGAGAGGCTTCTTCATTCTGGAGCTGAAGACCTCAGCTGTCCCTGTTACAATGATTACAGGCAAACGCTGAGGGTGTTTTATCAAATGCAGTCCTCTCGTTAAATATTAGACTACATACCTAAACTCGAATTCTTCCTAAATACAATATATATATATATATATATAAATTCTTGTGCATATACTCTGCATTCAGAAAATATATTACCATATTTCCTATTACTAGCCACATTTTTACATTAAATTTTATATTAAATGTCATCTGATAGAATGGAAATATACAGATATACTCATTCATTAATTATTCATTTACTCAACACTGACTGAAATCAGTCTTTGCCAAGCACTTTATTGGTGTTTCCTGGAAATTTGGTAAAATGGTAATCCAGTTAGAGGCAGATGTAGCAAAGAAGCTGTATTCTGCTCTTGTGGGGGAAGTTTTCTGTAAATGTCAATTAGTTCAAATTGACTGTGTTGTCCAAGTCAACTATGTCCTTGCTGAGTGCCCACCAGCTTGCTTCTACCAATTACTCTGACTGTAATTGTAGATTTGCCTGTGTCTCCTTACAGTTCTATAAGATTTTCCTTCATTTATTTTGAAGCTCTTTTATTAGGTGCATACATGTTTGGGATTATTATATCATTTTGATGAATTAACCCTTGATCATTGTGAAAATGCCCTGTTTATTCCCAGTAATAGCATTTGATATGGAATTTACTTAGTCTGATATTAATGTAACCACTAAAGGTTCCTGGGCTTAGTCATAACATGGCATTTATCCCATTCATTTACTTCTAAACACTCTGTGTATTTACAGTATGTTGTGTATTTACATTAAAGTAGTTTGCTTTAGGCAGTATATATTTGCTTCTTGTTTTTCTATCCAATCTGACAATCTTTTATATGGTACCATGTACATTTAATGTGATTATTATTCTTACTGAGTTTGACCAAAATGGCTAAATATATTTAAAGATAATAAAAAGAGGAAAAATTATATATACATTTATATTTACAATTTAAGGTGTCTTAAATTCCAAGTATCATTTCCTTCTTCCTGGAGGAGGTCCTTTCACAGTGACTGTAGCGCAAGTCTTCTTGTGATGAATGGTTGTAGCTTTTGCACGTTGCTTTTGTTTATATAGATTTCTAATTTGAAGGTTTTGTTGTTATTTTTGTTGCTATAGCTGTTTGGCAGTGTTTTCAAGATAATAATCCACTGTTGTCTAGGTAGCATTGTGTCAGAATAGAAACCTGATCTCTCCGTCTCATCTTTGTTTTTCTGTATATAATGTTTTCTCTCTGGACATTTTAATCTGCTTTTACTATGACTTTAATGCAGTTGATTATCATATATGCTTTAATATTGTTTTCTTTATGTTTTATGTTGTTTCACTGAGTTTCTTTGTTCAGAGTTCCTACTATTCATCAAAGTTGTAAAATTTGTAGCCGTGATTTGTTCAAGTATTTCCTCTCCCTCTGTTCTCTTCTTCTCCCTCATGTGCACACCACTCTCACAGATACTTGACCACTTAAAACTGTCCCATAGCTTTTTCATGCTCTCCTAATCTCTTCTCCTTGTAAACTTTTTGTTTGTTTCTAGTTTGTTTTTTATGTCATTTCCTTTCTCTACTTATATTTTTGTCTCTTCAAGTTCCTTCTGCAGTATTTAATTTGTTGATGATCCCACGTGGTGCATTTTTTTTTAACTCAGCCATTGCTACAGTCATCTCTAGAAGTTACATTTTATCTCTGTTATGTCTTTCAATTCTTTTCTCTATCTTTTTGAACAGAAGGAATGTACTTAAAATAGAAGCTTTTAAGCCCCTGTCTACTAATTCTATCACCTCTGTCACATATAGTTCTGTCTCTACTGATGGTTTTGTTCTTATCGTGGCTTGTATTTCTCTGGCTTTTAGAATCCCCAGGAATCAATATCCTTCTTAGCACTCTGCTCTACACTCTGAAGGGTATGAAGTTCTCCACTCTGACCAGGGGGAATACAAACTCTTCCTGGTCCTTTTGGAGCTTCAGAGATTATTACCTGTAATTCCTTTCAGTGGTTACTTTTCAGACCCTGGGTAGTTCCTTCACATGCATGATCTGGTCAGTTTGTGGCTGAAGACCCAAGAAGGACCTCAGCAGAACTCCAGAGTGATCTCTGCCTCTCGTTCTGTCTGTCTGTTTGTCTATCTCTCTTTGTCTCTGCAGGTCTCACCTCTCTGGTTCTTGTCCCTCCAAACTCCAGCCACCTTGGCTCCTTAGACTAACAGCTTTCAGTCCTTGACTGCAAGCCAATGCAAGATCCTCCTAGGGTTCTCTGTGCCTGTCCAGTGGCCTGGATACCTGTTTGGGGCAGTAATTTGGGCAATTTTAGGACTCACATGTTTTGTAACTATTTCTCAGGAATTGCTTTCCTACACTGCTGAGATCCAAAGTCTGCATCAATTTTAAAAAATATTTTGTTAGTATTTTTTTTTCCTTCTTTTTTAGCAGTTTCAGTAGGAGGATAATTTTGATCTGTGTTACTCCATCTGGTCAGGAGTTAAAATAAAGCTTTATTTTTTAAATTTTATTTTCAGATGATTTTTTAGGTAACATTGCAGAAGATAAATTGACAGGATTGGAAAATTTTGACAGAGAAACAAATGCTAGAGTAATTATAGGAAGAAGGTAATATGCATGCTGCAGTCAGTTCAGAAGGTCAGTAGATGGAATACGATGAACGATAAAGTATGTTATTGATTCTCCCTCCTTTGCTTTCCTAATTCGTCTTTTTACTCACTCTCATTTTCTTAGAATTGAATTCTATAATAAGATTGTCAGGCTTAAGCCTTTGTCCCAGATTCTGTTTCTGGGGTACACAGACAAAGATATTTAGTGACACTTTTTTGTGTGTGTGGTTTTTTTTATGGTGACCTCATTGGCAAAATGAAAAATAATTAATTCTGTAGTTTTACTTTCTAAGTCTTCAGTCAGTTGTAACAACTTCAGGACAAGGGTTAGCTATAACCATAAGAAGGAATATAAAAATAAGTAAAGCTACAGGAAATGGTAAAATATTAATATGTAAATAAGAAATATTTTTATCCAATCATAGTGAATGACATGTAGTTTATTTATTAAAAATAGTATATCTTTACATTTTGGGACTCAGGTGGGTTATAGGAAATAGAAGAAATAATGCCTTAATAATTCTATTGACCATTAGCTAGGAGTTATATAAATAAAATTTGAAAAAACGTTAGTATTTAAAAATTTGCTTTGAGATTATAAAAGACTAATATGCAACTATTTAAGTCTTTGAAAAGTAATAAGCTATAATAAATTCAATTGCTATAATTTTTTCTCACTCAATTTTATAGTTACATGACATATTGAACAAACAATGCCAGAGTAAATGTTTCCTTTATTTAACACAGCTATAATAGAAATAAAGAGGTAGGTTTAGAATAGTTCTTATCATTAAATGAAAAAAATATGAATTATGTTAAATGTTTTGAAAATGCTATATTATTATATATTACGTTGCCCTTTTAGAAAAGAGATTCATAAATGATTTGTATCTTAAATAAGAATCACACTAAGGATGAAGCTATGTAAATATGAGTTACTTCTGCATATAGAAACATAACAAAATATTGGTTTTGCATTTATTTTGTCATGTTTTGTATATAAATTTTGCAGTTTTTAACATCGAATAGAGATGAATGGGGAGAAAAACCATTTGACTTACCTAATATTTGATAGCTTTATCACAGAAAAATATCACAAGGACATCACTAACAATTTCTCATTGTTTCAACTGTTTTATACATTAATATAGCAAGAGATTTCTATATTATTAGTGAAAAAAATCACTCATCATATTTTATTATAGTTTTGTCACTTTCTAACTCACCAGCACTGAGCCTAATACAAAACAGTTGCTCAGTAAACATTGCTACATACATTTTCCATGTTTCAATATTCACTGGGTTCCTATTTCCCTGAGTTCTCCATATGATTATATAAGAATAAATCATTGAAAAACAGGGGCAAAGGCATCTTTCAAAGTTGGTGCTTTTTAAAAGTGCCGACAGTTAAAACCTTATACTAGCAAAGAGTTCCATCTCAGTGAAAATACACAAAGAATATGGCTTTCAAACCTAGTTCTATAAGTTGTGTGTTTTGGGGGTAAATTAAGTCCAAAATGAATTTCAATTTGCAAAATGTGAACTGGGTAAATAATTTTGTGCTAATATTTCAGAGAGATTTCTTGTAAGGGACTTTCAGTTTTAAATGTTTAAAAATATTTAATGTCACCTGAAAATGTGCTAAGCACCTTGAAATATGCTAATTTGTAGAGTCAAGTAAATTTAGTTATTAGATGAAAGTATCAGGAAAACTATAATGAATACCTACCTAACTCTAAAATTGGAACAGTAGCCTAAATCACCTGGGTAATTATCCAGACTGTTGCTTCTCATGTCCTTGAGTGCTTTGCCTAGATGGAGGTGCTAAGAAGAACACAATATGTAAATAGCAATCATCTCTCTAGAACAATGATTTATTTTCAGCATGAGACTTGGAAACCAAGTTCATTTGGATGGCCCATCTGGAATAGAGCTGATTTTAATTTAAGTTACCATAAAACCCACTAGGACAACTGGATTTATTTACACTCACTGCTGTTCCAGCTTCACATAATTCCAACTCTGCCTGAAGCACTGATGAATACTGCAGCTGCTGTTTCTTACCTTCAGAATTCAGCACCATCATGGAGGGATAAATCAGAGAAATGAACTTAAGTTTACTCCAAAGTTTGGGGGCCTGATAAGCTAAAGACTATATAATTATAGAAAAAACAATAGTTATCCTATATTTAGAGAGCACAGACCATCTAGTGATTTCTAAATCCCTTTAAAAATGGCTACAAGACACGTACTGTCCATTTTTAAAATTAATTTATTTTTTTAAATTGAAGTATAGTTGATTTACAATGTTGTGTTAAAGGTGTACAGCAAAGTGATTCAGTTATATGTATATATATTCTCTCTCAGATTCTTTTCCCATATAGGTTATTCAAACTACTGAGTACAGTATAGTTCCCTGTTCTATACAGTAGGTCCTTGTTGTTTATCTGTTTTATTAGTGCGTATATGTTATTCCCAAATTCCTAATTTATCCCTGCGCCCCACCTTTCCCTGGTGTTTGTTTTCTATGTCTCAACTCTTCTTTCTTCTCCTTGTCCTCCTCCCCCTCCCCTCCATCTTCCACTTTCCTCCTCTTCTTTCTTTAGGATTTCAAAAGGAATGAACTTGTGGAGGTTTTTGCTGTGGGTGGTTTGTTTTCTGAGAGGGACATGAGAACAAGTGCCTTTCTTAATATGCTTCAGTGAGGCAACATCAAATTTTCTTTGCTTATTATATCAAGCTATTTTTGTTAAAATACCAGAAAGAAAATGAAGAAAATAAAAGTAACATTTATTTATGTCTACTATGGTTCAGACATGGTGTTTGTTCTTTCCATGTAGAATTTCATGTTGTGTTCTCCCTCATTGTGTGTTAGAAATCATCATTTTATTTTTCATACGAGAAAATTTAGGTCAGAACATTTTTATGATTTGCTTAAGGTCACAGAGGGTAAATTTGTACAGGAGACTAACTATTATCAATCGGGAATTTAAATCTAAATTTTTTAAATTGTAGAACTCATGTTATTTTTAATGAAATATGCACCCTGCCTCTGATCATCTCTAATGAGTAAAATTAAAATTGTGCTATAAATTCTAAATCTCCATAAAAGTAAATAAAATAACAGACATAGGAATTAATTCATCTGAATCATTAGATAATTAAACCAGAATTTTAACACTCTTTTTTTTCAGATATTTACCACTTATTAGGCACAGAGGAATTTCAAAATTTAAACCTTTACCACACAGATAGTTAAATATTTAAAATTGTGTTGATTTGCTGAATAAAGCAGTAAGCTACCATAAATAGGGAAGTTATATACGAAGGGTAGGTCACAAAAGAAATCAAGAAAATTTCAATTATGGATAAAAGATTTTAAAATAGATAATTGCTGAAAGCAGCATTGCCTTTAGAAAGCAAAATATTTGCACATTAGGGTAATAAACAGATCATGAGGAGCCTGGGCTAAGACACTGGGGAAAGATGGGGTTAAGATGGTTCAACCTCAGGAGAGATGGTGTAGAGATGGAGCCTTTGCACTCATCAGAGAAGGTGGGAAAACTTGGTAGGTCTGCCTGTTCCTGTTGGGATTGCAGAGCTTCCACGGAACTTTGTCTCATGAGCAACCTTACAAGTGTATTAAGCATAAAAATCTCTGCTCTGAATCTCGAAAACCACTTGGTTCCGGTGGCACTTGGGGATGGCGGTAGGCCTTTTCAGTAGTAACACTGTATTCTTCTTTTTTCAATTTTCTCCTTCACTAGAGAGGTCATGAAAATTGACAAAATAATCAGGGTGCTTTCATTTGTTTCTTTTCAAGTTACACAAACATAGTAGTCACTGAACTGTTCACCAGTATTTCATCTTTACTCCTTTAGACATGTGATAGGATTGACTCTACCCCTCATTGCATCCCTGAAGTCAGCTGAGGCCACAAGTACCTTTGGCCAAAGAAATATGAGCAAAAGTGGCAGGTTTCACATTTAGACAGAGGCAATTAAGAGCCAAAACTGATTCATCCTGTACTCTCCCCTCTCCCCTTACCTCAAACACAAAAGCATATGTCAAGATGGAACCTCCACAGCTTAGTTCTCTGAGAATCAAACAAACAAACAAACAAAAACAGAAAATAAAAGAAAGAAAAAAGAAGCATACGTTTTTGTGTTAAGCTAACTGAGATTTTGGCATTATTTGGTTTTATAGCATAAAGTAGCCTATCCTGATTACTACAGTAATACAATCCATCAATAAAGACACCAAAGTAACAATGACAGACATGTTAACATTTTGTTTAAAATTTTTTCTTGGATACTGAGAAAAGGATAAAAAAAATAAAAGAGAAAAATGGCCATCATTTTAAAACCGCTATATTTTTCAGTATTTATAATATATATATTATATATATATTATTTATATTTATATATATATAATATATCTATATAGTGTTTAAAAGTTAAAAGTATATTCAACAGGTCCCCCTACAAACTCATATGGTCAAACTAGTGGTATAAGACAAGTTAAAGGCATGTTTCCCACCTGGTGATATGTGTTGCTCACCTCTGAGGGCATTCTCAGGATAATAAAGAAGATTAAGTCAGTTTGGTGTTTTGATTTGATATGTTATGCCCTATGCAACTGATGTTTCTTTGTAGTATATTTGTGTGATGCTTTCTAGACATTTAAGACTGTAAGCCTATGGAATAAGAGGACACTTTTTGACATTTTTTCCAGTAAGGATTTCATTCTAGAAACCATCTGAGATTTTGTCAAATCACATGTGTGATAGAGTGATCCTTCGTGCACAATCCACAATTTTGCTTTTATCTTCAATTGCTTTTCAGCCTCCGAGACGTAGCCCAAAACTGTGTCTTCAACATTCAAAATAGGTGTGAATATTTGCTTTTAATGTATCCACTTCCAAGGAAAGCAAGTAAATGAAAATTCAATTACATTCTTCCAGCAAGGCATTTCTCATGATACTTTGCTGTACAATACAAGCTCAGAAACCATGGGAGGATTTTTAAGCAGCACAAATCTACCAACAAGTCTATTACCTACTAAATGAAGCATAAAATGAACAGATACTCCTGAGTCTGTTATCCATATCATTTTTGCTAATACAGTAGGCATAATAATGAACAGTACACCACTGAGCTTCGTATACATCAGGCAATAAAAAAGAAAGAGGGAAAACAAACAGAAGGAAGTGTTGCTGCCAGTGATTCATTCACTTAGTCAAATGCAAAACCCTTGACAGGAAAAATGAGAATTCACGTATTCTCCAAGAGCACATACAGGCACAAAATAGTGCCACTATTGATTATTTTAACTCAAAAAAAGCTGAGATATATGTGAGTGCAAAGGAAAGGGAGAAAGTAAGAGAACAAAAAAGAAGGTCTAGTCATCAGCAAGCAGACAGAACAGCAGTGGGTGTGGATTTTCTTTACTGATGGTTGATTTTTCTGTTATAAAAGAGACAGTGTATATTTTGGCTCATACAGTAGTGAGAAAGATCACATACCTGTAGAACAGATGGATTCATCAAATCAGGGGAGACCTGGGGAAATCTCAGCAGGAATTAAGAGTGGGACTGATGGCATTTTGTATCAAAGGGCAAAGCACGTGAGCAGTTTTGATTACGGAATTTTGGCAATCGCTGGTAGGTATCCTAGCTGGTCTTAGGGTGGCCTCAACTCTTTTCTGCATTTTACCTCCTTGAACCCCTCCGGATTCTCACCATGAAGCCGAGACTGACCCTCCCATAGTTCTTGCAGGGGAAGGAAATGTATACCATTAAGTGCATCTATTAGAAAACAAGATGTCTCAAATCAAAAATGTGTCTACCTTAGCAAACTAGAGACTGAAATGCAATTTAAGCCTAAAGCAAGCATAACAAAGAAAGTAAATTTAGAGCTGAAATCTGTGTAATTGGAAAAAAATAATGTAGACAAAGAATCCAAACCAAAGGCTGGCTGTGAAAAGATCAGTAAAACTGATAGATCTATGACAAGTCTCACCAGGAAAAAAAAGAGAAAAGGCACAGATTACTAATCTCAAAAACAAAAGAGAGGTCATTGCTACTGATCTTGCAACATTAAAAGGCTGATTAAAAAAAAAGAAATAAAGAAAAACTCCAAACCAAACCCCAAAACTATGAACACTATGCTCACAAATTTGATAGATTCATGTTTAGTGTAATACCTATATCAATGGTTATATATAAAAAGATTTATAGATATGTGTGTAAATGGGTTAGTATACACACACTTTTCCTTACCCTACCAGGTGAGGTCGTACATACATCAACCCTCCAGACCAGTAGCAATAAGCACAAAAGAGCCCATGTCTTGCTTTCTTATACCATTTTCCAATAAAAGGACCCAGACTCTTTGGAGAAAATGATGATTCTAGGACTTGGAGAGGTAACATATAAGATGAGCCTGGAGCATCTTGTCCTGCCAGAAGGTAAGGAACTTTTAACACACTCACAGACACACAGACACGGACAGAAATGTCACAAGAGCACAGGAGCGAACTGAAAGGGTTTCCAATGGCCAAATCTGGATAAGTAGAGCAACAAATTTAAAAAGCATTGTTGGTTTTTTAAACCTAAGTCTAAAATCAATATTCATATGTTCACAGTGATATAAGTAAACAATTGAATCAATAAATAAATGGAGAATAGAAAAATATCCCATGCAGAAAAATTCCAAATTACATTATTAATAATAATAATTAATAGTATGTACCATATATTCTGATTTTATTAAAATACATTTTTAAAAAAGGAAAAAGGTAGCAAGGCAACTCCTATTTACATGTATAAGAAATGTGATTAGAAGGATAAGGGTAAGATAAATAACCTTTAATTCACTTCCCAGTTTGTAAGGGCACAATTTATTTTTTGGTAATAAAAATGTTTGCCATCACAATTCAAGAGGAAATTTCTTTGAGCATAGTGTCCTAGGAATATGACTTGGATGTCACATGTTTACCTGTTAAAAACAAACCAAAAAAAACCCCCCAAAACAAATAAAAAGAACCCCCTTGAACTAATAAAGAGGCAATGGAGAATAAAAATAAGAGTTATGCAATTACCAAAGTCAGATGTTTCCATGAAAATCTTTACTGAAATCAAAGCTGGGTTAAATAACCCAGCAGTTAAGAAGTAAATATTAAAGTTTAAGTTCTGTATCCCTTTCTCTAATATATATATATATATATATATATGTGTATATATATATATATACTGGGATAAAATATACAGCAGTCTAATTTCTGATACAGGTCACTTAGCCTCGGTCATATGTTTTTGGCATATTATGGTCAGTTGAAAAATCACAAATTCTGGAACTGTGTGCTTGCAGTAGTTTTAAAAAATAAAAACTTTTCACAAAATAACTATTTAGTTTGGAATTCACAGAGCCAGGGAACTAGATTTCATTTCAAACAGAGATTTTACCCAAATAGATTATATATTTATTTCAGATAAAATTTACTAAGAGATCTATGGATTCACCATAGGTTCATGCATGTTTATTATTCAGTGACTATACTTCTAAAGCTTCTTGGAAATGAAAGTAGGACATATTTAGTGAAGTAAGTCAAGTCAACATTTTTGCCAGGAGAAAATAGTATATCGACTTGATTCTGAGTCAATAGAGCAAAGGTGAATTACATTTGGAAGTGCTGCTTCATTGAACAGAACAATTTATTTGTGGTACAAAAAACTATTTAAATGAATGAGTTTTAAAATGACATTTGAATAACTGTAATTTTAACAGCTTTTAAATGACAGGAAAACCACCCAGGGATTTACATATCTCATAATCCTTGGTAAAACTCCCCAAGTAATACATGAGAATTGAGGACATTGAACACACTACACATTTTCCTTAGTTATCCTGTATATTAAACTCAGGGAAGCATTTTGCTTATTCCAAAAGCAGTACACATAAATTCCCCAATATAATATATATTAGTAATGGTCTAAACCTATAAAATTGCCTTTTTAAAGCCCATTAAATTATTAAGAAACTTCTGAATAACATTTCCTTAAAAATAAATTTATTTGCATAAACATTTTTTAAAGCATACAAATCCTTTTTCAAAAGCCATGTTACTATTTCCACTGAAGGATGTGTCTGCATATTCTGATCATCTTTGGATAGAAAGACTGAGGAAGAATATGCTGATTTAAAATTATCTTCAAATGCATAATATTAGAATCATTATATTTGGTGTTTCATGACTTCCTTATATATCTAAGAGGAGACCCAATTGAGAAGAAATATTTTCAGAAAGATTTCTCAGTGCTTTTGGATTATTGCCAAATGCACATAGAAGGACCCAGGTGAGCAGAGATTTAGACCACAGAGATTTTATATGTGTGGCAGAGTGTAGGTCATGCTCCTGATTAAGGCAGAAAAAAATCACAAGAAGCAATTATGTCCAAAGACAGGAAAGCAATATAGCAATTCCATGTGGTCCCTCTCCCTGGTCAGGAGGATGTAATCTCAGGAGTCAACATCACTCTTGATCAGTATCACAGCTAGAAATTCTGAGCATCTATCTGCTAAACTGTTTATTCTTGTGCAGACTTACAGAGCTTTGGTAACAGAAATGTGCCCAAACAGGGCCATCTCTACATGTGATACCAGCTGCTATGTATTACCATTATCATTAATTACTTCTGAATGGCAAAACAGATTTTTTTTTGCAATGTGAGCATTTTTTAGAAAAAAAAATTCAGGTAGGTAAAAACAAAAATTCTAGTATTTGAGTTTGTGTCCACTACCATAAGTCTCTTAATAATGTTTCTCTATCTTTAAATATAGCTACTGAGCCTGCGTGTAATATACTGTTTACATCCCAGAATCCCAAAGTAGGAGTGTGTAGCACAACTTTGGCAGAGCAGGATTGAACTAGTTCACACTACAATCATTCAGATTGGGTGAAAATTAGAAGAGAAGAGAGCAAAGTCTATGATATCTCAAATGAATACATTGTAAAATAAGTATTAGTCATGACATCTGTCTCACAGGGCCATTGTAAATGATGTGACTTGTGTAATGTACTCTTTGCTGGCAAAGAGTAAACATAAATTGGTAATTCCCTCCTCTGCCTTCGATGTAGCATATTGTAAAATAATTATGTGAGCAGAGGTATCAGTTCACTGAGCCTACATAATTTACTTTTAATTTAAAACTAACGCCAGAACTGATCTTACCATATCATTGGCTATCTGAAGATTCTCACTGTGTTGACCAGTCCCTCCCATCAAGCCTCTTAGATAGCTTCATCCACCAGAGGGCAGACAGCAGAAGAAAGAAGAACTACAATCCTGCAGCCTGTGGAACAAAAACCACATTCACAGAAAGATAGACAAGATGAAAAGGCAGAGGGCTATATACCAGATGAAGGAACAAGATAAAACCCCAGAAAAACAACTAAATGAAGTGGAGATAGGCAACCTTCCAGAAAA
>NC_041232.1:82321922-82323563 GCF_002837175.3 Physeter macrocephalus | reverse complement strand
GGCAGACAGCAGAAGAAAGAAGAACTACAATCCTGCAGCCTGTGGAACAAAAACCACATTCACAGAAAGATAGACAAGATGAAAAGGCAGAGGGCTATATACCAGATGAAGGAATAAGGTAAAACCCCAGAAAAACAACTAAATGAAGTGGAGATAGGCAACCTTGCAGAAAAAGAATTCATAACAATGACAGTGAAGATGATCCAGGACCTCGGAAAAAGAATGGAGGCAAAGAGCCAGAAGATGCAAGAAATGTTTAACAAAGACCTAGAAGAATTAAAGAGCAAACAAACAGAGATGAACAATACAATAACTGAAATGAAAACTACACTAGAA
The DNA here is from genome assembly GCF_002837175.3 of Physeter macrocephalus. Classification (NCBI taxonomy): domain Eukaryota; kingdom Metazoa; phylum Chordata; class Mammalia; order Artiodactyla; family Physeteridae; genus Physeter; species Physeter macrocephalus. Next base: position 82,323,227 of record NC_041232.1, on the reverse strand, counting down.
GGAATCAATAGCAGAACAACTGAGGCAGAAGGATACAAAAACAAGACCCATATATATGCTGTCTACAAGAGACCCATTCAGACCTAGGGACACATACAAACTGAAAATGAGGGGATGGAAAAAGATAGTCCATGCAAATGGAAATCAAAAGAAAGCTGGAGTAGCTATACTCATATCAGAGAAAATAGACTTTAAAATAAAGAATGTTACAAGAGACAAGAAAGGACACTACATAATGATCAAGGGATCAATCCAAGAAGAAGACATAACAAGTATAAATATATATGCACCCAACAGAGGCACCTTAATACATAAGGCAACTGCTAACAGCTATAAAAGAGGACATCGACAGTAACACATAATAGTTGGGGACTTTAACAACTCACTTACACCAATGAACAGATCATCCAAAATGAAAATAAATAAGGAAACACAAGCTTTAAATGACACAACAGACCAGATAGATTTAATTGATATTTATAGGACATTCCATCCAAAAACAGCAGATTACACTTTCTTCTCAAATGTGCACGGAGCATTCTCCAGGATAGATCACATCTTGGGTCACATATCAAGCCTCAGTAAATTTAAGAAAATTGAAATCATATCAGGTATTTTCTGACCACAACGCTATGAGATTAGAAATGAATTACAGGGAAAAAAAACGTAAAAAACACAAACACATGGAGGCTAAACAATACATTACTAAAGAACCCAGAGATCACTGAAGAAATCAAAGAGGAAATCAAAAAATACCTAGAGACAGATTACAATGAAAACACGAGGATCCAAAACCTATTGGATGCAGCAAAAGCAGTTCTAAGAGGGAAGTTTATAGCTATATAAGCCTACCTCAAGAAACAAGAAAAATCTCAAATAAACAATCTAACCTTACACCTAAAGCAACTAGAGAAAGAAAAACAAACAAAACCCAAAGTTAGCAGCAGGAAAGAAATCACAAAGATAAGAAGAACAAACAAAACCCAAAGTTAGCAGCAGGAAAGAAATCACAAAGATCAGAGCAGAAATAGATGAAATAGAAACAAAGAAAACAATAGCAAAAAGATCAATAAAACTAAAAGCTGGTTCTTTGAGAAGATAAACAAAATTGATAAACCATTAGCCAGACTCATCAAGAAAAAGAGGGAGAGGACTCAAATTAATGAAATAAGAAATGAAAAAGGAGAAGTTACAACAGACACCGCAGAAATACAAAGCATCCTAAGAGACTACTACAAGCAGCTCTATGCCAATAAAATGGACAACCTGCAAGAAATGGACAAATTCCTAGAAAGGTATAACCTT
>NC_041232.1:82321502-82321716 GCF_002837175.3 Physeter macrocephalus | reverse complement strand
CCAGACAAAGATACTACAAAAAAAGAAAATTACAGACCAATATCACTGATGAATAAAGATGCAAAAGTCCTCAACAAAATACTAGCAAACTAGAATCCAGCAACACTTTAAAAGGATCATACACCATGATCAAGTGGGATTTATCCCAGGGATGTAAGGATTCTTCAATATATGCAAATCAATCAATGTGATAAACCATATTAACAAACTGAAG
>NC_041232.1:82318762-82320461 GCF_002837175.3 Physeter macrocephalus | reverse complement strand
CTCAGACTATACTCCAAAGCTACAGTAATCAAGACAATAGGGTACTGGCACAAAAACAGAAACATAGATCAATGGAACAAGATAGAAAACCCAGAGATGAACCCACGCACCTATGGTCAACTAATCTATGACAAAGGAGGCAAAGATATACAATGGAGAAAAGACAGTCTCTTCAATAAGTGGTGCTGGGAAAACTGGACAGCTACATGTAAAAGAATGAAATTAGAACACTCCCTAACACCATACACAAAAGTAAACTCAAAATGGATTCGAGACCTAAAATGGATTTGAGACCGGACGCTATAAAACTCTTAGAGGAAAACACAGGAAGAACACTCTTTGACATAAATCACAGCAAGATCTTTGTTGATCCACCTCCTAGAGTTACGATAGCCAGGTCATGGAAGCAACCTAAATGCCCATCGACAGACGAATGGCTAAAGAAGTTGTGGTACATATATGCAATGGAATATTACTCAGCCATAGAAAGGAATGAAATTGAGTTATTTTTTGAGACGTGGATGTATCTAGAGACTGTCATACAGAGTGAAGTATTCAGAAAGAGGAAAACAAATATCGTATATTAACGCATGTATGTGGAACCTAGAAAAATGGTACAGATGAACCAGTTTGCAGGGCAGAAGTTGAGACACAGATGTAGAGAACAATCGTATGGGCACCAAGGGGGGAATACCGCGGTGAGGTGGGAGTGGTGGTGTGATGAATTGGGCGACTGGGATTGACATGTATACACTGATGTGTATAAAATTGATTAATAAGAACCTGCAGTATAAACAAACAAACAAACAAAAAACAACTAATACTAAACTTTCTTTGGGTTATTTGTATGGAATATGTTAATATAAATGTTTCAGACATTAAAAAAATAAGTATTAGACTATTTGAATTAAGGACAATATCAACTTCAGGTTCAAAGAGTTATATTTGGGACTAAATAAAATTTGGGTTATTTGTTATGAACATGCAGAACATTTCACCTTAAAAATACCTTCTGAGGAAATCCATATTTAAAAGGAATGATAAGAACTTCCAGTTATTCATGATCTTAAGGATTCTTCAATATATGCAAATCAATCAATGTGATAAACCATATTAACAAACTGAAGAATAAAAACCATATGATCATCTCAATAGATGCAGAAAAAGCTTTTGACAAAATTTAGCACCCATTTATGATAAAAAACTCTCCAGAAAGTGGGCATAGAGAGAGCATACCTCAACATAATAAAGGCCATATATGACAAACCCACAGCAAACATTCTCAATGGTGAAAAATTGAAAGCATTTCCTCTAAGACCAGGAATGAGACAAGGATGTCCACTCTCACCACTATTATTCAACATAATTTTGGAAGTCCTAGCCATGGCAATCAGAGAAGAAAAAGAAATAAAAGGAATACAAATTGGAAATAAAAAAGTAAAACGGTCACTGTTTGCAGATGACATGATACTATACATAGAGAATCCTAAAAATGGCATCAGAAAACTGCTAGAGCTAATCAATGAATTTGGTAAAGTTGCAGGATACAAAATTAATGCAGAGAAATCTCTTGCATTCCTATACACTAATGATGAAAAATCTGAAAGAGAAATTATGGAAACACTCCCATTTACCATTGCAGCAAAAAGAATAAAATACCTAGGAATAAACCTACCTAGGGAGACAAAAGACCTGTATG
>NC_041232.1:82256770-82318091 GCF_002837175.3 Physeter macrocephalus | reverse complement strand
TCAAAACTACAATGAGATATCATCTCACACCGGTCAGAATGGCCATCATCAAAAAATCTACAAACAATAAATGCTGGAGAGGGTGTGGAGAAAAGGGAACCCTCTTGCACTGTTGGTGGGAATGTAAATTGATACAGCCACTGTGGAGAACAGTATGGAGGTTCCTTAAAAAACTAAAAATAGAATTACCATATGATTCAGCAATCCCACTACTGGGCATATACCCAGAGAAAACCATAATTCAAAAAGACACATGCACCCCAGTGTTCATTGCAGCACTATTTACGATAGCCAGGTCATGGAAGCAACCTAAATGCCCATCGACAGACGAATGGCTAAAGAAGTTGTGGTACATATATGCAATGGAATATTACTCAGCCATAGAAAGGAATGAAATTGAGTTATTTTTTGAGACGTGGATGTATCTAGAGACTGTCATACAGAGTGAAGTATTCAGAAAGAGGAAAACAAATATCGTATATTAACGCATGTATGTGGAACCTAGAAAAATGGTACAGATGAACCAGTTTGCAGGGCAGAAGTTGAGACACAGATGTAGAGAACAATCGTATGGGCACCAAGGGGGGAATACCGCGGTGAGGTGGGAGTGGTGGTGTGATGAATTGGGCGACTGGGATTGACATGTATACACTGATGTGTATAAAATTGATTAATAAGAACCTGCAGTATAAACAAACAAACAAACAAAAAACAACTAATACTAAACTTTCTTTGGGTTATTTGTATGGAATATGTTAATATAAATGTTTCAGACATTAAAAAAATAAGTATTAGACTATTTGAATTAAGGACAATATCAACTTCAGGTTCAAAGAGTTATATTTGGGACTAAATAAAATTTGGGTTATTTGTTATGAACATGCAGAACATTTCACCTTAAAAATACCTTCTGAGGAAATCCATATTTAAAAGGAATGATAAGAACTTCCAGTTATTCATGATCTTCAGATTATTTCATCTTTTCTCTCAAAACTGTTGTCTAAATAATGAGTAAATTCTCCTCAATGACTTTGACATTGCCATAACTTTCAAGGACTACCTAGCTTTCATTTCCATTGTGGAAATAAACAAAGACCACCCCCGTGAGAGCAAGCAGAGACTGCCAATTCAGAGCTTGCTCTGATGAGGAAGGCAGTCCCATTACTTGTATTTGGTAGAGATTCGAGAGCCATAAAAGAACAGGAAAGCTTTATAGTGAAAAAAAGGGAAGGCATCAGGTATGGCCTGAGAAATTCAAAATTCAGTGGAGTGTTGGTTCTCTTCTCTGGAAGGAGATCCTGACATGGAGATTCCTCTTTAGGTGATTTTTAGGGGGTTCTCTCAGAAGACGTGGAATGAGGAAAGAGGATAGTGCAAAACCTCTAACAACAGTGATTATAGGGGAATTAAGTGCTCTTTGTGATTACCTGTCGAAACAAGTTCAAGTTCTTCAGTCTATGCTACCATATCGATTTGCATGAACATTTCTTTTAGCATTCGTGACGTATGATACACATATCTGCCTTATATTTTAATTATAATTTATTGGAAAATAAGGAAAGTATCTTGCTTACATTTTTATTCTCCAACATGCAAAAACAGCACTCACTCATAAGTTCTCAGTGAACACTTCTTAATTGAATTAAACTTTTATTAAAAAACAGTATTATCTTGCATTGTGATATCAGCTAAGAAAATATAGAGGTCGGAATAAAGGGGTGGTAATTAATACATACTAGAACTATAATAAATATTAATAGTGAGTGGAGGCATCTGAGTATAGGGGAGACAACAACTAGAACAATGATATATCTAAATACTATGAAATATTTTAGAAGTGGGATATCCTCTGAGTTAAATATTCTTTGTTATCCCTAATTGTTTAATATGCCTTTTTAAATGGCTCTGCCTTAATTTAGCAAACGCAAGAGATTTTTTAAAAAGTGTTGTATCTTTTTTTGCAAGAGCAGACGCCTTCTGAAATCAGCACAAATGTGGAAAGATTAATCAGGGAGAGACCCTATTATTGAGAACAAAGTCATATTAGCATAATCCATCTACAATTCTCCATCATTCTTTGCATTGAAACTCTTCTTTGCCAACCTCCGAGTTTAAATTTTTTTGTTTATTTTTAATATAGAAATGTGCATAATTCCAGGACTAAGGTAGAAAAAGTACCAACAAAGGCTAGGACATGTGATTGTTCCAGAAAGCAAGGAAGTGCTTGAAGAATAATGAGGACAGGTCCAAAGGACATAGAAGACGGTCTTCATGGGTTCCCACTGGCCATATCAAGATAACGTAGGTAAAAAATAACTAATGATCTAAAGTGCAACTTGTTGACTAATACTGGATGTGGAGCTATAACTACATGGAGATGTAAATAACTAAATATGTCAGGGAAAAGTTTGGTGAATAATGCGATACATACTTCCAATCAAATACTTATTAATTAATAAGATAACTCTACAGTGGACAAGCCTGGCGGATCCCACGCTAATCAAGTGCTCAGAGTGATCATCACCAAGTGCCACCTCACAGGCTGGATGCAAAGAACACGGCATCACTCCCATGATACTCCTGCCAAAGGTGTATAATCTGAATTTAGTCAGGAGAACTGAGACACACCCAAACAGAGGGATATTCTAGAAACTAAAGCTTGTAATATTCAAAAATATCAAGGTCGAGAAAGTCAAGGAATGACTATTTGTTTCAGACTGAGAGACAAAGGATATTAAACAACTAAATGCAACACATGATTCTGAATGAGATGTTTCCCCCTCTTTCCCTGTCTTGCTCCATCCCATCCTTTCTATCTTTCTCTCCTTCCTCCCTCCTTACCTTTCTTCTTTTCATCCTTTCTTCCTCCCTTCGTTCCTTCCTCCTTGCCTCCCTTCCTTCCTTCCTTTCTTCCTTTTTTCCTTCCTCCCTTCCTGTCTATTTTACTTTATTTTTTTTTCTTAGTAATATCCCTTTAAGGTACCTTGATGCCTTGTTATACCTTGTATGGCCTTAGGGTTAAGTCAGCACAATCATTGCCCCCTGGTTCTAAATTTCTAGGAGAAGGTAGATATCTCAGTTGATCCCCATCCAGAATGAGACTTTGAAATTTATGTAAGTTGTTCAGCATCTTCCCAGAGAAATTAATATGTAATTTGCCAATAATTTTCAACAGAAGAATTAGGGGGGGTGTATTGGATTTAAAATGTACTATAAAATGCTCTATAAAAGCATATAGCATGAACTCCAAAATAGACAAAAAGATCAGTAAATAAGAATGAATATTTCCATAGATAGATTTGAGTACACTGGGAACTTAACATGTAATAAAATGGACATACAATTTTGTGGAGAAAAGAATAGATCATTAAAAGAGTAAAAATAATATTGTCATAATCATGCATTAATAACTTGCATGAGGTTCAGTATTTTTTAAATATTGTAAAAAGTAAAATGGTAAAAATAGAAGAAAATATAGAATGATTGTTAAATTGCTTCTTAGTAAAGATAATCTTTTGAATGCAAGCTGTAAAAATCAAAAGACTAACAAAGTCTGGAAAAACTTGACAATATACAAATGAAATATTTTAAGAAGAAAACAGCTATACAAGTAGATTTGGACAAAGAGTGAAATGTTATGTGCTCATTTGCATGTTTAAGATTTACTGTTCAATAGGTTTTCATATTTAATAGTTAACCCTAACACATGTACAGATCTCTGAATTTATCAACATTTCATTATTAAGATTTCAGAGGCAGAACCCATGAGAGATTCCATTCCTGAATTTGAATGTATATTTGGAAATCCATTCTATTGAGTTTGCTTAGATTATAAACTTCAGGAAAGCAAGTAGTGTTTCAGGCTTGCTCAGTTTCTGGCACATAGTAGGTGTCAATAAATATCTGAAATAATGAGTGAATTTATCTAGGTGTAGAAAGTGCTTTCTCTCTAGGTAAATGTGGCACTTCATTCTTTTCATAGTTAATAAATATGCTGTTTAATGCTTCTAATTTATTTTCTGCTGCAAAAATTCTTTTTAATCTTGAATATGTAAATGAAAATGTGTGTAAATTTTGATTGAATGAATCCCACAAGAACATGCCTTATGTATTTGAAAGAGGATTAAGGAAAAAAAAATTCATGAATAGGGTTGATGTCTTTTACTAATTGTTTTTTGTTATTAATTCAAGGAGAAAAGATCTGAAACTGACAGGGAGCCATATGCTCCTCTTTGTTGAAAGCAGACAGAACTTTTTTTTTGCTAGTCATGCATGAGAAGAGAAACAAAACTGATATTTGTAATACAATATATTGAAAAACCTGCCATGGAAAAAGCTATCAGTAGAATAATTTTTCCTCGTGAAAAGCTGTCATAAAATGACACGATTCTCTGTTTCTCTCAGCATCTCAATAAAAATCGCATTTTCATGCATTACATTCTACTAGGTAAGCTTGAAACTGTATTGTTTAAGGATTCCCATAAGTTACCTTCCAAAAATATCTTTTTTTTTCCCGGCCTAATTACTCCTAGGAAGAATGTCTCATTCAGACATTTGTTTAGAGTTTGGATTCTGTTTACTGATCTTATTCAGATTTTAAATGAAATTTAATTGTTGTTATGTATGTGTGTTCTTTTTCTGTGTATTTTTTTTCTGGAGGACCATGTAGACAGAGAAAATAAAAGACAAATTGTGAATTTTTTTTCACTTTGGACAGAGCAAACAACCTGTTAATGCTCAGAATCTCATAAAATGGTCACATAAAACCCAATAGGAAGAGATCTCCAACGAAGGGGTTTTTCTCATATTGGTTACCATATCTGGGGCAACCAATGATCAAAACAAACCTGTTCACGCTAAGAGAATAATATTTTAAATTGTCCAGTCTTCTTGAACATGAGAATTTTTCATGGCTTCTGCTCTTTCATGATGTCTTTTTCTTTTTCTTAGTGGCCATATTTGCATATTACAAATTTCTTCTACTCATGTCTCCCTTTTGTCTCTTATTTCTTGTTGCATAAGGCTGAGTTGAATGAAATCTCATTGATAGAATAGTCTCTACTATCTCTTGATATTAGAACCTTAAGTTATGTCCTTTAATCACCCTCAATCCAGAGTGTAGGAACCTCAGTAGGAACCAAGGCTTATTTAATATGTCAGCATACCAACTTGTTGTCCTTTTCTTTGAAGGAATTCCACGTGTCTCTGAGCTCCTTCCCCCCTCCCACCCCCACACCCCCCTGTGGAATTGTCCTTTGTCTCAGCTGGAGAATCATATTCAGGTATTTCTGATTGAGGGGTGTTGCTGAAACTTCCAAAATTTGTGTCCTCAGAAGCCTTCATGCCTAGAGTTTTTGCTCTTTCTCCCCTAACACTTTGTTTTCTTCTCCTTTTGAATTTCCTAGGACTTCAACTGCAAAAGATTTTCCTCTCTACCATCTGTCTTCCAGCAGCAATGAGGCCCTGATGCTGCCTCCTCTGATGTTCCATTTCCATTCTTGCTCTTCTTTAATGTAGATACTGCTGAAGTTTGAAAACCTGGAACTGCTTCCTGAATGGTTTCCTTTTCTTCTCCACCACACGTAGGGATAAAGCTGTAATCTTTGCTTTCATTTGTTTTCTTACATGCCCTTCCAAATTGTACCCAGTGAATCTCCTTATGAACGTACATGAAATATTTCTGATTCTGATAAAACTAATTATTTTTTTCCAAATAAACATTGCCATTATCCATTATTAAGGGCCTTATCTCTCTAAGTAAGGTAATCTCTTCTATTGGTCTATTCCTGCATCCTAATTCTCTTGTGCATCTCTCTATGGTTTTCCAAACAACGATTCTTCAGTTCTATGATACCCACTGGATGTCCTATGATTCAGTTAAATTCTGACACTAACTAAGGGCTCAGTACCACAAGGCTTCACTCACTTCAGACTCCAGTTACAAGTGGGATCTCCAGGTTATCATACTTCTGTCTGGGCCATTCTAAATTTAGGGGTTCCTATGACCCTCCTTCAGGTTTAAAAATTTGCTAGATCAACTCACGGAACTCAGGAAAATGCTATACTTATTTTTATAGTTTACTATAAAGGATACAAATGAGGCAGGCCGGTCTGAAATTGTCCCAAGCACAAGAACCTCTGTTCCTGAGGATTGGGGTGTTCCACCCTCCTGGTACATGGATGTGTTTGCCAACCCAGAAACTTCCTTAGTCTCATTGTTTCAGAGATTTTACCTAAGATTCACTATGTGGGCATGATTAATTAAAGCATTGAACTCAATCTCCAGCTTCTCTCCCCTCCCCAGAGGTTGGGGGTTAGGCGAAGAGGTTCAACCCTCTCACGGCATGGTTGCTTCCTCTGGTGACCAGCCCCGATCCTGAAGCTGTCTAGGGGCCCACCAAGAGTTATCTCATCAGCGTAAACTCGGGGATGGTCAAAAGGAGCTCCTTATGTATAACAAAGACGCTCTTATCAATCAGGACTTTCCAAGGGTCTTAAGAGCTCAATGCCAAGAACTGATGACGAAGACGAAGTCTACATCTTTTTATTGCACCAGCGTTCCTTTGAGACTTATTCCATACCTTTACTGGAATAAACTAGTTTTATAAACTTGGAGTGATAGGCATTGATTTCAGCACATCTGGAGAGAAGTAGCCCTTGAGCTCTCCTCATGGAAGGATTAAATTAAAAAAAGAAATACTGCACACAAAAGACTCATTAATACAGGCAACTACAATTATCTTACAGGAAAATAATGAGAACATGAAATGAAAGACATATGTATTTTTATCTTTTTCCCTGACTAAATGGCAGTCAATAATCTGGTGACTGGAAATAATCTCTGTATTGTAAGAAACACTTATTAAAAATAATACTATGAAAAGATATTTCTTCATGGATTTCTGAATATTAAAATTGGCTTATTATGTCCTAGTTCTTGAGGTTTAACTGGTTCGCCACCATAAGTAGGTTAGCTTAAAAGAGAGAAGCCACAGGCACTTGCCTGGTGGTCCAGTGGTCAAGACTCTGTTCTTCCACTGCAGGGGGTGCAGGTTTGATCCCTGGTGGGGGAACTGAGATCCCACAGGCACGGCCAGAAAAACAGAATAAGGGGCGAAGCCGTGAACGGCAGCATTTTCTAAGGGTCATCACCCCTCGCCCTTTGATTTTGATATCCAGATACGAGTTCTTTGTCGGGTATTGGCTTCTTGTCACCCCACTGTACTATTCAGAGTTACTTCCGGTAGCCACTAAGTTCCTGAGGTACGTTGTTGTTTTGCTGTTGGAGATTTGTCTGCGTACAGGTATTGTGATGCGGCATGGTGCTTTCCATCTCTAAAACAGCTCTAGTTTTCATTTATAACTCTGACTTTGACAGTTTCCAATTTGCTCACTTGGGAAACTCCTCAGTGGATAAAGTCCCAACGGCCTAGCTAAGACACGCCTCTTTCTTCAATACTAAGTCTTAGGCATAAATCATACACAAAAAAGTGGCTTTTACATTAAATTGTGCTTATTCTTTTAATGTAACTCTTTTTTCACCACTGGCTCGGAACTCCTCAGAATTAGGTTGTATCCTGGTCATTTCAATACACCGGTCTTAGCGCAGAACATGGTGCATTGTTATTGCAAAAACCTACAGATGAATAAATATGTAAATTTCAAATATGAGACAGTCCTACTGTGAAATATTGTTTATCTTTCAATGGAGGAATAAACTGAAAGTTTACTGGATTGGAAAAACTTCTGTTTTCAAACTGAATTGTGGACAAGAAGATGATGGTTACATAATGTCAAGAGAAATAAAATACTTACATAAATATATTAGCCCAGATAATATGCATGTTACTTGGGGAAAAGAACAGGTTTACTAATTACTTTTGAGTTTTTTTGTCTGGGAGAATATCTTTTTAACCAATGAAAGTTAACCTCAAGAATGAATAATGTATTTTTCATGATCCAAATTAAAATGTTAAAGATAGAAGTTATAAACTCCCTCCTTTCCCCCATAAATATGTGAAAAATAAAATCCAATTAGCAATTGAGTGAGTGGATCACTAAAAATTGTAGTATATTACAAATTACTTGGAATTGTGAAGCATGGAAGTTCATATTTTGGAATAAATTTTAGTTTCGTCTGTCTGAACTTAAATCAATCTTTATCTTTTCCCTCTTTATATTAACTTTCAAATCAGGGGGTATTATCAGGATAATTTCCATCAAAGATAAAATTAATCTTTATTTTTCAGTTTGAAGTCTTGCTAGTAGATAAGTTATATCCCTTTAGGTCAACTGCTAATTATTTCACAAATAAAATTCAAGTTGTTACTGTCTGTGGATATACCATACAAATTAGTCATTGCTTTTGACAAACCTAAGTTATTAATGTGCTCATCGTAGTGTACTTGTTTATTTCCCTTCATTATAAATGATTTATGCAATTCATTAGATTGCGATAATTGTCGTTTAAGACTCATAAGGCTCTTGTTTATGCAAGCTTTGCTGGTGTTGATGAGGTGTATACTGATTTACAAGACAGGTTTGATACGTTGTATATATAGGATAATGAACCCATGCAAATTATCTTTAAGGGCTTCCCTGGTTGCGCAGTGGTTGAGAGTCCGCCTGCCGATGCAGGGGACGCGGGTTCGTGCCCCGGTCCGGGAAGAGCCCACGTGCCGCGGAGCGGCTGGGCCCGTGAGTCACGGCCGCTGAGCCTGCGCGTCCGGAGCCTGTGCTCCGCAACGGGAGAGGCCACGGCAGGGAGAGGCCCGCGTACCGCAAAAAAAAAAAAAAAAACAGACAAATTATCTTTAAAAGATATCTAGATGCAATGTATTTTATTTCTGGTAAAACTGCAACTGGAAATGATTTATAAAACAATTATTATATACTGGGTATACTGGGGAACTACAGAAAAAGAAAAAGCCTATGTCAGTTTTGGTTTATTACCCCCAGGTTAAACACAGAGGTGGAATTGGTAGTCTGGGTTTCCCAAACACAAAACAGAAGTTAACTGAAATTACATCTGACTGCTGTATCTTTCCAGGTGCTGCAGTTATCATAATGAAAGCTGATTTCATCCATAAGCTAAAACAATCGGGAAGTTACAATACACGTATTTTAAAATATATCCTAAAAGGGTAAATTATTATCGTCTCAATTCAACATTTGAAGTGTTTTTTTTTTTCTTTTGTTTTCAAATATACCCCTAGGTTTTTCCAATGTCACCAAGATGCTCCAGTAGGAGACTCTAGCCTTGATCTCTCCAGCAAAGATCAACAATCTAGCAGCTATCAGGGAACAAAAACAGCTCCAAGGGAGCTCAGGAGGCCACTTAAGAAACTTCAGCAACACCATGGAACAAAAACCCCTAGGAATAATCACCAAAAAAGGGAAGGAAGAACAGCTTCATTTTGCCTGTGTGGTCCCATCACCCAGGCGGCACTGCTCAGCACAGAGAACTGAGCTAGAAGGGGTTCCCCTCCCAGGTACGGGAGAGTAGGTGGAGCAAGCAGCTTCCCTGGCTTTCCAGGCAGCCCACCCAGAGACCTGCAAAGCTGAGACTTACAGAGACAGCCAGGAACACGGAGGAAGAGCAGGGACTACGCGTATCAACCGTGCAGTGGGGATGAACTTGGTTCCCGGGGAGCTGCTCTGCAGAGGCCCCCAGCCGCCTTCCCCGCTGAAGAAACCAAGGGCAAGCACAGCTGCCACAGACCCCTGGCAAATTTCACGGGTTTTCTCCCCACAGGTATAAATGCCTGCAGGTGCCAGCCCTACCCGGTTCCCCCGCTCACCACCCCCAGCTCCCAGCCAGAGCCTGGGATGCACACTCCAGCATCCCCTTCAGCCTCTACAGCCTCTCCTCCAGCTGTGCACCTGACTCCTGCCATGGAGATCCAGCCACAGAAGTGCAGGGTGACAGCCACGCCCACACAGCTGCTTGTGGGCCTGGATTCAGCTCAAGGTCCAGTAATTGGCTCGCACCCGTGGGCTCGCCTCACCTAGCCCCTCAGGCTGCGCCCCTGGACACCCCCAAACCCCTCAAGCCCAACTCCCTTCACCAGCCCCCGCTGCTGTGATCCTGCCGTGACCCTGCAGCCATGGTTGTGCCCTTGACACCCAGGGCCCCCAGAGCTGCTTTGGGGCCTGATGCTAGAACTGGCGCCACCATTATGTGTGTGTCTGCACCAGCCGCTGTCCTCTTGGAGAGGTCAAGAGGGCAAACATTGGTCATGATACAGAAGACTAAAGTAAAACAATTAATAAAGAACACATTGGTCCATATCAAATTGTAAATCCTGAAAACAGAGAATATACCTTTTTAAAGTAAATTCTTAGATGATTCATAAAAAAATCTTGACCGTATATTTAGACTATAATGTGTAATAAATGGCAAAATGATTGCAATAGCAGTTTGCGTTTACAAGAAAGCTAGAATTTAATAACAAAATAAGAAAATAAAACATGTATACACGTGGAAATGATAAAGTTCTCAAATTAAGTAGGAAAATAAAGGAAATTGACCAAGTGTATGGAAATTAGCACCAAAGAAAATACTAAATGCAGACTTTATGGGAGTTTGGGGAAACCTATATTCTTAAACACTTATAACAATATACCAAAAACTGAAGTGTGTATAAACAATATGATTACATGAATCTGAGTATTTAAAGGCAATATAAATTTAAGTATTAATATAAAGGCAGAGTAATCTGATATCTTGAAGGAAATTATGAAAATTACTATTTTACAAAATAAGCCCCATGTTGTAAAATCAGGTACAGTAACATAATAATTTATACTATATTTGACATGCCTCCATGAAACAATCTTTCTTTTTTTTGGTGGGGGTGCTAAATTATCTATCTCTTCTTTATATGATGGTAATTTTATAATATTATTTTAAGAGGAATATGGAAACGTAGTTCAGTCTTTTTTTTCTAGCATTGTTGATTATTTTATTACAAAGATGATCAATAAAAAGTAGTTTCAGTTTGACAACTGTCGTTGGCAATGCCATATAAAATTTTTGGATTTTTGTCAGCTCCTCAAATTTCCATCATAAATGTGCTTTAAAATTTAAAATACTGCATATAATCTCCTGTCTACATGTATTTCAAATCTTGTTTTTCCTCTTCTACCTTTGTATGGTCCATGCATGGAGCTTAAAGACACGGCCTTAGTTTGTCTGGGCTGCTATAACAAAATACCACAGACTGGGAGAATTATATAAGCAATGGAAATTTATTTCTATTTAGTTCTGGAGGCTGGAAGTCTGAGATCAGGACTCCAGCATGGTCAGGTGAGAACCCTCACTGAGTCACAGACTCTTTGCCAGTCTTCACATGGTAGAAGGGGCAAGCTTCCTCTCTGGGGTCTCTTTTTATAAGGACATTAATCTCATTCATGAAGGTTCATCCCTTTTGACCTATTTACCTCCCAAAGGCCCCTCCATCAAATAGGACATAACACACAAATTTGGGGAGAACATGAAAATTCAGACCATAGCAGCGTTCACATCAAAATACACCTCCAAGTAGTGTTTGGCAGGAGTGATCCTAGAAACCACCATTTATACCACAACAAGTAGCAATAGTGAAACTACACAGCAATGTAACTGAAAAACTACAAAAATATAGCCCACCCAACTCAAATTAAATCTATCCTAATTTAGCTTCTCTAGATTTTTTCCCAAAGCTGATAGCTCTCCAATGCCAGCCAAAATAGAAGTGTGATAGAAAAATAGTTGGAACATATAAAAGAAAGTGATCTTAACTCATTGCAGTTAAATTTATTTTTTTGCAAAATTTACAAATGTATTTGACTATGTAAAGATATTTGGGTTTCCTCCCAGGGTTTTGGATGGGCTCCATGTAAGTAAGGATTCCTAAACTTTGTTTCATTAGCTTTTGGTTAAATTCACCTATGATTTACATTAAACTTTTGTAGAACAGGAAAAAATTAAGATTAATAGAGTAAATCTGCCCTAGCCAAGAAAAAGCAAAAGTGAACAATTCAATACTGTGAAAGCAGAAAAAAAAAAAAATCCTCTCAACTCCTAAGACTGCTAAGGTTCCTTTTTTGCTCAAAGCTGCATGTGAATTACATACACAGTAAATCCACTAGAGGTTCTTCTTGTACAAATGCTTATTGTTTCCATCCTAAATAAGCGCTAACATTTAAGCATACCAAGATTTTCTCCCAGGTACCATGAGTTCTCCTAAGAACAAGAGCCAACTGAATTGGTCTACAAAAAAACTCACCCATTTTCTTGCCCTTGAAAGCATTTTATGTTTTACAGAGGACATTGAAATGTTTGGATAAAAAATTTGTGTCATTAAATCTACAAAGACACAGTTTATCTATGTTAATAATTTTCTCTAATTCTATGAAATTAAAAATGTTATCATTCTTGATACCATATGAAATATATTGAAAGACTACACAAAGAAAAAAGATGTGGTTTAGATCTATCTCTATTCAATGAATGCCAAATTATTTTGAATAAAATAATAACATGAGAAAACAAAATTTTTACTAGGCAAAAATAACCAGTTTTAATAGTTGGAAAATGTGTGTCAAGAATAACTGGAATAACAAGCTCGTATTCCAACAAATGTCTTTTTATTCCCCTGAAAAAAATGCCAAGGATACTGACTGAAAATAAAAGCTGAATCTAAATTTGCCACTTAAAATGGCGTAACTTCTGTCATAAGAATTGTCAGAGCAATCAATTAGAGACAAGAAGTAAAAAGCCACATTTTAATGAATATTTTTTAAGGGCCTGAGCTTTACCACAGAAAGAAATCAATACCGATTTTATATCTTTTTGACTCTCCTAAAGTCTTAATACTCAGTTACAAACAGAAAACAGATTTTTTAGAACACATATGAACTCTAAATTTTCATTCAGTCGATACTGATTAGATTTAGTGTAACTGCAATTTGTATGGATTTTACTGGAGCATCTTTTTTTTCTTATATTTTGTTTCTGGACAGATCTCTACAATAGGAATTGTTTTAATCTCATTTTCTGACAGGCCCACTACTACTGTGCAATTTAATTTTTCTCTCTCAAAAAATACCAACATTTTTTAACTTCTTCAGTTATGGCAAATCTATGTTTTGAAATAAATGACATTGTAATTCTCAAGTGCAGGTTTTCAGTTGGGAATTTCCTGATTTGACTCCCATCTGGTGAGATAATGTTTATCATCCTTCTGAATCGCCATACTTTCATGTCTAACTGAATAATAATGATATAATCTAACCATTCTGTAAATTTCAGGATCTACATATATGCCTTTGGCTTGCTAATGGACTCTGATAAAACTTTGGCCTTAAGATGTCATCAATCAGAACATGTTTGCAGTAGTCTAGGGACAAGGTGAAAAACACGGTTTAGTTCTATTCTATACATCTGTGCCAGAAGGTCAGAGAAATCTGAGGAGGTGAAGCTACCTGGCATTTATAGTGCTGTGAATCTTGCTAAGGGAATCTACTTTTATATTACTCTTTCCGTCTGTTTTTCTAGACTTGTTTCTGATTGAAGATTCACTATTGTATATAGTTCCTCAAATACCTTGTTTCAGGTGACTTTCCCAATAGTTCTGAATATTAACTATATATCATACTTGCCTAAATATCAGCAGACAGTCCTAAAATGTAAAGGAAGCAAATGAACAAAACCACACACACACACACACACACACACACACACACCCCATAGCACTGGAAATAAATTGTGTACAAAAATTGTAATAATTAAATGAGTCTAGTCCTTAGATAACTGTTTCAAATAAAATTGAAGGCAGAAATGAGAAAGCTAAATGATAACATGAATGAAGAAGGTCAACATCTTTAAACATAATAAACATTTGATTTACTCACATCCTGTTTCACAAAAGCAAATGTCTTTCATTTTCTAATACTCTGGTACAAGGTAAAATAAGGTACTCTGGTTATGAGTAAAGGATATATAATATCACCAGCAAGCATTTTAGGAACTTCAAGCTACTCTTTTAAATTATTTATGGTAGGACACACAATATACATGCCCAGAGGGAACTCAACAATGATTTAGCCATAAGGGGTCTCGTAAGATGACTATAAGGGCACCATGGAAGTTCACAGAAGTATTCCAAAGTAGAAGGCTCAAAGCTGACTGCAAAATTTATTAAAATATTTATGAAAATAATAATATATAAAAGAAGTAAATGTGCTTTTATTTTTACATGGTTCTGTATGTCAGTAAAACATTGCCATGACTGTTGTCCTGAATTTTGAAAACTAGATTGTTCTTGGTAAAGAAGATAAAAAATATTTTCCCAAAAAGAGTTATACATAACCCCACCACCCCCGACAGATGTCTCAAAATATGTGGCTGTTTTTTGACATGCTTAATGTAATGCTTAATATTTCCTTCTCAATACAAATATTAAGCATCATTTCAAACTTTCAATTTAGTATTTTAGTAATTCTATTTCAGTGGTCATCAGTATGTATGCATGCTGAAATATCTGAGCAAAGCAATAAGATTATCTTAATTTTTAAAAAAATAGCTCAAAATCCCTATGATCCTCCATAAAAGTGAAGGGAAGAGTATGAGCCTGTCCTGTGATAATCACTCTTCTGGAAATGAGTGATTGTGTAGGTTACCAACAAAGTGTGTCTATTAGAATAGAATATCATTAACATATGTTGCTTATGAAGGCAGACTTTCTTTGTTTGAATCTTGGGTTTAATGTTTGCTAGCTGGAGACTTTGGTCAATAAACTTAATTTCCTCTTCTATAAAGTGGTAAAAGGAATATGTAAAACTCTGTAAGTTTGTTGTGGGAATTAAATAAACTCATATATGTACACTATTTAGTATGGTACTTGGTTGTTACTAAACAAACATATACATGGCTAGCAGAACACTCAAATACTTTGAGTCTAATCAATACTTCATTGCTTTGGTTTCTTTATTAACAAGAAGAGCCATGTTGATAATGACCATGAGATGAATTTTAATCTTATGGCTGACACGTCAGCAAAAATGTTCTATCAGCTGTCCATTTAGGCTCCCCACACTGAAGGGCCGAATTTTAATCAGCTTGCTGCCAGCAGCAAATGTCTAAAATGTGCCTTGACAATTAAATTCAGCAAATGCTTTTAGTGTGCGTATTGTGTGCTTGGAACTGTGATCGGGCAGAGAGGGAATTCTCTAGTGCATCTGGGGACATGGGGGAGAAATGTGATGCATTCCATGCATTTTAATTTTCACCAGAAGATAATCTTAATTCATCTTTCCATTTCCCAGATCTCAATTTTTATTAAATATATACATAAGGAGTCTTTCAAAGTTTGTGCATGAATTGTTAATAACAATTCTGCCTTACATCACCCCAAAAATATCACTTGGATCAACCAGTTATTTTTAAATAATGTTGTGTGTTCAAAATTCGGCTTTGCATCACAAGTAAAAGTGGTTTCTTTGAAAGCTAAAATTGATAAACCTTAAGCTAGACTGAGTAAGAAAAAAAGAGAGAAGATTCAGATGAACAAAATTGAGGAAGAGGGACATGAATTTTCGTAAATAAAAACAATTAGAATGAAATACTATGAACAACTAAATGTCAACAAATTAGGTAACATAGATGAACTGGTCAATTTTTAAAAAACACAAACTACGAAAGATGACTCAAGAAAAATAGATCTGAAGAGACCCATAAAAGAAAAGGGATTGAAATAATAATTTAAAATCTCCCAGAAAGAAAAGTCCCATGATTTCCAAATATTCAAAGAAGGGTTAATGCCAACTTTTCACATGCTCTTCAAAAAAATAGAAGGGTAATATTAAATATCCATCATCACATTACCACACAGAATAGTTTTACGACCCTAAAAATCCCCTATGTTTTAACTATTCACCCTTCTCCTTCCCAAACTCCTGGGAATCACTGACCATTTTTACTGTCTGTTTTGCCTTTTCCGGAATGTCATAAAATTGGAATCATATAGTCTTTCAAAATTGAATCTTTCACTTAGAAATATATGTTTAAATTTCATGCATGTTTTTTGGTAGCTTGATAGCACATTTATTATTGCTGAATAATCTTCCATTGTAT
Organism: Physeter macrocephalus; assembly: GCF_002837175.3. NCBI lineage: Eukaryota > Metazoa > Chordata > Mammalia > Artiodactyla > Physeteridae > Physeter > Physeter macrocephalus. The sequence goes on along the minus strand of NC_041232.1, from coordinate 82,301,974 downwards.
GGATGTACCACAGTTTGTTTATCCATTCACCTATTTAAGAATATCTTGGTTGCTTCTAGTTTTTGGCATGTAGGGTATTTTTTGTATTTTTCTTTATAGATATAAAATTTTTAAATTGGTTGGTTAAATACCTGGGTACACAATTGCTGGGTCATATGGTAAGACTATCTTTAGTTTTGTAAGAAACTGCCAAACTCTTTTTTTAAAAAGTAGGGAAAAGGAACCATCTTTAAGACATGGCATTCTTTCCCAGGATGTAAGGGTTTTTCAGTATATGCAAATCAATCGATGAGATACACCACATTAACAAACTGAAGAATAAAAACCATATGGTCATCTCAGTAAATGCAGAGAAAGCTTTGGGTTTCAACCATGAAGAAAGTGTATACCTTGTACAATGAAAGCTGTGAAGGAGAAGGCAGAGTAATCTTATATGTCAAAAATATTTACACTGCACAGAAAATTCCAAATATCAGTAAACATTTCAGGTGGCTAAATAGAGACATTAAAGCAAGTGTTATACTAGCAAAGTGATTGAACTATGTAGCCAGATGGACAAGCTGATAACATGAATGACAGGTGCAGAAGAGTTTCAGGCAAGCTCTCAGGGTCTGCTCTCTGGGCATTGGCTGGATCACTTCTTGGCCTAAGGTGGAGAATCAGGGAAAAATCCGGATGGATCTTTACGAAAATTTTATTTTTTACAAGGTAGAACATTGTTTCTCAAACTATGAATATGTAACACCCACAACAAAAATCTTAAGGTATATATTGGGTTGGCCAAAAAGTTCGTTTGGTTTTCTGTAACTTTTGGCCAACCCAATACTTTATAATTCAGATTCTAGAGTATTCTAAAGATTCAATAAATTCTGCTTGTGGCACCAAAGTTTCTGATTTTTAAAACCAGGCATTCTAGGTGATACTTGCTGATACTTATGTACACACAAAGTTTGAGAACTGCAAAGACATGAGAAACAATTGACTGAACTGATTCTCCTAATGCAGTCTAACAGAAGTTGGGGAAGGAACTCAAGGAAACGTGACTATTTTATCCAAAGGTGTATTATCGTCAAGGAAGGAGAAATTGAGAAAAAACTAACGGCTTTGTTTTCCTCTATGATAGCAGATTTCAAAAGCTTAAGTGAAATGTCAGCTTCATCTCAAAGCACAAGTCTCTGGAAAAGAAATCGCTTGAGAGAGTTGAGTTTCTCTTGCAATTCAATCCAGTGTGCAATTATTTAACTTCCCTGTGATGAACAGGGTGCAGTATCTAAAGATGCCAATATGGTTATTTGTGTAGGAGCTTTCTTAGTTCCCATTTCTGAAAGGATGTATACAAGACAGAGAAGAAGTGATGGGGCTCCCTACTCAAGGGCGAATAGCAAGTGTTGGCACAGAACTGTAGGGTGTAAGGAAGGTTGTGTCCTGAAATGAGCAGATGCCAAAATGCTAGCAACACAGGTCTATTCATTTACTTATCTCATTAGCTTTTCATTTTACAAAGATCAGAAGAGTTTTGCTATTAGGGTCTATTGTGAAATGATAAGGGTTGGCCTTTTTAACTGTTACTCTATTTCTATCTTCTAAGTTATTTTCGCACACAAAAAATGTGTGAAAAGAATATAGATAAAAACCAAAGGAGGACTGTTTTTCCCCAAACAGACATAGATTGGAACTTGGAACTCTCACTCAGTAGTTCTTAGACTTTAGGAAATTTCTTACTTCTTTGAGCATCATTCTTCTATCCTTTTTATCCTAAAAATGAGGAGAAAACTATCTGACTCATAGATTGTGGATAATGAAGAAATAATAGTATAAAACTCTTACGCAGATACACAAAATGTTATTTTTCAAAAAAATCAAGTTTTAGGCTCAAATTTCTTCTTACCCTTCCAAAGGCATTTGCAAATAAAATCGGAAATTGCTGAATCAGGTGGGTCATTTTTGATGCATGTGGAAAATGGGAGAAGTGTCAAGAAAATGCCGTTCTGATTTTTAAACTGGGGACAATGTCATATTTAGAAAAGTAGAGATTCGTGTGTTTAACCTTGATCTCTGGCAGGATTTTTATGCATATTATTCAAAGAATGGAATGTTTGCATGTAGAACTAAGACACACCAGGTCCAGACAGCAGTTTGCTATGAGCAAATCACATCAGATTCACTGAATTTCTTTCGTTGATAAGGTGCCATCAATCAGGGAACCTTGTTGGCAGAAGTGTATGAATAATTGCAAAGCATCTGTTTCGTTGTGTTTAAAAATTAAATGGCTATAGCTGTGATTGTTGGATTAGGAACTGACTGTTGATAAATTTTTTCATGTGTTAAAAGATAAACTGAGGCATATGAAACATTTTAACAATTTATTTGAGCAAAAATCCATTCGAGTTGGGCAGCATCCAGTCTAGCAGGTAGAAAGGAGCTCCAAAGAGCCGTACAAAACGAGAGTTTTACAGGCAGAGTGGAGTGGCAACAAGGAAGTTATACTTTGCAAAAGGAGCAGGTTGGTTACTGCAAAGTTCCTTTCCTTTAGGGGATGGCAGGGGTGTCTCAGGCAGGTTTCGTAACTAGTGCTGATCAGCTGCTTCCTGACTGACTGGTTTAAGATCCCATTTCCCGGAGAGCCGAAACTGTAATCGAGTTTGTCTTGGTTTGGCTACATGTGGCTTAGCATAAGCGACTCCATTTTGGGACTGCCATCTTGTATTTAACACATTCTATTAATTTTCCTCAGAAACTCGGTGATAACCCCTTACAACCTGTTACCGTGAAGAATTAGGTTGATGGATATAGCTGGCTTGGGTGGTTTTCCTTTGCAGCTGTGGATGCGTTTTTCTAACAGTCCGTTCCTTTTAATGGAAGGACCCGTGGGGTGGCTTTGGGAAGTGGGCCTGGGTGTGGGTAGAACACAGAGGGAGTCAGGCTGCAGATCCCCCCAGATGCCAACATAAAGGCTCCGAATCTCCAGGGATAACACTTGCATTTATTCCCGTGTAAAGCTGCCTTCGACGTTTTTGTTACACATGCGTTTTCTTTTTCTTTCTTTTTTTTTTTTTCAGCATCTGATACAAAGCCCAGAGCTTCCTGAAGCTTTGCTCTTTCACTTGGGCTTGAGCGCCCAGTGGCTACCTAGACAAAGCACTTTTTTTGGAGAGTGGTTCTCAAGTTTTGTTCAAGAAGTTAAAACTTTTTTCCACCCGACAGAACCCAGGCATGGGGAGAGGCAGCAGCCATGTGACCAGCTGTCAGGAATTGACCTTGTTAGTGGTTACCCAGAGGAACGGGGAGAGGCAGCACCCAAGTGACCCCCTGTTATGAATTAAGGTTGTCAGTGGTTACCCTGCCCGTGGGCGGGAGGTCCACACCTGCCTCTTATACTGGTTGCTTCTCGGCTTCAGTTTGCTCAGAGCTCTTCTGGGAAGGACCACACTTTTCCTCTGCGCTCTTGGGTGAGTGTTTCTCCTGGTTTTTATGTTTTCCATCGGTCTGTTTTCCAGTATCTTGGAGTGTAGATTTTCCATGTTATGTTTTCCAACCTTGTTATGGTTTTCTGCTTCCCTTTATGTTTTCTTTTTGCTCTTTCGTCGGGACCTCGAGAGATACAGAAGGTTAGCAGACATACTGGTTGTCTTCTTTGGTTCACAATGTTTATGTGGTTGCTTCTTGAGGGGGAAAACAAACCAAAACAAGAAAATACTTTCGTTAGTCATTCTGACACAGTCTTAAGAAGTGCTGATAAAGTGTTTTAGATTTTAGAGAAATATTTGCTACTGGAACCTTGTGAAATAGGAGTCATCTCAACTTTAGAGATGAGAAAACTAAAACAAAATAGTTTGGTTACTTGGCCTCCACTAGCAAGTGGAGGAGCTGGGAGTTGGCTCAAGTCTCATGACTCCAAAGGCAAAAATTTATAATAAATGTAATAAAAGCACTGCAATATATTGGATGAATTGAAAATATATTTTTAAAATGCACTAAAAATCCAAACTGTTGTAATTAGATTATGTATTTGTTTTTCCATCCAGAATTCTGTTTGTGTTTTTACATAGTTGTATCAAAGGCTCAGAAATAGCAGATGTAAAACCACTGAATCACTGTGATAGTAATTAGTAAAAGTTTATTGTGCACACAAAGTTGGTGAACCGAGAGCCCTCAAACCAAACATGGACTGAGCCTCAGAGACTCAGTTATAAAGCAGTTTATACAATAAGGAGGCAGCAACTGTGTATTCCTCACAGTTGGAATAATTTCAGTTTTGCTTATGATTTTCAGAGGCATTAACAAGAGGTGAATGAGGTCAAGCCTCACTTGTCTTGCAAAATAAGCTAAATTAAGTGTTGCTTGTATGAGTAAAGTGGTTTTGTCTGCTCAAGAAGTTTCCAAGTCTGATCTCCGTTTGTGTTTGATTTTAACAATTGTAAGTATTATAGTGGTTTCCTGCTTAAAAAAATATTTAGGTTTTATTTTCACCAAAACAATACTCAAAATACTGCTGTTACACACATCTTTATGCATTTGCTCTCAATATTTCCTGAGGACGAATTCACCAAAATGGAAATTTCAATTCAGAAATTAAGAGGTCTAAACACTTTGGTCTTTTCCTATTACATATTGACAAATCAATTTTCAAATGTTTTGTTCCAGTTAACCTCACTCTTACAGCAAACTCTGTTGCTTTGTAGCCTTCTCATTATTATTTACCTTTACAAACAATACTTCCTGAGCTGGCTTTTACTCTCAGTCCATCTTAAAATAACAGAGTGTGGGAGATGAGACTTAGCAACTACTAACATTAAAAAGGCAAAAAGCCTTTATTGTTAACTCCAAGCCTTATACGAGGAAAGGTTCCTAAAAGCTAGTAGAAGTAAAATATGATATTGGGCTTCTAATAAAAACAGGATTTAATTCTGGTAGGCTGAATCCTTAATTTGTTAAACTGTACCCAGAGTATCTAGGCCAGTGCATGGCTTATAGTAGTTACTCATAATGTAAATCGAAAGTCAAGTACTTTAGTTCTCAACAGAATGGTTTTAAAAATACGTGACTTTTTTCTCCAGGTGAATGAAATGGATGGGAAAAGGCTTAAAACTTTGGCATGTTAAGAACAGTTAAAAAAAAAAAAAAAAAAAAAAACCGATATGAGGAAGAACGTTCTAACAAATCAGGCCAAGTATAAAAGGTGCGGTGAGAGCTAACGAATTTTTGGCCACCTTCTTGGAAATTCTGTGGAGTTTCTGATGAGGGGTCGAATCTGGTGAGCTTCATAACTTGTATAACTGTGCTGCTCTGTAATAGTTAGCAGTGCCGGTTCCTGGACTCTTCAATCAGTAGACTGGATCAGAGGCCAGGGGAGGAATTCAGGCGGGGCTTTACGGGGCCCCTCGCTGCAGCACGAGGGGGCGACACGAGTACCAGGTGCCCTTGCTGCTTCCTGAGTGGGGCGGGCTGATGCCTTAAATGGGCTGAGGGTGGGAGCCGATTGTTGGGTCGGGCTGCAGGGGGTCGTAGGTGGTCCGCCCACCCCCTTGGCGATGCTGTGTGTTGGCGTCATGGGCAGACCCTGCTTTTGCTCCCAGCACCTCAGAAATGGCCGTTGCTTTGTGGCCTTTTTGTGTCTTGCTGTTCATAATTTGCCCCAACTGCGCACGCCGGCAGTCATTTCTAGTCCCTTCGAGTTTCTGTGTGTCTGTTGCTCGTGGAGACGTCTGTCCAGGTGCAAGCCCTGCGGTAAGGGTCCCAGGTCCCAGCCTGTCTCAGTATCTCTTAAGGGCGTGTTCGGTATAACCCGAAAGTTAGTCCAGATTGGGATCTCATGTCTGTAAGCAACATAAATGAGAACCGGTTGAATAAAGGTGATAAAAACACGAATATTGTCTTATAAAGTTATATTTTCAATAATTGATCAATGGATTTGTCTCTGAATCTAAATATGAAAGGACTTAACTTTCATTGTGTTGTTTAAAAAGAGTAATCTAAGAGATTGGCATTTGTTTTGGATTTTCTATAACGAGAAAAATGGTGTTTGGGAAGAGATTTATTGTATTTCTTGTTAATTTGTCCTAAAGACAGATACTTTTCATGTCGTTGGTTAATTGTCTCAATAATTGTAATTCGATTTAAAGTTAAACACACATTACTTGTTTGAGACATCCTAATAATGGACATTTTATTCAGTCAAGATTTCAAGACAGTGTTCTAAAATCTATATTGTTTCCACAAAAAATCATTTGCTTTGTCATATATAGCAAGTTTATGGTTGCTTAAAAGTGGTAGTTACTATTAAGACCACTCACATCATTTACTTTGATGGTAGATTAAACTAGAAAACCAGTAAAATGTGCATATAGTTTAAAATCCTAGGTAGGAAACCAGAAAGTGGGATTGATGTTTCTTTAGTAGGCAGGCCAGAGGCAAGGGAGCTAAGTATTAACACCTGTTCTAAAGTTTATTGTACTTTGAATAGCTGACTTTGACAAATGCCTCTCGGGCTTGGAGTGTGTCATGTGCTAGACAGACGTGGCCATGAAGGCACAGGTGGGAAGTTCATGGTACTTACCAGGAAGAGAGCAAATTCCATTCCAGTGGCCCTAGAAATCACATTAATCAAAGTGATGGTTTTATTTTTATTATGAATCCCTTTATAGTAAGCGAATGATTCCATTTCCCCATAACCCTGTAGGCATATAAACTGGAAAGTCATAAACAAATGGAATAGAGCACACAAGGAAGCAACCTACCTAATTACATAGTTATCTCAAACTTGGGGTCTCCAGTAGCTTCCTAAGGCAGTGGCTAACCAAGAACAGCGTAGGTGGGACAGGTTTTTTCTGGCAATAACAGTAGTTTCCTGAAATCTTTTCCCTAGTGGTATGTTTAATCCCCCTTTCACATAACCTAAAGTTGCCAACAATGGGATGGTACCTTTTTATGATTGTCAACTCTGTGCTTAGTACAATCATAATTTTCATTTCTCCATGAACCAATATTTTTAAAGATCTTACCTTGTCAGGTGATTTTTATTGTTGAAAGCCTCCAAATTCTTAATCTTGAACCAGCTGGGGGTAAAACAAGAGCGCTTCTCCCAAAAGGGGAGAGGAAACAAGGTGAATGATGCAATCCCCCCCTACCCCCGCCCAAACCCAATTCTGTCCTCACAGACCAGTGAGATTCTCTGGAATTTTGAAGGGGATGGATTCGTTATAAAATGGAGGTAGCCCCCAGCCAGTTTTAAAATGGGGACTTTAAAGGAAAAACGAAAAAAGAACGGGAACAAAACAAGGGCCTCTTCAATGACTCCCAAAGGCTTTATTTTCTAGTTTCAAGTATGTTCTCTGGGTTCATAGCAGAGTATTTGTTACAAGTGGAATGTATATCTATATGTAAGTCTGAGATGGGGATGCTGTGAGGTATTAGTTATTGGCCAAAGAAATAAAGAGACTTAAGTCCAATAAGTCTCTTTATTTAAGTAACTAACAGCATCAGGGACAAATTTTTGGAAGTTGGAGAGTCACATAATCAGTTGATTGTGTAATCTTCTGTATTTTCAGAACACCTTAGAATGACCGTGGGACTCTATCTTGGCTAGCTGAGTAGGTTTTACTAGCTACACCTGTTTCTCCCCTTCATAAAATCCTTCTGTAGCTTTCTATCTCATACCAAATGACATCCACATGTTTGACTTAGACAGTGGTTCTCAGGATTTAGCCTGCATCAGAGTCACCTGGAGGGCTCTTAAAGTAGTTGATCCTTAAACAGCACGGGTTTGAGCTGCGTGGGTCCACTTATATGCAGATGTTTTTCAGTAGTAAATACTAGAGAGTACTAGCCAATCCCCAGTTGGTTGACTCCTCGGATGGGGAGCTGCAGAGATTGAGGAACCTCGGATGAGAGGAGCCCTGGGTGTGGAGGGCATATTACACGCAGCTTTTCAACTGTTCGGAGGGTCAGCCTCCCCGACCCGCACGTTGCTCAAGGGTCAGCTGTGGAGATGCTGAAGCCGAGGGTGGAGCCCGAGAACTTGCGTGTCTGCAGTTCCCAGGCGATGCCGCCGCTGCTGCTGGCCGAGCGACCACGCTTGGAGAGCCACCAGCGCAGAGTGTTCTCCCTGATCTGACCCAGGCTCGCCTAACCTTGGACCGTTTTCTCACGCGCAGGCGGGCTCGTCCAAGCGCTTGCACTTCCCAGTACGAGCGCTCTTTTGTGCCCCTCTGCGCCGCCTCCTGCCTTTAAGGGTCTTTTAGATGAAGTCTTCTCTGAAGTCCGGTCCCCCAAGAGCTCCTTTAGGTCTCCTTTGCTGTTCCAGCCCTTTGACACAGTGTGTTAGTTGGTAGTTTTTGAGGCTCCTAATCTTACTTTGTTCACTTGTTTCCCTAGTTTCTGCCGCTGAGTTTTGGGTTCTCCGGGAAGAACTGTAATCCCTTGTCAGATTCATAAGTTTTACCTTAGTTTTATCTGCTCTGATGCAGTGGTTATGAGCAGGTATTTCAGAACCAGATGGTCTGGGGTCAAATCTCAGTTCTTTGAGAACCTTTCTGTCTCTAACTATGGCGAGTACCTTAGTCTCTGGAAGCCTGAGTTCTCACATCTGTGTGAGGATGATACTAACGATCTCATTCCTGTAGTTTTGTGAGTGTTAACACACAGGAAGAATTTAGAGCAATACGTGGCAATTATGTCAGCAATACATAAATGTATGATACTATTATCATTAGAAGGTACTATCCACAAGGGCAGTGACTTACGATTAAATAATTTATCGTAAGTGATTTAAGAGGCTTGGGGATGGCCTCAGTAACTTGGATTGAAAGGTGAGAACATTTGCAGTTGGAAGATTGTGTCAGCAAGAACCATATCGACATGGTAATGCTTTTCATGTTGAATATGCAGTGTTTACATTTTAAAAAATAGCCTTTACTCTTAAAGCAGTCTTATGTTCATAGAAAAATTGAGCAGAATTCTCATTTTCCCCCTCCCTCATTTCCCCTATTAACATCTTGCATTTTGGTATAATTATATAATATTACGTTATAATATATTGAACCAATATTAATACATATTTATTTAAAGTCTATAGTTTACATTAGGGTTCACTCTGTACAGTTTTATGTGTTTTGGCAAATTCATGTATCCAGTGTTACAGTATCATGCGGAATAGTTTCACCACCCTAAAAATGACCTCTGTTCTACCTCATCACCTCCTTCTGAAACCGTGGCAGCCACTAATCTTTTTAATTTTTCTTTAAGTTTGCCTTTTCCAGAATTTCATAGTTAGAATAATACAGTATGTAGTCTTTACAGACGGGCTTCTTGCACTTAGCAGTGTATCCTGAAGCTTCCTCCATCTTTTCATGGCTTGATACAGTTCATTTTTTATCACTGAATAATATTCTATTATTGGGATGTATCATAGTTTGTTTATTGACTCACCTATTGAAGGACATCTTGGTTACTACCAGTTTTTTGACAGTTATGAATAAAGCTGCTATCAACATTCATGTACAGGTTTTTGTGTGAACAAAAGTTCACTTACTTGGGTAAATACGTAGGCGTATGATTGCTGGATCAGATGACAAGCCTCTGTTTGGCTTTGTAAGAACCTGCCAAACCGTCTTCCCACGCGGCTGGGCCGTTCTGCAGGCCCACCGGCAATGAACGAGAGTTCCTGCTGCTCTACATTTTCTCCAGAATTTGGTGCTGTGAGCGTTGTGGAGTTTAGCTGTAATAATAGATAGGTGTGTTTACATTTTTTAAAAAAGTCCTACCGATAAAGTTTCCTCTTGATTCATTATTGGTCGTGTGCCTGTATGGCGGCAGGTTGACGTTGACTGGAACGTCCGGTGCTGAACCTTTGCTGTGTTTCCAGCCGGAAGCTAAAGTTGCCGGATTTGCCAGTCGAGGTGCACAAAGTGAGCCGTGTAGCATCAGTGACGTGAGTCACGCGAGGAACTCGCTAATTCATCTTGGGAATAGGGCAGCGCCAGCAAAGAACTGATCTTTGCCCGGATCTCTTTTAGATGGTACAGGGTTTCATAATATCAATTCTCGTAACACAGCACAGAAAAGAGTGAGCACTAGGAACCAGGGGCCTTGGGTTAACGTAGCTGATGTTCTACTAGTTAATCTGGTGGCCCTCAAGCAAGTCACTTAACCTGTAGATCCCACAGAGAGCTGTACTACAGGATCTGTGAGATCCCTTGAAGCACCACAATTCTGATTCTAAAATCAGTCTTGGCGTGACTGTTTCGGCACAGAACAAGGGAAAGAGGCCACCCAGCCCTCACTTTGAGGCAGACGTGAGTTCGTCAAGCAGCAAACCCTCTTGAGTGAGTTGTCAGTCTCCGAAGCGGCTGAGACTTGTGACAGGGCGGCCTAAGGTAAATTTCTGGGGGGAGATGCTGAAAACTTCACCAAGGGGATCTTGTGTGTTGACAGCCCAAGCAAGGGGATCATAGGAAGCGGGCATCTCTGACTGGTGGGGGGGTTGGTGGCTTGCAGCAGCCGCTGCAGCGGGGATCTTGCAGACGGAGTGAAACGCACCCGTTTTAAGCGCTCTGGTGTACAGAGATGCTCTGTGCTGCTGAGAGCTTTTTTATCTTTCCGTTTATAGGCGAGGTTAGAGGGATTGTATGACGAGCAAATGAAAAACTGAATGGGGTGAAGAGGGACACGGGAGAGCTGGGGAGTGACAGAAAAGCCATTGTCACACAGCGTGATTCTGCATCAGTGCATTTTTTAGGGGCCAATGAAATCACCTCTCTCCCTCTGAGACTGAATGGCTGGCGTGATATTGCTGGGAACAGAAAGTGACATTTAACTTTAAGAAAATGAAAGGTATCGCTCACATTTTTCTCTCGTGCTTGTATCTTTGCGTCCAGTTACATTTCCCACAGAGCTAATTGGTCTTTCTGGAAAGTCACTGGGGTGCAGGAAGCCAAATGGTTGTAAGTGAAGCCTGGGTGATTTCTGCCCACCCCCGGGTCAGAGAGTTGTCCTTAATGATAATCGTTGGTTTTAATAACTGTCCTTTATGGTAGCAGAGGAGCAGGATACTGCTCATCCGTTGGGCTATTTTAATCTTTCTGAAATGACCCCCCTGAGCATTTCTACATTTCTTTAGTGCGTCATCATCCCTAACTACCTGTGCAGAGACCGAACAGGTGAGGCCTCATCACAAAGGAAGGGAAGCTGCCATGGGAGGGGCGAGCTTCCCGCTCACATCAAAGCGCAGGGGCCTCCGGATGTCCTGCTGTTCTGGGTGTTTCTCTTAGTGGGGGCACTAGATCCGGTAAGAAACTGGCCCCCAAGTGATTAATGGCTCAGACACAATAGAAACTAAAATACTGGAGGGTTGTCTAGGCCAGCAGGGCAGCCCCCTTCACACAGACGTCCTGGCGCTGGTGTGAGGGTCTTTAGCACCTTCAACAAATGGCTTCTCAGGTCACCCTGGGTGGGGGAGGAGCTGTTCGAGTCGAGGGAGAAGCACAGGGCCGTGCAGCGGTGGGCGTTTCAGCGGCCAGACCACGAAGTGACTCGGGTCACTTCCATCTGCAGGAGCCCAGTCACGTGGTCCTTACCTGGTGGCAGAATCTGGCTTCTGAGAAGCTGCTGCCCGGGGCGGTTCTCTGTGAAGGACAGAACAGACACGCTGGCAGGACCTTGACTGTAGGAGGGTCTGAATCAAGGTGATTATGGCTCGTGCTGTGCTAGGGATCGGGCATCCTAGAAGATCTTTGTTCCAGAAGGAAGATGCATGTGGAAGGAGGAACGATGGCTTAGGAGAAGTGTCTTTACATGGTGGTAGGGAAGGTGCTTGAGGGGTGATCCATCCCCTTCCATGGTTAACGGTAAGAAATGCGGGCAGGCCGGCTCTGGTCTGCCCTCAGCTGATTCTTAACGTGCAAGACTGAGTTTCTCGGTGAAATTCTGACCCGCCTCCCTGTGGAATCAAGGAGCCTGGGAGTCGGGGAGGGGTCTGTGTCTTCTCACTTATCCTTGTTGCGGGCATGTCCTCGGCACTGAGGTCTCTCTCTCTCTCTCTCTCTCTCTTTTTTTTTGCTGGTTCTACAGATAGAAAGGAAGGGCCCATTGTGGTCAAACCCAGCTCCAAGGTGGTTTCCTATACTAGACGTGTTTCCTTTTAGGCAAGTTTCGATTGAGAAATTGGTCAAAATTCTAACCTTTCTTACAGCAGCATGTTTTCTGTACGTTGCTGGTCACCCTCGGCTGATGGAAGCCTCTGGTACAGCCTGAGTGTTCCTACCTCACTCCCAAATGATACGGTTCCGTCCTCCAAAATCCTTCTTGACCTTCTCCTTCAAAGCTCCCATTCCCTCAGCAATCGGAGGCGAGCGTTTTTTACTGAGATAATAGCTAACAGGAAGGTGTGAGGGGTGAGATATACTTCAGTGTGCGATTCTGCTCATCTTACAAGTTACCAGCTTAGCCCAAAGGATTGCATCTCTAGACATCTGACCAAATGTTGATCCCTGGACCCTCTTCCTGGCCGTGGCCTCCTTGGTGCGCCTACTTGGTCACGTTTGCACTCGCTTCTGTGAGCGGGTGCAGCCGTCGGGAACTGCGTTTCTCGGTGAAATTCTGACCCACCTCCCTGTGGAATCGAGGAGCCTGGGAGTCGGGGAGGGGTCTGTGTCTTCTCACTTATCCTTGTTGCGGGCATGTCCTCGGCACTGATGTCTCTCTCTGTCTCTCTCTCTGTCTCTCTCTCTGTCTCTCTCTCTGTCTCTCTCTCTCTCCTCTCTCTCTCTCTCCTCTCTGTCTCTCTCTCTGTCTCTCTCTCTGTCTCTCTCTCTGTCTCTCTCTCTGTCTCTCTCTCTGTCTCTCTCTCTGTCTCTCTCTCTGTCTCTCTCTCTGTCTCTCTCTCTGTCTCTCTCTCTGTCTCTCTCTCTGTCTCTCTCTCTGTCTCTCTCTCTGTCTCTCTCTCTGTCTCTCTCTCTGTCTCTCTCTCTGTCTCTCTCTCTGTCTCTCTCTCTGTCTCTCTCTCTGTCTCTCTCTCTGTCTCTCTCTCTGTCTCTCTCTCTGTCTCTCTCTCTCTCCTCTCTCTCTCTCTCCTCTCTCTCTTTTTTTTTTGCTGGTTCTACAGATAGAAAGGAATGGCCCATTGTGGTCAAACCCAGCTCCAAGGTGGTTTCCTATACTAGACGTGTTTCCTTTTAGGCAAGTTTCGATTGAGAAATTGGTCAAAATTCTAACCTTTCTTACGGCAGCATGTTTTCTGTACATTGCTGGTCACCCTCGGCTGATGGAAGCCTCTGGTACAGCCTGAGTGTTCCTACCTCACTCCCAAATGATACGGTTCCGTCCTCCAAAATCCTTCTTGACCTTCTCCTTCAAAGCTCCCATTCCCTCAGCAATCGGAGGCGAGCGTTTTTTACTGAGATAATAGCTAACAGGAAGGTGTGAGGGGTGAGATATACTTCAGTGTGCGATTCTGCTCATCTTACAAGTTACCAGCGTAGCCCAAAGGATTGCATCTCTAGACATCTGACCAAATGTTGATCCCTGGACCCCGTTCCTGGCCGTGGCCTCCTTGGTGTGCCTACTTGGTCACGTTTGCACTCGCTTCTGTGAGCGGGTGCAGCCGTCGGGAGCCGATGGGGAAGGAGGGGTGGAGTAGTGGAGCAGTCTCAGTAAAAAGCGTCTGTGTCATTGTCATGAGGCCCGGGTCCCCCTTCTGTGTCCTGGGCTGCATCCATGGATAACAATCAAGGCATTGAGTGCCGGCTTTCCTGCTCTCTCTGAAACCTGTGAGCAGGTGTTGCAGGCTCGCTCCAATTTCCCGGGGGTGGGGGGAACTTGCATTTTCCCTTGCTTTTCAGGAAGCAGTTGCCACCTCCTGTTACTTTTCTAGACAGTTTTCCTTCCAAGAATGTACTCGCCCTGCCCTTCCTCTCCATCACCTCCACATCGTCTTGTGGGGTGTGATAATCTTGGTCTAACACAAGTGGATTATTATCTTGGCGATTTAAAAAATTTAATTTGAGAGTTTTTATAACCAGGAAAATTTTAGTAACTTAAGATTTCACCTTCTAAAATGACTTTTTATGAGGTTGCAAGGACTGTGATCGGACTTATCTCAAATGTGGAATATGTTCATTTGCCTTCATAGAAAATACAGCTGATTTTTCTAATGACAGTAAAATGCCAACTTTTTTCAAAATAGAAACTTCATTGGTGCCATGTCCTGTTCTTGAGTGATTTGTGGTGTTTGCATGAATTCCAAGATGATTATCTCTCATTTGGTGTGAACACTACCATGCATATCAAGGTATCTTGGGCCTGGACTCAGAAGGACTTAATTTTTTTTCAACTGTTACTAGTGTAAATTTGGGAAAGTTTATGTAACTTCTCTGTTCTTTAGTTTGCTAATCCATAATTCTGGGATAATAGTATCTTCAGAGTTGTTATGAAGAGTGAGATAATACATATAAAATATTTGCAACAGTTTCCGGAACGTAATATCCATGTTTAAAATATTAATTTTGCTATTTTATTTTTACTTCTAACATTTGCTCTCATTTCCATAAGCAAATATTTCAAAATTTACCATCAATATATTTTAACTATGTCTATACTCGGCTTAACATTCTGCAAGGAGTGCTTTGCGCTCTGGGGAGGGGGTCGTGATCACTGAAACCTGTAAAATGACTGATTGTTCTCAGTAGATCTTGAAGAGCTGTTAGTATTGGAATACTCAGCAGTTCACTACATTACTTAAAAGTTGGAGAAGAACCTACAGATACAGAAAGGGAAGTAGGGTCAGAAGTATAAGATGTGGGAAACGAGACTCAGCAAGGTAAGATCAAAAGCATTGCAGAGGCGGGGCGGACAACAGGGACGAGGATTACAAAACAGTATCCAGTCAGACATCAAGCACATTGTAGGTGTTTTGCATTATGCTGATCTCCAAGGCGGATGCAGAATTGAAGCCATATTCTTCCTTAAAGATAGTCTTCTCAGTTAGATTTTATGTAATGCACACAAAATCACTAACAGGACACACTGATAACCCATTGTGGGCACTGTTTTTCATTCCCTATTGCTAATAAAATAAATGTAAACATAAAATGTAAACTGCTAACTAGGGTCATTAATAATTCCTTAATTGTTAACCGAAAATGTCCTCTTCTACACTTTCTTCCTTATTTAAACCCTCTGCTGCAATTGACCCCGTTCCCTGCTCCTTCCATCTTCAAATTCTTCACCCCGGGCTTCTGGACACCATCTCTTGCTGGTACTCTTCTTGGCTCTTAGAATGTTCCTTTTCCAACTCGCCCTTTGAATTAACATGGGAGTAGGGTTTCCCTGGTTGCGCAGTGGTTAAGAATCCGCCGGTCAATGCAGGGGACACGGGTTCGAGCCCTGGTCCGGGAGGATCCCACAAGCCACGGAGCAACTAAGCCCGTGCGCCACAACTACTGAGCGCAAATATTTCAAAATTTACCATCAATATATTTTAACTATGTCTATACTCGGCTTAACATTCTGCAAGGAGTGCTTTGCACTCTGGGGAGGGGGTAGTGATCGCTGAAACTTGTAAAACGACTGATTGTTCTTAGGAGATCTTGAAGAGCTGTTAGTATTGGAATACTCAGTAGTTCACTACATTACTTAAAAATTGGAGAAGAACCTACAGATACAGAAAGGGAAGTAGGGTCAGAAGTATAAGATGTGGGAAACGAGACTCAGCAAGGTAAGATCAAAAGCATTGCAGAGGCGGGGCGGACAACAGGGACGAGGATTACAAAACAGTATCCAGTCAGACATCAAGCACATTGTAGGTGTTTTGCATTATGCTGATCTCCAAGGCGGATGCAGAATTGAAGCCATATTCTTCCTTAAAGATAGTCTTCTCAGTTAGATTTTATGTAATGCACACAAAATCACTAACAGGACACACTGATAACCCATTGTGGGCACTGTTTTTCATTCCCTATTGCTAATAAAATAAATGTAAACATAAAATGTAAACTGCTAACTAGGGTCATTAATAATTCCTTAATTGTTAACCGAAAATGTCCTCTTCTACACTTTCTTCCTTATTTAAACCCTCTGCTGCAATTGACCCCGTTCCCTGCTCCTTCCATCTTCAAATTCTTCACCCCGGGCTTCTGGACACCATCTCTTGCTGGTACTCTTCTTGGCTCTTAGAATGTTCCTTTTCCAACTCGCCCTTTGAATTAACATGGGAGTAGGGTTTCCCTGGTTGCGCAGTGGTTAAGAATCCGCCGGTCAATGCAGGGGACACGGGTTCGAGCCCTGGTCCGGGAGGATCCCACAAGCCACGGAGCAACTAAGCCCGTGCGCCACAACTACTGAGCCTGTGCCCTAGAACCCGCGAGCCACAACTACTGAGCCTACGTGCCTAGAGCCCGTGCTCCGCAACAAGAGAAGCCACCGCAATGAAGAGTAGCCCCGGGTCACCACAACTAGAGGAAAGCCTCCGTGCAGCAACAAAGACCCAAGGCAGCCAAAAATAAATAAATAAAAAATTTATTAAAAAAGAAAATAGGTGGGCTTCCCTGGTGGCGCAGTGGTTGAGGGTCCGCCTGCCGATGCAGGGGACACGGGTTCGTGCCCCGGTCCGGGAGGATCCCACATGCCGCGGAGCGGCTGGGCCCGTGAGCCGTGGCCGCTGGGCCTGCGCGTCCGGAGCCTGTGCTCCGCAACGGGAGAGTGTTTATTTTACTTGCTAAGTTTTGCTCAGCTTTTGCTTACCTCACCGTGCGTGTCAGGACGTGATCCGAAGTCGAGGCCCTGGCACGTGTATCCGTATGTACGGTCTCACCCTGCGTGCCCCCGCCCCGTTACGTACCTGCATAAGGGATGTGTCCCGGGGACCTGAGCTTGCGTGGCTGTGGCGGCTGGCGGAGCCGCTCTGCGAGGCTGGCGTCTGCGCTCCGGGTGCCGCCGACGAAGCGGCCCGTTGGCTCTCTGAGCCGCCGCTGCCGTGCTTCCGACCACCGTCTCTTGCTCGGTGCCTTTTTTGCTTGGTCTCCGTTTCTGCCTTTGCTCAGAGCCTCCGGTGATCCCTTGATGATGTAAGTCGGGTCATTTCATTTCTGTGTAAATTCTGCAGTGCTTCCCGTTTCACTTAGAGTAAAACCCACGGTGCATCCACATGATCCACGGAGCTCTCGACGTTATGTCAGATGTGATAAATCTTCTGAAGACATAGAAACTGGTGGTGAACTGGGGAATATGTGGAATAGTTTGGTCGCCATGTTAGAGTGGTTTTATGGAGAATGGTTGTCGCTATAGATTCCCATACGGAACTTGAGAGCTCCACGCAGCTACTTCTGTCCTTTGACTCTTAATGAAATAGTTTTACCGTTTAAAATCATTTCATTTTCAAAACATAATGTTGGGGCCAATTTTCTTTTACTCTTTGATCCCATATTTGTGGATAAAGTAGTGAATGTTTGTGAAATCTAATATTCATGTGTATGTTTTCTAAATGAATTATTTGTGTAGCTGGCAAGTTATATTTGAAAAGAATTCACTTGGCTGGTGTCTACCCATGCTTGTCAGACAGGGGGAACCGCGTGCCATTCATTCTAAAACTGTTAGAAATGAATGCAGCTTTACAAGGCTAGGGATGAACTGTAGTCATATTTCTCTAACTGCTCATTTTAGGATTATTCATACACATTTTTCTTTAAACACACATTCTAATTCCAAAATAATTGGTGACAATTAGGTTTCCTCTCTTCATAGACCTGTTCATAATGATGTCTTCAAAGGGGAATAGCCATATCCAAAAATGTTTCTTGTCATTGTTTACATATTGTGGTTCAATTAATATTTGCCTAAATAAAATATCTTCTCTGTTCTACATTTCTCCATCCTCTCCTTTACTTACTAATACTTATGCAAACTTTTAGAAACAGATTTAAAAAACACAAAATTAAGAGAAATAAAAAACACAATACATTGTGTTTACTTTAAGAATTCATCATCATTTAAAATTGTTTTTTAAAGGTTTTGATAGGAAGGATATACTTCTATAATCCCCATAAGTGACCTAAGCAGGAGGAACAAATTAATAAAGAATAAAAGCAATATAGTAAAACATTCAAAGAGTAGAATTGACAAACACAACTAAGAATTTGTTTTTAAATTCTTATTTTTCCAGTTTTATTGAGAGATAGTTGACATCATTGTGTAAATTTAAGATGTACATATTTTGATAGCAAAATAATTACCACTGTAGCATTAGCCAGTTCCTCTTTCACATTATGTAATTACCATTTTTTATGGTAAGAGTTGATCACGTGATTTTTCTCTTTCATTGTGTTAATGTGGTATCACTTTATTGACTTGTGTGTGTTGAATCATCCTTGTACTCCACAGATAAATCCCACTCGACTGTGGTGTAAGATCCTTTTAATGTACGAGTTGAATTCAGTTTGCTAATATCTTGAGAATTTTTACACCTATATTCATTCACCAGGGAGATTGGTCTGTAGTTTTCTTGAAGTGTCCTTTTCTGGCTTTGGTATCAGGGTACTGCTGGCCACATTAAGCTTCCTACTGGGAAACTTTAAAAAAAAAAAATCTAAGAGCCAAAAATAACAGTTACTTTGTAAGCTGGGACAAAGAACTTTCATACCTTGAAAAAACTTAAGTGTCAAGATATCACAATGAACATGGCATTTAAAAAAATTTTTAGAGTATTTCTAATGTCAGAAATAGTGAAAGGATGATTATTATTGAAAAACATGATACTGTACTGTCATAAATTGCAGATGACGTGATTTTTTTCTCTCTGGAAAACCTGAGCTCCATTAGAAAATCACCAATAAATAATATTTTGGAAAAGTGGTTGCAAACAACAAAGAAAACTAGCAATATACAAATAATAGCAATCAACTAATATAATAAAGGAAAACAAAACCCCGTGAATTACCGTAGAACAAAAGGCTCTAATACCTAGGAATGAACTTTTTAAGAAATCAGTAAGCAAAGGAACCATCAAAAGCATTAACATGACCTTTATGAAGAAGTTTATACAGTTTCATCAAGGAAGTTCCCTAAGTGGAAAGAATCAGTATTGTGAGGGTGTCGAATATCATGAAGCCAGTCAGTGGATTTCCAAATGAGTATTTTGAAAATACAATTGAACAAGTTGAATTAAAATTTCTCTGCAAGTAGATATGGAGAAATGAAGCCGAGGGAATATTTACAGGATTAAACATCTCTTTGATATTACTATAACTTTATAGTATAATTTGATATGAAATTGATGCAAACAATTTCATGAAAGATTTAGATGGTTTAGAAACAAATATCTAAATATGAAAACAAATAACCAATCACCCTGGAAATAGTCAATGTTCCATACAGTGCTATCAATTTAGAAAACATTGAATCCCCATTTGACATTTCATAATAAGAAATTCCAGATGATTAAAAGATAAATGTAATATTACTCTGAAATTTTACCCAAGTACCTTTATTATCTTATGGAAGACAACAGACAATACAAAAATGCAAATTTTAAGAATTTTGAAAATAGAAATATTGAATATTTTAGCACTGTAAAGATACTATGTAACAAACAAAAATTATTTCATTATTTGCCATTTATATGCCTGCAAAGACTTGAAAACATATTTAGTATCATTTAAAAAAATCTCAATAAGAAATGTGCAAAAATACCCCTAAAAACTTCACAGAAGAAAAGAGGTGGCCAATAATTACATTGTAAAAACAGTCAACTGTATTAATTAGTTAACTGTATTAGTAACTTGGCAGTATCAATTAAAATACTGTCATGCATCTGGCCACAGCTTAAAGAATGATGGATGGATTGGGCTTCCCTGGTGGCGCAGTGGTTGAGAGTCCGCCTGCCGATGCAGGGTCACGGGTTCGTGCCCCTGTCCGGGAAGATCCCACATGCCGCGGAGCGGCTGGGCCCGTGAGCCGGCCTGTGCTCCGCAACGGGAGAGGCCACAACAGTGAGAGGCCCACGTACCGCAAAAAAAAAAAAAAAGAATGATGGATGGGGGACCATAGGTGTCGCGTACGCTGGAGATGGGGGTAGGAATAACTTCAGTGGGAGCAGCTTGTCAGTGTCTGTCCAGCTTAATCACACACAGTTTTTGAGCAAACAATGTTACTGATGTTGGAATCTGTCCTACATAAATGTTCACCTGTGTGTACAAGGGTGTAGCAAACATGGTGGCCAGTGCAGATGCTCCTTTCCAGGGGGAGGCCCTCATTGCCCCCAGCTGCTGGCAGTGTGGGTTCAGGGCTCACAGCCGAGTCCCCCTCTGGACATCATCCTTGGCTGGAAGGTGACATCCTGGGGTGGCCCGCATGCAGTGACTGGTCTGTGCAGGAGTCCGAAGGCCAGCCGTGGCCTCAGTTGGGAACAACTTTGAGGGCCCCTGCAGCTCCAGGGTTCCTCTGGGATCAGCTGAGGTCCCGTCGTAACTGTATCAGTTTCTTCTCCCTCGCCCAGTCCTGCTGCAATAACTTCCTTTAGCTGTTGCTTCTGAGGACACAGCCTGTGTTAGTTTCTGGATGTTGCCATAACGAAGTACCGCCACCTAGGTGGCTTAAAGCAATAGCAATTTATTCTCACATTCCTGGAGGCTAGAGGTTCAAAAGTCGAGTTGTCGGCAGGGTCAAGCTCTCTCTGAAGGCTGCAGGGGAGAATCTATTCCGTGCCTTTCTCTGAGGCTCTGGTGTTGCCATCAGCCCTTGGTGGTTCTGAGTTTGCAGATGTTTCACTCCAACCTCTGCATTGTTATCACGTGGTTCTGCACTGTGAGGCTTCACATTGTCTTTCCTCTGTCCTTGTCCGCCTCCCTGTGTCTCTGCCATTTCTAAAGGCACCAGTGTTGTAGGGTTAGGACGTACCCTAATGACCTCATCTGAACTTGATTGTATCTTCCAAGACCTTGTTTCCAGATAAGGTCCCATTCACAAGTACAGGGGGCTAGGACTCCAGCACATCTTCTGGGGGACACGATTCAACCCATAACACTCCTCAGTAAGTCTCCGATGACACATCAGCGCTATGAACTGTTACCTTTCCTCTGTGCTACACGGATAGAGGATTAGACTGTTCCTTCTTTCCTGATAACGTTCTGTAAATTCCTAAAGGGAAAAAACGATACTAGGACAAAGTATAAGTTTAAACATGTAACAGTGTCCTCATTTTTTTCTGAATCAATTTAAAATTTCTTCTCACTTAGACTTTGGAGAGCGGTTATTTGGAGAAATATTGCATTGGTACACAGAAAAGTGGTCACTAACTCAATACACAATTTTAAAAACTCACTTATTTGATTATGAGTTTCCAATCTTCCAAAATATTTAGGTAACTAATTTGTGGATGTGTTGACTCCACTGCGGGTACCGTGCTGCATTTGGAGAGTTTCCTGATAACGTTCTGTAAATTCCTAAAGGGAAAAAACGATACTAGGACAAAGTATAAGTTTAAACATGTAACAGTGTCCTCATTTTTTTCTGAATCGATTTAAAATTTCTTCTCACTTAGACTTTGGAGAGCGGTTATTTGGAGAAATATTGCATTGGTACACAGAAAAGTGGTCACTAACTCAATACACAATTTTAAAAACTCACTTATTTGATTATGAGTTTCCAATCTTCCAAAATATTTAGGTAACTAATTTGTGGATGTGTTGACTCCACTGCGGGTACCGTGCTGCATTTGGAGAGTTCCAGAAAGAGTTACACAAATAAGTTACTGTATTACTAACCACCAGCTGTAATTTTGAGGCAGACTGAGTAATATAAATGCATTATTATCTTTTTAGTGATTATTCTTGCCTGATTGCTTAATGTCTGCCTATATGCCCTCACAGAAAGTAGAATTGCAGCATGACATGATGACTTATAGCTTTTTTTTGAGGTATTTGGACAGTTACTACTGCCATGTAAACAGCCTGATAGCTTGACTGCTGAGGTGCTTACAGAGTCTGGATAGATGCCAGTTTTCTGAGGTTTTCCTAAAATTGAAGTAAGAAACGGTAGAGAAGCAGTGCTGTAACATTGAAAGGGGCTGGGAAAAGGAAATCTACAGTTATTTTTTTGAATATTTACACTACTACTTGACAATTAAAAAATAGTTGTATGCAATGACCATTGTTCATTCCTACCCTCCCTACCCCTTCCCCCAGCCATACCCTTGGATCTGTGATTCTTTGAGAGGGGTTTAAGGGTTAGAACATCAAAGATGCAGAAAATTGTTTTAAAATCTCACTTATAAATCTCATTAAGCCTGCACAAAAATGGAATGAAGTCTAAAGAAAGGCAAGCATTTATCTTGTGAAGTTATTAACACCCTCTTCTGCAAGGAGAAAGTGGTTAACTTTTTTTTTTCCTCCATGAAACTTTTTTTTTTTTTGGCTGAGACGGTTATAACCACTTACAGTAAATTGTCCTTCCTCTGTGCTCAACACCTGATTTCACATGTTGCCCTGCACAGGATGTCATCTCTCAGGACGCCCTGGAAGAGTTGCTGGGCTCAGCGAAAACAAAACCCACTTGCTCTGACACAAAACATCTGGCAGAATTGTTTACTTGTCCTGTGGCTTCTTAAATGAATGCAAAATATCTATCAGCTGTTCTAGTAAAAGTAGTTTCCTAATCATCAGTGCCTAGGATAATCTGATAACAAATGCAGCATTTGAGAACGAATTTTTTTAAAACTCTGAGCATCAAAGTTTAAAAAAAAATCTTTTAACATTTAATCACTGTAAAGGCAATTGATATATTTTTAACCTAATAGCAACCAGAGTGGTTTTATAAGTAAACTATTTTATGTGTCTTTGGAAATGACAACCTGAAAGTGAATTATACTATCTATGCCCATTTCTTTAATAAAAAAAAAAAAAAAAAAAAAAAAAAGGAACAGTGTCTGTGCCTACAACTTTAAAAATGAGCTATATTAATCAACTTGGTCTTTTGTTTAGGTAAGCTTGTAATCTAGTAATCATGATCCCTTTCTTTGCTAGTAATTTTTATTATTGATTTTACTGTACTTGGCCATGAATCAACAGAAGGCTAAAACATAGTCTCCAGAGAAATGATTCCCTTTCCTACAACACTGCTGTGGTCTAACTTGAAATCAAGTTCAGAATTTCTACATTCAGTTTATGAGTCTACATATACTACCAACTCAAATATGTATGAAACCAGAAACAAATTCTCTCTTGGCTATTCTTACTTCTTAAGTCCTGTCAACTTAAATAATTTTTGAAAGCTTTTTAACTACCTTGTTCTGTTATTTCCAATGTACTAAAACAAAACAAAACAAAACCTTCTTCACCTCTGGTCTCCACTGTTAAGCCATATAGATGTCATTCTAAATTATGCCCTCAACCTAAAGCAGACCCTGAATATTGCACCATTATCTATCATTGTGTCTCTGTCCAAAGCTACTTCCTTCTCCATAGCCTTCTCATATTCATACAACAAGCCTTTCACAAACACCCGGTCCAGGCTGGATGTTGCTCTCATTGGGGCTCGTAGTCTGGTAGGAGAGACAGGCATCAAACAAAAATTGCACAATAAATTGTTTCACTGCGTTGGTAATAAGCCCTGTTAAGCAAAAACATGAGGGGCAAGTTGTCTCGATGACAGCAATGTTTCAGCGGACACTGAGATGTTGGACTGTTAATGGGGCACAGGTGTGGTGGTCAGTTCAGGAATGGAGACCCACTTATGAGAAGCCCTTGAGGCAGAAAATCAAAGACCAGCCCTCTGGCCTCAGGGAGGACAGTGGTGCCCCGAGAGACTGGTGAGGGTCAGGACCGGTTCATGCACGGGGTGACTGGGACAAGCCGAGGGTGAGGGCACCTTCTCTGAGAAGCAGGAAGCTCTTTAAGGTTTTAAGCAGAGAAGGGGAAAGGATGTATTTGGAAGTTAAAATATTCTGACTGCTAGTGGAGAAACGGGAAGAGTGTGAATGCAGGAGCCCAGGGTACGGGGGGCTAGTGTAGGGTACTGGGGAGATGTGTCTGGGATCGCTCTGGCGGCTTTGAAGATGCAACAAAGTGGGGAGACTGGAGAAGTGCTGAGGAAGCCGAGCTGACAACACCTGGAGAGAGTTAACTGGGAGTGAAGGAGGGACAGGCAGGTCTCTGCACGGGCAGCCCCGGGCTTCGCTGGTGCCGGCTCCCGGGTGGCGGGCACAGGGTGAAGGGCAGCCTGTCCTGTTGTCTGGCTCTGTGGTGTAGACTAGAAGGCATAGGCTCTCGAGGCTTACCTGACGTAGAAAAGCCTGGTTAGGGTCTGTCAGTCACCTGAGGACACGACATCCCAGCACAGGTGTGTGACTTCAGTAATTGTAAAACCCAAGGAGGCCACTTGTAGCTGCCTCATTGTTACATCAGTGACCATAACAGCTGGACACGTTTTCATCGGCGAGTGTGACCTTTCTAATTGATAAACCCCTGGGGACTCCGCCTCACCCTCCTCCTACCTTAGAAGTTTCCTCCAACTTCTATCTACCAGCCCTGCTTGAGGAGCTGAGGGCAAACTCCCGTGGAGCTGGAGAAAAGCTGCTCTCATGGAAACATTGTGATTCTGGTTTTATTCTCTTACTCTACACTTTCTATCAAACACACCGCAGAGAAATGTGGAATTGTGATTTTTCTTCTGGGACAGTTGCCTATGAGCCGTTCAAGACAGGATGTCGACTAGGTAGTTGGATGTACTGACTCAGACTTAAACGTTTTATCTGGGCTGGAGAGAGATGTTTAACAATCCTCCAAAGACATGGAAATAATTTTATTATATAGTGATGAATGCATCCCCGACACTGTTCTACATGCTTTTACAAGTAGCAATTAATTGTCAAAACCATCCCAAAAGTTTAGTGCTGCTATTGTGTCCATTTTACAGGTGGGGCAACTGAGGCACGGGGAGATGACTTTATTGAGAGGCACGTAGCTAGGAAGTGGTGGAGCTGGGATTCTGAATGCAGGCTAACTATAAAATCCGAGCTCTTAATCACTGCTCTGCTGTCTAAGGAAAGAGTCGAGTCTGAAACCAAGCTGGGGTCTAGGAGTCCTCCTTCCAGGTGCCCTGAGTCACTCCAACGGTTACATCACAGTAGCGGTGATCAACCAGCAGCAACTTAATTTACATCTTCCTTCCTTGCTTCAGACATCCTACTTCTCTATTTTCTTCGGTCCTTTGAGCTCCCTCCAGCTGTCGGAAATTAGATGCCATTGGACAGGAATTACTGAGTGGCTGCTGCCGTCTTGGCAGCGTCTGTGCTCTTTCTCTTCCTCTCCTGGTCAAGCTCCTTAAAAAAATGAAAAGGGTTATCCCTGGGGAGAGGAACGCGGCCCAAATGAGCGGCGGCAGCGGCTGTTGATTCAGAGCTCGCTGTAGCAAGAGGGCCCCCCACCGCCCCTTGTGTTTGACGGAGAGCCGAGGGCAGGCAGGGGCGTGGGGGAGCTCAACGGTGAAAAAACGCGGGTGAGGCTTCAGGTGTGTCTTGACGGGAGGCGGAGGGCCCTGAGAAGCTGGCGGTGGGCCGAGCAGGAGCAGGGCCCCCTTTGTCATTGGCTAGCGGAGCAGATCTCGTTTTCTCTGGTTGGTCCAAGCTGGAAGTGAAGGTGAACCTAGGAACGCTGTCAGGTACTGACCGAGTCTTGGCCGTAGGGAGCCTATGGCTGCAGAAGCTGGGGTTTGGCCTCCAGGGCTGGTCGCTGCAGGTCGTGGGTCAGCGTTCTCTCTTATTAATGGTCTGGCTGATGTCCTGTAATATAGTTAGTTTCTCATACCCGCTGCTCATCATTTTCTCACGTTCTTGAAATATACTTAAAGTCTATGCGACCACGACCCTCCTGGATTTAGTGCCGTTTTCATGTTTGTCTTTGGACGGGGGGTACGCTTTCTTTGCTATTAATTAGATCTTGCTGTTGGCCAAATGGCTCCCTATCATTTGGAACCTCTTCTTTACCCTCATCTCAACTTCTGTGTGTTGAATTCTGTGTCTGAGCCAGACTCAAGTACAGCAAGTTTCAGCTGACCTGGAAAGTCTCTCCCATCATTTCCATCTGGTGGCTAATTCCTGTTTACTTGAAAACCTCAGCATAGATGTCACCCTCCAGAAAGCTTTCTGGGAACCCTCAAAAAGTCTGAGCTCCCAGAGTCCCTACTCTTAGGACACTGTTTTTAAAACACGGATCACATTGCATTGTGTTGTCTATTAACTCATATTTTCTCCTCCAAACTCTGAACAATTCTGAGGAACAGTTACCAGTGTAGAGCCCTGTAGAGCAGAGAGCCAATAAATGTTTGTTGAAGTAATGAACTGGTTCTAAACTGAGTGTGAGAAACTATATCAAAGCTTGCGAGGTTCACAGAATCCTTCGTGAGCCCCAGGGTATGGGGCAGGTGCACCTCATGGAAAGGTGTTTCCTGTAAGCTCCTATACACTGGTCGGCAATGAGATGGGAAACCAGACGTGTAAATCTTTGGAACAGAAAGCAGACGACTTTGCACTCCTCTTCCTGAAACGTGGAAACGAGAGGGTGGATGAGTGATGCGCCCCGAGGCCGTGTTGGGAATCTGGCTGAGCCCCTCAGGCCCACGTATTGTAATGAGCTGTGTGAGGGGAGGGAGGGAATTACAGATTGTGTGATAACGAGTAGGGAAAGCTTTGAATGTGTTTCCTTTCTGCCTCCTCTCTGCTCTGGTTGGGCGTGCACTTTTCTGCTTCCCCTCTAAGGCCAGGTTGTCAAGGAGTGAGTATAGGATTGCTCTTACACTGGCAGGAGGCTGGGAGTGCACTTCCTGTCTGCAAAGTTGACCCCTGCAGTGACCTTCCTGTGCATCGCTCAGTCATCGAAGGCCCTGTGAATTGCTGAGTTTTCCTTGCTTTCCAGTATGAGTCTTGTCCTAATGTATGACAGTTGTAGCGTTACCCTGATTTTCCAGGACCTGTATGTTTCTAAGCTCGTAATTGTAGGAGTGGGTAGACAGGCAGCTTTACTTCAAACTCAATTCTATGTAGAAGCTTCTGGAATCTTATTACAATTTCAGGGGCATTTATAAATGTCTTAAAATTTAAGGGAAGAAGAAAGATTCACTTACACCTTTATTTTATTCACTTTATAAATGTGAATTGTCAGAAGAAATTCTTTATCCTTTTAGGTTCTTCTGGCTGGTCTAAGAACTGAATTGACATCAGAAAGAATAACAAAATTAAAGTTTAAAAAACATGTATACGTGGGAGAGACCCAGGAAAACTGAGTAACTCACCAAAATGGCCGAAATTCTCACCTTAAATATCTAAAGACAAAAGAGGATATTGGGGTTAGAGGTTTGGGGCTTCAAAGGAGAGGAAGGCAGTTCACATGGAGGTGGAAAAGCAGGTGTGTTGATAAATGCTTCATGGGCCAGGCAGAGACTGTGGGACAGAGTGGACTCGGATCCCTAGGCCCTGCTAAGCTTCACCACCACACCCAGCCGTACTCTTGGCTGATAGCTCTGGCGATGGCTCTACTCCAGGAATTGGCCCTTTAAGTTCTTAGGCAGCTGGGGGAAGGTCAAAGATGTTTCCTAAGATTATTTTGGCCCTTGATTATTTTCAGCTTGAAATAATCCACAAGCCAAAAGAGACATTTTGGGGTGGAAAATATTGTTCCCCTACATAATCAATTTACCATCAAATTTTCTTTAAAAAAATTAGAGATGTGGAGCTGTAAAAAGGCAAAAACAAAACCAAAAACCCCCCTCAGTTGTGAGGGCTGACTTTTGCCTGTCACTAACTCCAGGGCTTGTTTTGATTCCAAATCCCTGGCTTGGTGTTGTCCATCTGTCTCTCCATGGTCACCTCGGCCTGGACCACCCTTCCCGGGGTGTCCCCACCTCCACCCCTCGCTGCATCTGCACACGCCCTGAGCAGCTTGGCTTCTCACCCACAGGCAAACGCCGTGTCGGAATGCAGTCTCTGGAAGGAGAAATTTAAAAACACTGGATGAGGACTGACTTAATAATACTTCTTTTTAATCCGCTAAATTTTATTTTAATTTACTTTATTTTAAATTTAATTTTTATTTTACATTAGTTGATTTGCAATGTTGTTTCAGGTGTACAGCAAAGTGATTCAGTAAAACATATACATATATCCATTCTTTTTTAGATTCTTTTCCCATATAGGTTATTATAGATTACTGAGTAGAGTTGCCTGTATTTACACAGTAGGTCCTTGTTGATTATCTATTTTATACATAAAATAGATACATATTTATATATCTAATAGTGTGTATATGTTAATCCCAAACTCCTAATTTATCCCCCCCATTCCCTGTTGGTAACCATAAGTTTGTTTTCAAAGTCTGAATCCATTTTGGTTTTGTAAATAAGTTCATTTGTATCATTATTTTTAGATTCCACATATAAGTGATATCATATTTGTCTTTCTCTGTCTGACTTCATTTAGTATGATTTCTAGGTCCATCCATGTTGCTGCAAATGACATTATTTAATTATTTTTGTGGCTAAGTAATATTCCATTGTATATATTGTACAACAACATCTTTTTTATCCATTTCTCTGTCGATGGACATTTAGGTTACTTCCATGTCTTGGCTATTGTAAATAGTGCTGCAGTGAACATTGGGATGCATGTATCTTTCCAAATTATGGTTTTTCTCAATATCTATGCCTGGGAGTGGGATTGCTGGATCATATGATAGTTCTATTTTTAGTTTTTAAGGAACCTCCATAATGTTCTCAATAGTGGTTCTAACAGTTTACATTCTCACCAACAGTGTAGGAGGGTTACCTTTTCTCTTCACCCTCCCCAGCATTTATTGTTTGTAGGCTTTTTGATGATGGCCATTCTGCTGGTGTGAGGTGATCTCTCATTGTAGTTTTGATTTGCATTTCTCTATTGATTAGTGATGTTGAGCATCCTTTCATGTGTTTGTTGGCCATCTGTATATCTTCTTTGGAGAAATGTCTATTTAGATCTTCTGCCCATTTTTTGACTGGGTTGTTTGATATTGAGCTGCATGAGCTGTTTGTGTATTTTTGGAGATTAATCCCTTGTTGGTTGCGTTGTCTGCAAATATTTTCTCCCATTCTGTGGGTCGTCTTTTCATTTTGTTTATGGTTTCCTTTGCTGTGCAAAATTTTTTAAGTTTAATTAGCTAACATTTGTTTATTTTTGTTTATTTTCATTACTCTAGGAGGTGGATCCAAAAAGATATTGCTGCAATTTATGTCAAAGAGTGTTCTACCTATGTTTTCCTCTAAGAGTTTTATAGTATCTGGTCTTACATTTATGTCTTTAATACATTTTGAGTTTATTTTTGTGTATGGCGTTAGAGAATGTCTAGTTTCATTCTTCTACATGTGGCTGTCCAGTTTTCCCAGCACCATTATTGAGGGGACTATCTCTTCTTCATTGGATATTCGAGTTTACTTTGTAGAATAATTGACCATAGGTGCATGGGTTTATTTCTGGGATTTCTATCCTGTTACATTGATCTATAAGTCAGTCTTTGTGCCAGTACCATACTGTTTTGATTATTGTAGCTTTTTAGTATAGTCTGAAGTCAGGGAGTCTGATTCCTCCAGCTCCATTTTTCTTAGGATTGCTTTGGCTTTTTGGGGTCTTTTGTGTTTCCATTACAAATTTAAAAATTTTTTGTTCTTGTTCTGTGAACAATACCATTGGTAATTTAATAGGGCTTGCATTGAATCTGTATGTTGCCTTGGGTAGCATAATCATTTTGATGGTATTGATTCTTCCAATCCAAGAACATGGTATATCTTTCCGTCTGTTTGTGTCATCCTCAATTTCTTTCATCAGCATCTCATAGTTTTCAGAGTACAGGTCTTTCCTCCTTAGGTAGATTTATTCCTAGGTATTTTATTCTTTTTGATGCAGTGGTACATGGCATTGTTTCCTTAATTTCTCTTTCTGATCTTTTGTTGTTAGCGTGTGGAAATGCAAGAGATTTCTGTATATTCATATTTTTTTTTTTGCGGTACGCGGGCCTCTCACTGTTGCGGCCTCTCCTGTTGCAAAGCACAGGCTCCGGATGCGCAGGCTCAGTGGCCATGGCTCATGGGCCTAGCTGCTCTGCGGCATGTGGGATCTTCCCGGACTGGGGCACGAACCCATATCCCCTGCATTGGCAGGCGGACTCTCAACCACTGCGCCACCAGGGAAGCCCTCTGTGTATTAATTTTGTAGCCTACAACCTTACTGAATTCATTACTGAGCTCTAATATTTTTCTGGTATCATCTTTAGGATTTTCTAGGTATAGTATCATGTCATCTGCAAACAGTGACAGTTTTACTTTTCCAGTTTGGATTCCTTTTATTTCTTTTTCTTCTCTGATTGGCATGGCTAGGACTTCCAAAACTATGTTGAATAATAGTGGTGAGAGTGGACATCCTTGTCTTGTTCCTGATCTTAGAGGAAATGCTTTCGGTTTTTCATCTTTGAGTAGCTGTGTGTTTGTCATATATGGCCTTTATCATATCTATCATATATAGGTATGTTCTCTCTGTGCCCACTTTCTGGAGAGTTTTTATCATTAATGGGTGTTGAATTTTGTCAAAAGCTTTTTCTGCACCTATTGAGATGATCATATAGTTTTTATTTTTCAATTTGTTAATGTGGTGTATCACACTGACTGATTTGCAGATATTGAAAAAATCCTTGCATCCCTGGGATGAATCCCATTTGATCATGGTGTATGATCCTTTTAATGTATTGTTGGATTCAGTTTGCTAGTATTTTGTTGAGGATTTTTGTGTCTATGTTCATCAATGATATTGGCCTCTAATTTTCTTCTCTTGTGGCATCTTTGGTTTTGGTATTGGGGTGATAGTGGCCTCATAGAATGAACTTGGGAGTGTTCCTTCCTCTGCAATTTTGTGAAATAGTTTCAGAGGATAGGTGTTAACTCTTGTCCAAATGTTTGATAGAATTTGTCAGTGAAGCCACATGGTCCTGGCCTTTTGTTTGTTAGAAGTTTTTAAATTAGTTTTGATTTCAGTACTTGTGATTGGTCTGTTCATATTTTCTGTTTCTTCCTGCTTCGGTCTTTGAAGATTATACGTAACAATTTGTCCATTTCTTCTAGGTTTTCCAATTTATTGGCATATAGTTGCTTGTGGTAGTCTTATGGTCCTTTGTATTTCTGTGGTGTCCATTATAACTTCTCCTTTTTCATTTTGAATTTTATTGATTTGAGCCCTCTCTCTTTATCAGTCTCGCTAACAGTTTTCAATTTTGTTTATCTTTCTAAAGGATCAGCTTTTAGTTTCACTGATCTTTTGTTTTCTTTGTCTCTATTTCATTTATTTCTGCTCTGATCTCTTTATGATTTCTTTCCTTCTACTAACTGGGTTTTGTTTGTTCTTTCTCTAGTTGCTTTGGGTGTAAGGTTATTGTTTATTTGAGATTTTTCTTGTTTCCTGAGGTAAGTTTGTATTGCTATAAACTTCCCTCTTAGAAATGCTTTTACTGTGTCCCATAGGTTTTGGATTGTTGTGCTTTCATTTTCATTTGTCTGTAGGTATTTTTGATTTCCTCTTTGATTTCTTCAGTGAAGAAATCATTCGTTGTTTAGTAACATTGTTTAGCGTCCATGTGTTTGTGTTTTTTAGTTATCTTCCTTGTAACTGATTTCTAATCTCATAGCCCTGTGGTCAGAGAGGAATCTTGACATGATTTCAGTTTTCTTAAATTTGCTGAAGTTTGCTTTGTGGCCCAGCATGTGATCAATCCTGGAGAATGTCCATGTGCACTTGAGAAGAATCTGTATTCTGGGCTTTCAGATGGAATGTTCTATAAATATCAATTAAGTCTATCTGGTCTAATGTGTCATTTATGCTTGTGTTTCCTTATTTGTTTTCTGTCTGGATGATCTGTCCATTGATGTAAGTGGGGTGTTAAAGTCACCCACTATTACTGTATTACTGTGGATTTCTCCTTTTATGGCTGTTAGCATTTGCCTTACATATTGAGGTGCTCCTATGTTAGGTTCCTATATATTTACAATTGTTATACCTTCTTCTTGGATTGGTCCCTTGATCATTACATAGTGTCCTTCTTTTGTCTTTTGTAACAGTCTTTATTTTAAAGTCTATTTTGTCTGATATGGTTATTGCTACTCCAGCTCTTTTGATTTCCATCAGCATGGAATATATTTTTCCATCCCCTCACTATCAGTCTCTATGGTCCCTAGATGCAAAGTGGGTCTCTTGTGGACAGCACATATAGGGGTATTTTTTTTTTTTTTTTATCCTTTCAGCCAGTCTGTCTTTTGGTTGGAGCATTTAATCCATTTGCATTTAAGGTCATTATGGGTATGTGTGTTCTTATTGCCATCTTAATGTTTTGGATTTGTTTTTGTAGGTCTTTTTTCTTCCCTTCCTCTTTTGTTCTCTTTTTTGAAGATTATACGTAACAATTTGTCCATTTCTTCTAGGTTTTCCAATTTATTGGCATATAGTTGCTTGTGGTAGTCTTATGGTCCTTTGTATTTCTGTGGTGTCCATTATAACTTCTCCTTTTTCATTTTGAATTTTATTGATTTGAGCCCTCTCTCTTTATCAGTCTCGCTAACAGTTTTCAATTTTGTTTATCTTTCTAAAGGATCAGCTTTTAGTTTCACTGATCTTTTGTTTTCTTTGTCTCTATTTCATTTATTTCTGCTCTGATCTCTTTATGATTTCTTTCCTTCTATTCCTATGATTTGATGACTATCTTTAATGTTGTTTGGATTGCTTTTTCTTTTGTATGTGTGTATCTATTGCAGACTTTTGGTTTGTGGTTACCATGAGATTTTTTTAAAAAATAAATATTTATTTATCTTTGGCTGCGTTGGGTCTTCATTGCTGTGCACGGGCTTTCTCTAGTTGTGGAAAGTGGGTGCTACTCTTCGTTCCATTGCACAGACTTCTCATTGCGGTGGCTTCTCTTGTTGTGTAGCACAGGCTCTAGGCACACGGGCTCAGTAGTTGTGGCTCACGGGCACTAGAGTGCAGGCTCAGTAGTTGTGGCACATGGCCTTAGTGGCTCCATGGCATGTGGGATCCTCCTGGACCAGGGCTCAATCCCATGTCCCCTGCATTGACAGGCAGATTCTTAACCACTGTGCCACCAGGGAAGTCCTACCATGATGTTTTGATATAGCAGTCTATATATATAGAAGATTTTTTTGAGTTGATGGTCTCTTCATTTCAAATGCATTTCCATTATCCTACATTTGTACTCTCCTCTTCTCATGATTGCTGGTTTTGATATCATATTTGTGTGTAGATGATTTACAACCTTTATGTTTGCCTTTACTGGTGAGCTTTCCCATTTGTAATAATACTTTAAAAATTATATTATTTTATTCCCATTTTCATCTCATTTACCTTTGCAGTTTTTCTATTATAAGGTATTCATACATATATTATTTTTTAACATTAGACGTCTTTCAGAATTTATTTGAAAATGTCATGATGACCGAATTACTGCAATTTATACATGTTTGGCTGCCTGTCAGAAAGCAAACCATGGAGGAGGTT
This sequence comes from Physeter macrocephalus, assembly GCF_002837175.3. Taxonomy (NCBI): domain Eukaryota; kingdom Metazoa; phylum Chordata; class Mammalia; order Artiodactyla; family Physeteridae; genus Physeter; species Physeter macrocephalus. The sequence goes on along the minus strand of NC_041232.1, from coordinate 82,268,421 downwards.
ATTTTATAATAACACTCCTAAAATATCTGTAATAGTTAACAGATGATAGAAAACTTATTTCTGAGGACTTTTGAAAGCATTCCCTTCTCTCTCTCTCTTTCTCTCTATATATATATGTAATATGTGTAATATATATTACAAGGTTATATATGTAATATATATATTACAAGGTATTACAAGATATATGTAACATATATATTACAAGATTGAACACAGGTAATATTGAATTAAAAAATTATGCACACTCAAGACATACCTATTTTTATTTTCTGTATTCCTATTATTGGTTTGACACAACTAGGATATAAAATTAAATAGAATTATTTTAATGATATCATCAAGAAAAATGGAAATTATTGAGTAAAAGATGACTATTTTAATAGATGAAGATATATTTAATAACGGAAGATAATAAATATGGCATGTTTTGTACCTAAGCAACATAATTGAGTTTCTTCCCTGAAGGATTGTTTTGCCTCTTGACATTTTTTAATTGACATATATTTTTTCTTTATTGTATAATTCACTTTACACATTTTAACGTAAGTATGGCAAACTAACAATGAAATACCAGAAGAGGAATGTAAATAAACAATCCCTTTTAAAATTGTTTAAAAAAATACTTAGGAATAAACCTCACCGAGGAGTTGAAAGACTTATATGCTTAGAACTACAAAGCATTAAAGAAAATTGTTGATGATTCATAGAGATGGAAAAATATCCATGCTCTTGGACTAGAAGAATTAATATTGTTAAAATTGCCATACTACCCAAAACAATCTACAGATTTAATGCAATCCCTATCAAATTTTCCATGACATTTTTTTTACAGAACTAGAATGAATAATCCTAAAATTCATATGGAACCATAAAATACCCAGAACTGCCAAGGCAATCCTGAGGCATAACCCTCCCAGACTTTAGAAAATACTACAAAGCTGCAGTAATCAAACAGTGTGGTATTGCCACGAAACAGATGTATGGATCAATGGAATAGAATAGAGAGCCCAAAGGTAAGCCCATACACAAATGTTAATCTTTGACAAAGGAGGCAAGAGTATACAATGGAGAAAAGAGAGGCTCTTCAGCAAGTGGTGTTGGTAAAGTTGGACAGCCACATGTGAATTAATGAAGCTAGAACACACTTTCATACCATACACAAAAATAAACTTAAGATGGCTTAATGACTTAATTATAAGACATCACACCATAAAACTCCTGGAAGAGAACATAGGTAAAATATTCTCTGGCATAAATCATAACAATGTTTTCTTAGGTCAGTCTCCAAGGCAATAGAAATAAAAGCAGAAATAAACAAATGGGACCTAATGAACCTTATAAGCTCTTGCACAGTAAAGGAAACCATAAAATGAAAAGAAAACCTATGGACTTGGGGGAGAAAATATTTGCAAATGATGAGACCAACAAGGGCTGAATTTCCAAAATATACAAATAGCTTCTACAACTGAATAACAGAAAAAACAAAGAACCCAATCAGAAAATGGGCAGAAGACCTAAATAGATATTTCTCCAAAGACATACAGGTGGCCAAAAAGCATATGAAAAGACATGCAACATTACTAATTATTAGAGAAATGCAAATCAAGACTACAATGAGATCACCTCACTCCAGTCAGAATGGCCATCATCAAAAAAGTCTACAAACAATAAATGCTGGAAAGAGTGTGGAGAGAAGGGAACCATCCTACACTGTTGGTGGGAGTATAAATTGGTACAGCCACTGTGGAGAACAGTATGGAGGTTCCTTAAACTAAAAATAGAACTACCATATGATCCAGCAGTCCCACTCCTGGACATATATCCAGATAAAAACATAATTCAAAAAGGTATCTGCACCCAAATGTTCAGCACTATTTACAGTAGCCAAGACATGGAAGCAACCTAAATGTCCATCAACAGAGGAATGGATAAAGAAGGTGTGGTACATATATACAGTGGAATATTACTCAGCCATAAAAATGAATGAAATAATGCCATTTTCAGCAATGTGGATGGACCTAGAGGTTATCATACTAAGTGAAGTCAGACAGAGAAAGACATATATCATATGATATCACTTATATGTGGATATGATATCACTTATATGTGGAATCCAAAAAAATAAAACATGAACTCATTTACAAAACAAACAGGCTTACAGATATTGAAAACCAATGTATGGTTACCAGAGGGGAAAGGGGGAGACAAATTATGAGGTTGAAAAATATACATACTACTATATATAAAGTAGATAATCAACAAGGACCTATGGCACAGCACAGGGAACTCTAATCAATATACTGTAATAACGTAAATGGGAAAATAATTTGAAAAAGAATAGATTTATACACATAAATATAACTGAATCACTTTGCTGTACACCCAAAACTAACACATTGTAAATCAACCATAATCCAATATAAAATAAAAAATTTTAAAAATATTAAAAGGCTGATGTCTTCTTACTAAGGTAGGGGCCAAGAAAATGTCTACTCTTGTCAGTTATTTATAAATTGTTAAAAAAAAAAGTTTAATGCACCAGGAAATAGGTGGACTATTAATACAAACACTGAGAGACAGTGTTAATTGGTTAACCTTAGAAAGACCTTATATCCGTGGTGATGGAAGTGTGAGCAGGCAAGATTAGGCCCATAAGGAAAAAAAGAAAAAAGAAATGCCATTCAGTTTGGAAAAAAAGCTACAAAACTGTTTATGTCTCCAGACATGATTCTGTCTATAGAAGATGTACAGAAATCCCCCAAAGCGCTATTATAACTAGTAAACAAGTTCAGTACATTTGTAGGATGCAAGTTAAATACACAAGAATGAATTTTATTTTTATACACTGGTACGGTAATACCTAAAAAAGAAATTAAGAAAACAATTGCTCTTACCATATCATCAAAAAAAAAAAAAAAGAAAAAATTTACAAAATAAATGCAAGATTTATCAATTGAAACTGGTAAACCACTGTTTGGAAGAAAATAAAGAAATTCTCTTTCCCTATCATCAAAAAAAAAAAAAAAAGAAAAAATTTACAAAATAAATGCAAGATTTATCAATTGAAACTGGTAAACCACTGTTTGGAAGAAAATAAAGAAGGCAGTAAGGGCCATAAAAAGCACCGTGTCTCTGCTCAGGTTCTTCTGCTTCCTGTCGTGCCGTATTTGAGGAGCTTATAGTCCCCAAGGAGTTACATGGCAAGTAGCTGATGATACTAAAGCTGCCATTATACTAACGTTTTCCGTCTTGCGAAAAGAAAAGCATCTGCTATCAACCAGAAATAGATGAGCTTATGCTGTTGATATGTCTGCTGTATCTCAACAGAGACGAAGGAGGCTCTTGATAACACCCAGCAGGAGGCTCTGCTGATGCCCCACATTAGAGGATGAATAAATACCGACTTCACTGTATCCAATTTACGTCCTAGACACACACTCCAGGAAGTGTGCCGCCTCTGTGGTCAGTTCACAGATGCCAGAGAACTTGGCCTCCGTGGTGGTGTCCAAGCCAAGCCTTCTAACTGCCCTCCCCGCCCCCCACCAACCCACACCACTCCTTGTCCATCTGAGTAGCTCTAGTACTTCAGTTGTCAGAAAGGAAAGCCACCCCCAATCTCTTCTTACAGATTAAAGGACTTTGCTAGAATAAGCTGAGAGGGAGCAGTGGAGTAGTGAGGCAGTGATGCGCGCGTATGCCGTACAGTAATATGGAATCCTTTTCTTTCCAGTCCATTGGGTAGTTAACACTTCTTTAGATACCTGTTTTTGCCTGGAAATTAGAAGGTCACAGAATTACTTTGAACCTGGGACCAATCCTCGATGTTAACTGAATGAGACATAGATCAACTGTCTAATGAGGTAAACATGAAAAAAAAATGTAGGATTAGTTTTATGTATGCAATGCAGTTATCTTAAAAGTGCACAGCTTTGTTTTTTGTAATTTTAAAATAGATCTAATTTACCTCTGCTACCGTATTATCTTCCTAACTGGTGTAATCTGTATTTAAATACTATTTAAATTTTGAAATTATCTTAACTTCACCATTATTTCACGTCCTGAAGAGATTGATAAACTCAAAAGCTGTATTCGTGAAAAGTCCACACTTTTTTAACGTTTGATTTAGGTAGGTGCCATAGTCCCATATTCATGGATTTTATCATCACTGTCAAGTTGGTTTTTCTTACAAACTGAGAAGGTCTCCTGGTTTCTGTGTGGAGCTGTAAATAGTGTAAAAAACCAGGTTGACGAAAACCACTGCAGTTTCTAATTGTCGATGACACATCTCAGCTACAAGAAGAGAGTGAAAGGCAGTTGAAGACTCAGTGTTATCAGTTTCAACGGAGTACTAGACTTGACAATATTTTATTTCAAAAAGCAAGGTTATCTTGTGTCGTTATTAATTCCAAGGATAAAGCAAATTAATCATCCCAATAAGAGTCTCCCCGCTCAAGGAGACCATAAGTCAGGTGTAGCTGTTCTGAGGCAAGCATTTATAGACAATAAAGTGTCCAAAATTTAACAGTTGGAAATTACGTATTTTACTCTTTCTGGCCAGAGATGGGCAATGAAGTTTCACAAAGGCAGTGGGGGAGCAATGCACATTCAAGTGCCTAGAATAAGACGCGTGAGATTGGAAAGATGAGAGCGGGCAAGATGTGGGAGCTTTTACATGGGGGAGGAATACGACTGTGCTTGAAATGTTGAATGTAACTCAGGTTACACCCTGGAGAATGGATTGGAAGTACAGTGGGTGATTGAATGTGGGCAAATCACATAAGAGTCTTTTGCTTAATCCAGGTGAAAGTTGATGGCAGATTACATGTCAGTGTTGGAAGTGGAGACAGAAAGACCATCGTGTGTACAAGAGGCAATGAATGCACAGAGCTGGGCTCTGCTTAGTTACAAGTACAGGGGTCATTAAAGGATGGCTTACTGGTTTCTAACTTATGCAACTTTTTGGATGGTGGTGTCTTTGAAGAAAACTTATTCTGTGTTTTACATTAATATATTGAGGATCTACTTAACAGAGAAACAGGTGTAATATGACAAGTGCAAAATAGAGTTGCAAAACAGTACTATTTTCATGGAAATTTTACTTCTACATATGCCTCCTAAATTTAATTTTCCTGGAAACTGCATCATATTTTGTACTTTTGCTAACAATTTTCCTGCCAAAGAAATAGATTCATTGAACTTCATACTGTTCACAGTTGGGCAGAAAACTTTTATTAGGATTTCTTTTACTGTAGGTATTACTTTTTAAGATACAACTAACCAAATTCAGAATCTCATATCAGCTGCAAATGCATTCTTATTACTTCATAAAAATGTTAAATAACATCATTCCTAGAAATTAATTGCTTTAGATTATCTAAATTCTCTTTCCATTGGCCTAATTTTTCTAGTATCATAAAATAAGTGATACGCAGTTAATTCCTTTAAGAAAATTCTAATTTTCCAGTAGCAAATTATATAAATGATCTCATTTACTTTAGAGCATATAGCTAAATATAATATGCACAACTATGACAATACTCGACAGTTTTTCTTCATTTGCTGTTTTCCTTCAATTTTAAGGCAGTCACTGTTCCCTGAGGCCAGTCTCTATTCCTGATTTGTACAACTTTAGTATGTGCCTCTTCTCTGAAAATGTTTTTATGTTTGTGAATAATATATTTCCTGAACATTGTAAGAATTCTAATTTCACAAACATATTACAGAGCTAGGCAAATTGCTTAAGTATCAATAATTGTAGAAATTAAAGGTCAAATTTGTGTCTATTTATGCCCCTGTATTTAGTTAGATTTTCACCCCAAAATTCAAAAAGCAATTTCACCAATATTTCTAGATATACCTTTTTATTTGGTGTTTATTAAGTCACTGTCTAGTGGTGATTAAGGTATAATAAAATCTTGTTTTCTAAATTGCAAACAGAGTTGAAGATACATTGGTGATATAGTTGCTTTAAGTAGGGAAGAAACAATATATTAAAGAGATTGTTTATTGATTTGTATACTAGGCTAGTTTTAATATTTAAACTAGGGATGAAAAAATCAAATACGTATGGTTTTGGGCAGCTAGAAGTTGCAAAGTTGAAGATTATGTATTTAACAGGAAATGGTGAGGAGACAACTATGGTAAAATGGAAAGATTACATCCTTCCTGAAGTCGTTAAAATTCAATTAATGAGTAAAAACTTTACAATAGCCAACCTGGAAATTGATATAACACAATAAGTTTTGTTTTAATTTTGTCATCAAAATATATATCCTATATAATTAGTTTAATTAAAAGATTGAAAAAATAGTCACAGCCTTGTAAAAGTTGATCAGTTGGTAGTAAACTTTGATCTAAACTCACAATTAATTGTGATGTACTGCTTTTTCAGAATTTTTGTAGATTATCATAATATATCCCGATCAACTGACAATACTACACATAGATTGTGACTGTTAGATGAATCATTTAATTGGAAAATTCAGTTTGCCTCTTTAAAAATAAGCTTTATCAGTTAAGGAGCCATTTATTTCTTCTCTCTCTCTCTCTCTCTCTCTCTCTGTCACAGACATACACACATACACTGGAAAATCAAACATCCAGTTTTTAGTTAGGGAGGCTACCTATTGATTCATACAGATATTATATACTGGTTAATCAGTTTTAAATCATTTCAATGTGTTATGTATTACAGATAGAAAACAATTTTTAATTTAATTTTTAATTAATGCAAATAATTAAACAAATGACTTGTACATGCAACACTGTTCTACAGCATTGATTTTAAATCTCTGATTTCATGACTGATGTTGGTCCTCAGTTATTTACTTGCTCCCTTATGCTGTTGTTTTTCTATATATGTTTCCATCTGTTAATATTTAATGCTTCATCTTTTCTGTTATTTTATTCATACTAGGTACCTTATACTATGTTTCATACAGATAAATAATAATTACTAAAGTGTTAGTCTTGATCATCAAAAATATAAAGTACTAGTTCTAGCCAAATAAAGTGCCTTATTCACTTGATTTTGAAGAAACTGATCCTGAGGATTGCAATAGAATTTAAATGAATAAAAAGAAGCATTTATTTGTCTAAGCACTGAGCCACAATGATGCCTGAACTCCTTACTGTTTATCAGGCTCTGTTCTAGGTTTTGGTTAATAAGCAATAACAAGACAAACAATGCCCCTGCCTTCCTACAGTTTGTAGTTGAGTGGAATAGAATGGAAATAAGTTTAAAAAGCAACCAGGAAAGATCATAAACTCATAACAGAGAAACAATGTCAATCCTGTTTCACAGAAACACTTAGAATGACAAATCTATCATGAGATTTACAAAGAAAAAAAAAGGCAGACATAAATAAGAGCAGGAATGAAAATGAGGCATAATAACAGATGCTATCAACAATTAAAAATAATAAGGAGCTATAATACTTTATGACAATAAACTGAAACTTTTAGAAGAAATATGGAAAGGAGAAGAAAGACAACTTCTCTGCATTCATTAACCAGAAAACAAGCTAACAAAAAGTTGGGTTCTCTCTCCATTTAAAATACTGGATCAGTAAATACTTCTTCTCAAGAAAACCCAATAAAAAGGTGATTGTAAAATGTTTTACCATAAATTTAGAATTATTCTACTCATGTACAAATACTCTCCAAAAATAGAAAAAAAAAGAATTACTTGCATTACGCTAGCATATTTTGATATCAACGTATAAATAGAATAGTATATGAAAGAAAAATCAGGCCAATCTCTCTCGTGGACATCGACGATGAAACAGTCATCAAAACTGGCAGCACACATCCAGATAATACATTTTACCCACATTGGGCATATCTCAGTGGAATGTTGACTTAATAGTTGAAAAGAAATCAATATATAATTTACTACACTAAGAATAAAAGAGAAAGCAATCGGATTATATACATAAATGGAGAAATAATAGAAAGTAAGGTAAACTTAATTTTTATTTAAAATATTCTTATCAATCAAAAATGAAAGGAAACGACTAGAATCTAATAAAGTTACCTAATCAAAAATAAAAGTGAACATGTGTATTCAGGTCTTCTGCCATAGAAGACCTGAATAGACGTTTTTCCAAAGAAGACAGAGATGGCTAATAGACATGTGAAAAGCTGTTCAAAACCACAATGAGATGTCACCTCACACCTGCCAGAATGGCTATTATCAAAAAGTCTACAAATAACAAGTGCTGGCGAGGATGTGGAGAAAAGGGAACCCTCTTGCACTGTTGCTGGGAATGTAAGTTGATGCAGCCACTACAGAGAACAGTATGGAGGTTCCTCAGAAAACTAAACATAGAACTACCCTACAATCCAGAAATTCCACTACTAGGTATATATCCTAAAAAAAACCCCAAACACATTAATTTGAAAAGATACATGTACTCCAATATTCATAGCAGCATTATTTACAATAGCCAAGATACAGAAGAATTCCAAGTGTCCATCAACAGATGAATAAAGATAGGATACACACACAATAAAATATCACTCAGCCATAAAAAAGAATGAATGAAATTCTGCCATTTACAACAAGGTAGATATACCTAGAGGGTATTATGCTTACTGAAATAAAAAGAGAAAGACAAATACTGTATGTTATCACTTATATGTGGAATCTAAAAGTATTAAACAAATGAATGTTTATAACAAAGTAGAAACAGACTTAGAAATATAGAAAACAAACTAGTGGAAACCAGTGGGGAGAGGGGAAGGGGGAGGGGAAAGATAAGGGTATGGGATTAAGAGATACAAACTACTATGTGTAAAATAGATAAGCAACAAGGATATATTGTACAGCACAGGGAAATATAGCCATTATTTTGTAATAACTTTAAATGAAGTATAATTTATAAAAATACTGAATCACTATGTTGTACAACTCAAACTAATATAATACTATAAAACAACTATACATCAATAAAAAAGGTTATGAGAAATCTAATTCGGATCAATAAGAAGGAAAAACACATTTTATGATATAAAAATAAATAAAATATTAGGTAATTCAATAACCCTTACCTAGTTCAGGAGCACCCAGTCATTACCACAGTCCTCTTGTTTTTTTTTATTTTGTTGGTATTGAATTTTATATAATGGGCCTTCATTACTTTTGTAATAAATGAAGAAATATACAATTAAAAAATAGCAAGTATTATAGTGAGATGTTAGAAGCAAGTACTTCAACATCTTATATCAGTATCTTAAACATATTTTTGGGTGTATATTTAGTGAATCAGTATAGGAAAAAGGATTAAATAAATAGAAAGCTGAAAACTTTATTATTTACACGTGATATGGTTATGCAGAAACCCAACGTAACTTAGAGATCAGTAATTAGAATTAGTAGAAGAGTTTTGCAAATTTTCTGGAAGTTTAAAAAATCGATTCTCCTTTACATTTTCATACACTAAACAAGTAGAGGAAAACATTGTTTCCTTTGCAATAGCTATAAATTAATTAGTTAATATTAAGAGTAGTTATAAATTAAAACAAAATGTACAATTTCTGTTGAGGAAAATTATAAAATTATATTGAACATATATTACAACCTTATAAATCATTGGAGGCGTGTGACAGCTTCATGAATAAGAAGACAGTATCATACAGATACCAGTATTCCTTAACTGACCCACAAATTCTATAGAAAACCGAAATATTTTGTGGTGAAGTTTGACAAAAATGTATACAAAGAAACAAAGGATAAAAGTAACCACTATACTGTCCCAGAATCAGGATGGATGAAGAGCTTCCCTGATAAACATCAATAATAATTTTGAAGTCATTATATTGGGAGATAGAGAAAAACTGAAAGAATAAAGAGCTCAGAGAGACACCCAAGAATGTATAGTAATTTGATTTGTGATAAAGCATGTATTATAGATTCACTTCAAGGTGAATAAAATATTAAAAGCAGTTTAATACTTTTGAGATACATTTTTTGTCATGTTAAAAATATAAAAATACAACTTTTGCCAATAATAGCGAGTATGATGCCATTTCTTTATAACATCCCTGTGTATCATCTATCATCTAATTATTTTTCTAAATAGATACATGAATAATTTTACCAAATATAAATTATGGCTATTTTGAGAAGTTAACTTCTGTAAAGTTTCAATATTTTCTATAGTTTGCAATTTTTTTTTTTTTTTTTTTTTTTTTGGTACGTGGGCCTCTCACTGTTGTGGCCTCTCCCGTTGCGGAGCACAGGCTCCGGACGCGCAGGCTCAGCGGCCGTGGCTCACGGGCCCAGCCGCTCCGCGGCATGTGGGATCTTCCCGGACCAGGGCGCGAACCCGGACCCGTGTCGCCTGCACCGGCAGGCTGACTCCCAACCACTGTGCCACCAGGGAAGCCCTATAGTTTGCAATTTTTAAGTTTTATAAATAAAGTGAGCATATATTGTTTTCCAGGATATAAGGTTAATAATCTTTCAAACCATTATAAAAATGAGTATGTTATCAGAAAGCCTTGCACCTAACACTAAAATAACGCTCAATTGTTTTAATTTTCTAATAAACATACATTTTATGTAATGAATGGAAAATTAAAAAGTTATTTTAGTTGACATTTCATATGTTGTGCTCAATTGGATTAAAAAGTTGGGCGAAGGTTACTTCGGTGTCCTGCTACCTCACCTCTCCTCTGCTGCATTTTCATAGGCACTGTTTCCCACTAAGATATCTCTGAAAAATAATCCCCACTTAGATGTTGAATAATAAACATACTGTTTTCCAGGCACACCAGAAAATCAAAAGTCTTTCAAGAGTTTAAAAAAAAAAAAAGTATGTTTTATGCAGGAAGTAGCACAATGGAATTTATAGAATGTAGCAAGACAATGGAGTTGATACTTTGGGTGCTGGATGTTCACATTGTATATTAATAACTATTTTTAGTTGAATCTAGATTTGTAAATATATTTCAGAATTGATGTCTTTGCCTAGTGGATCCCATATATTGACAGAAATACTTTCATTATGAGTCAAAATGTTTAAAATATATTTATTTTACTGGATCTAACTAGATACTATAGGCATTCAGAATGTGCTCTGAGGGCTTTCTATGTCCTTATCTCCATGAAAAAGGAAAAACAAAGATATTTAAACAATGTTTAGCATTGTAACTGAAGCATTTTATTTTCCCTAAAATATCTGAGTAATTATTTAAATTTCTTTATCAATGTGTCAGTGGACAGCTGGTCTTAGGCTATAAAAATAACATTAATTAGATGCACATAATAGTTCTTTTAGCCACCCAATGAGATAAAAATTCACATTTTTGTTACATGAAAATGTCAGATTATTTCTAACAATCTATTAAACAATCAACTGAATTTATATTACAGAAAATCAAAAAATTGACTTGAAAATATAAAAAGTATAACTACCAAATTAAGGTAAATCATTACTGTGCTCTTTTGTGTTTATTTCTAAAATGTTCAAGTTTGTGGATTAATGAGCATCTGGAAGTATGGTCAGGTACAAAACAACAATTTGGTTAATGAAAAAGTGTTAAAAAAGAGTAGTCAGGGCTTCCCTGGTGGTGCAGTGGTTGAGAGTCCGCCTGCCGATTCAGGGGACACGGGTTCGTGCCCCGGTGCGGGAAGATCCCACGTGCCG
>NC_041232.1:82231280-82256686 GCF_002837175.3 Physeter macrocephalus | reverse complement strand
TCCTGAGCCTGTGCTCCGCAACGGGAGAGGCCACAACAGTGAGAGGCCCGCGAACTGGGAAAAAAAAAAAAAAAAAAAAAGAATAGTCATGACTTTAGATATAGGAATGAACAAAAAAATCTAGCGTGTGTTCATATTTATGTTCCAGATCTTTTTCTAAAAAACGTACAATAACAATATTTGACTATCTTTAAGACAGATTATCTTAGATGATCTCAAATTGGATTAGAAATTGTAAATAAAATTAAATTGAAGACATTCAAAGAAAATGTGCAAACAATTTGGACTTGGAAAGGACAGTAGGTCACTATAATGAAAGACAAGAGAAGTGGCATAATCTCAAAATTGTTTACACATCAAATGGAACTTTCTCAAAGAGCATACTAAATATAAGTTAAAAGAGAATAAAGGAAACAAATTGAAAATAATCATATAGTTTGGAGTCTTTTTCCCTAATGGAAACAGAGAAAAGGCAAACTGCACAACTCAATTAAATAGAATTTAATTGAATAAATACTTAGAGACTATGTGCCAGGACTTGAAAATATGTAAGTTGGTCAAAATCTTTGTCCCTAAGGTGTTCATAATTTTGTTCAAAGGTTAAAAACTAAAGGAAAGATTATGAGATGAGCCCTACAATAAAAATTGGAGTAGTGGGTGAAAGCAATTCTCTCGAATAAGTATCAGGAGTAGCATGGCACTGCCAACATTTTGAATGAGGACTTCTGTTCTCCAGTATTGTGAGACGATAAATGTCTGCTGTTTTAAGTGACCCAGTCTGTGGTACTTTGGTGCAACAACCTTAGGAAGCCAGTCCATGTGGTGCCATTGTTTCTATGTTCTCTCCATTGACAGAGCAAGGAAATATAAAAATATGTGTGCATTCTGTATCGTGTGTGCACACACACAAACCCACATTTCTATAGGTTCCTATCTGTATACAAAGCTAAGCATGAGTTCATACTGATGTTTCCAACTCTTGTCTATCATCACATGTCATTCTACTTTTGTCCCCTGTTCACCCTCAGTAGTGAGACACCCTACTCGCACTATCTGCCATTCATTTATTTAGTTGTTGAATCCACTATATGTGCACAGCAGTACCAGAAATGTTAACCTGTTCTGTGGAAACTGCATTATCCACCTGAGTACAGTGCTTACCTACAGTTTGTTTTCTCATTAGCTTTTACAGATACCACTCTTGTCCAGAGTTACTTAGGTCATCATCTTTTCTCCCGTTCTCCTTCACTGAGGTTTTTTGTTTTTTAACAGTTACACATTTGTTATACATTAGATTTTTTTGTTACATTCCTCATTCTGTATCAAGAGTCTTCTTTAAATAATTTTAATTGCATATGTTATGGCTTCCTCTTTATGCTCTGAAATTCAAGTTTTGGCAAATGCAGTGCATGAATTCACAGGTATGGTATCTTACGGAATAGTTTCACCACCATAAATGTCTCTTTATGAATCCTTGACTCCAAAGTACCTAGGAATATGAGTATTTTGTGTTACTTGTGTCAGTAGTTTCAGAAAAAGCCATCAGAAATTTTTGCTTTTTAATCTCATGGTGACATAGTATTTCCTTTTTCTTTTGTAGTGATAAATTTAATAAAATATTATATTAAAGGTTAATAAGGAGGCTTTGATTTTTTGAAAAAATTAAGCTACGGTATTAAATTGCAATAGACTGTTATTTGATCTAGGCAGAAGGTATAACATTTATTTCTGATAAAAATCATTTTTATCAGAAAGTTGTTATTATTTTTAAATTCATTTATTTATTTATTTTTGGCTCTGTTGGGTCTTCGTTTCTGTGCGAGGGCTTTCTCTAGTGGCGGCAAGCGGGGGCCACTCTTCATCGCGGTGCGCGGGCCTTTCACTATCGCGGCCTCTCCCGTTGTGGAGCACAGGCTCCAGACGCACAGGCTCAGCAGTTGTGGCTCACGGGCCCAGTTGCTCCGCGGCATGTGGGATCTTCCCGGACCGGGGCACGAACCCGCGTCCCCTGCATCGGCAGGCGGACTCTCAACCACCGCGCCAGCAGGGAAGCCCAGACCATTCTTATTTGACTTCATAACCACATATTGTGATGACTATTTCCTGTGCTCATACTTTACCAATAACAAAACAAACCACTTGCTCCTTGGTCATGATTCTAAATGTGACATTGTCATATTTTATTTAAAGCAATATAACCTCAGTTTGATTATATGTGAGTATATATGGGAAAAATATACGGTAGTTTTGAATTAAACTTTTTGTAAAGTTTTACACCTACAGTATAATCATAAAAAAAAAAATGAATAAAATTTAACGAGCTTCCTTCCCTTCCACTATGTTCAGGTAAAGCATCTGAAGGCATCCACCACCCTCTGATGCTTGATGCCCTGGCTGTGTGACCCTTGCTGGGTTTTGCAGTAGACTCCATGCATGGAGTACAGAGAAGGGTTTCTATGTATTTTTATTCTACAGGGAAAGGCAAAAAGCGAGTAAGTCCACAGATACAAGGAGAATCCCAGGAAAGATTTGCCTGCTATGTGCAAATGAGAAATCACAGAGCTTGCTGTTTACATTAGGGCAGCAAGCCGATGTGGCTTTTTAAAAACAGAGTTAACTATAGGATACTAACATTATTGATAACAATAATCTCTATCTCCTAAGCTATATTAGATAGCTCTCACTCCTTAAAGGAAAAGGAAGGAATGGAATATAAATTTACATTTTGGTCTTTTTTGTTTCTTTTAAGAAAGAGCACTTTGATATATAGTTAATTATATTCCCATTTTTATTTAAAATATGATAATAGAGCAGTTCCTAATATCAATGTGCACAAGTATTAGGTTTTAAAAAATATAGATCTCTGGAAATGCCCCAGACCTACTGAAAGGATTTTCAGGTGTGGATGTTCATGAATATTGACATTTTAACATGTTCATAAGTGCTTCTCATGTGCAGAGATGTCTTTAATCTGTGTATTTTTAGGCCCTGCAGGTAAAATCTCTGTGATCTACTCTATTATCAAATTTCAAAATTATAGTTAAGACATAAAATGTGCAGTGTTAAAGTGTGCGAGCAACACAGCTTTTGTATTTTACTCATGATTCCCTTACTGTGTCTTAGTTCTGACACACACTCACAGTGAAAATGTGAACAAGTCAATACTGTGCTTATTTCTTCAGCAAAGAAATGGTTCAAATGAAATGGTTTGTGAATTTTTATGAATGTTGTGCCCCAAAATACATAACTAAGGAAGCTTTTTAGCCAATGATAACCAGAAGATAGACGTGTGATTCTTTATCTCATTAACCATCAATTTGTAGGGTCACTGTAATTCAAAGCATTTCATGGTAATTTTGAAAAGTATTATTATTTCTCTACAACTTTACTAAATATACTACTAGGAGAGAGATGGTGGAACCGTTAAAATGATGTACTATGGAGCTGTTCCTAGAAAGTGTTTACTCTGCCACACTCCAGCCACGTGATACGACACATCCCTTGATCTTCCAGAAAACATCATGTTTACACAGGTAAACATTTTTTTA
The DNA here is from genome assembly GCF_002837175.3 of Physeter macrocephalus. Lineage (NCBI taxonomy): Eukaryota > Metazoa > Chordata > Mammalia > Artiodactyla > Physeteridae > Physeter > Physeter macrocephalus. The sequence goes on along the minus strand of NC_041232.1, from coordinate 82,253,138 downwards.
ACATCTTTATTGGAGTATAATTGCTTTACAATGGTGTGTTAGTTTCTGCTGTATAACAAAGTGAATCGGCTATATATATACATATATCCCCATATCTCCTCCCTCTTGCATCTCCCTCCCACCCTCCCTATCCCACCCCTCTAGGTGGTCACAAAGCACCGAGCTGATCTCCCTGTGCTATGCGGCTGCTTCCCACTAGCTATCTATTTTACATTTGGTAGTGTATATGTGTCCATGCCACTCTTCCTGTGTCCTCAAGTCCATTCTCTACATCTGAGTTTTTATTCCTGTCCTGCCCCTAGGTTCTTCATGACATTTTTTTTTTCTTAGATTCTATATATATGCGTTAACATACGGTATTTGTTTTTCTCCTTCTGACTTACTTCACTCTGTATGACAGACTCCAGGTCTATCCACCTCGTTACCCTAGGTTCTTCAGAACTGTTTATTTTTTTAGATTCCATATATATGTGTTAGCATACGGTATTTGTTTTTCTCTTTCTGTCTTACTTCACTCTGTATGACAGACTCTAGGTCCATCCTGGACACTTAGGTTGCTTCCATGTCCTGGCTATCGTAAATAGAGCTGCAATGAACATTGTGGTACATGACTCTTTTTGAATTATGGTTTTCTCAGGGTGTATGCCCAGTAGTGGGATTGCTGGGTTGTACGGTAGTTCTATTTTTAGCTTTTTCAGGAACCTCCATACTGTTCTCCATTGTAGCTCTATCAATTTACATTTCCACCTTGGATAATAAAAACACATCATGTTGTAGAGAATAATCAAACTCATTTGTTGGTGCATAGGCAGGTCTGTAATTAGCAAGAACTCAGTAAATATTAGCCTCTAGCATAATAATTAGCATTTATAAGTTGAGCAGAAAATGTCATCTTTCACATCATCGAAAGACCTGGGTGTGATGCTGAATATAACAAGGAATTACGATGTCAAATCAAAAGGAAATCCACTATGGTGAAGTGTGTGGTGTGGAGAAAGTCCAGAGTTTTTCATTAAGCAAAAAAGAAAATGGAATTCAGGAATATAGGTGGAGGAGATTAAAACCTTAGAATATTAGGTGAAAAAATTAAAACAATATATTTCTAATTCCATGGATGGAGAATATTTACATTCCATAGAGTTTAAATTACTAGAAATAAGAAATAAGGTGAAAACGGAAAGAAAAAGAGTAAATTAGGGACTTCCCTGGTGGTCCAGTGGTTGAGACTCTGAGCTTCCACTGCAGAGGGCACGGGTTCGATCCCTGGATGGTGAACTAAGGTCCCACATGCTGTGCAGCGTGGCCAAAAAACCAAAAAACTTATATTCCCCTATGTTCTCTGAATAATTAGAAAATTTTAAAAAAATTTTAGAAGAGTAAATTAATGGTGACTTTTGAGGACTAGAAATTGAAAGGAAACAGTAATAACCACAGGAGAGTAAAATACTCTCTACTTAAGAAAATAAATATTTATATTTATGCTATAATGATTACAGGCATGCAGAAAAATCATTGCACGGATCATATTAAATCTCCATCTTCCTGTAGCAACTATAGAGTCATAGTTTTGTTAGGATGCATCTTAAGTAGATTTTTAATGCAGCAGTTCTCAAGCGCAGTCTGCTGACCTCTGGGGTCTCCAATATGCTTTCAGGGCATCTATAAATTTAAGCCTATTTTCATAAAAATAGGGTGTGAATTTTTTTCTTTTTCACTGTGTTGACATTTATAAATATAGTGCAAAAGCAGTGGTTGATCTACTGATACCTTGCCACAAAATAAGCAGTGGCCCCAAAGTGTGCTAGTAAGTATATATATTTCAACTTTGCACACCTCCAGTAAAATAAGTCAGTTTTACTTGTGAATGCCCTGGATCAAGCAGCACAAGTTACTAATTTTATTAAATCCTGAACCTTTGAGTATAATTCTGAATATTCAGTATGGAAAAATATCAAGGGTAGAGCAGTTGTGCTAAATTCTGAAGAATGATACTTTTTGAGGAAAGGCACTAGGAGGTTGAGTTTAAAGCTGATCCTGGCACCTCTTTTTCATGAAACACCGTATAACTTATAAGAATGACTGAAAGACAAATGATACTTATTCAGACTTGGAGATTTTGCAGAGAGTTTCTCAAAAATGAACAAAGTGAGTCTGTGCTGTCCTTCCAAGGAAAACAACTGACAGTATTTTACTCATATTATTTGAGTTTATTGGAAGTGAGAGAGAATGTTTTGCAAGACTTTTATCTTCAATCCAGAGATTTGATGTTTTTCCAAAACTTAAAACGTTTCCCATGACATCCATAGAGATATTAAGAATGTAGTTTTTGGGTTTTTTTTTTTTTTTTTACATTTTATAATGAAATGTGTCAACATTTGTAAGATCTCCATAATTCATTGAAACAATGTTTTCTAAATGAGTGATGCTTATTTGATGTTACAAAACCAGCTATGGGGGTGGGGTGGGGGGAAGATCCATTCATTGATACGGTTGGAGCTTGCCCTTTGCAACTAGTCTCTACAAAACAACCAATTTTTCATTTGGAATGTAGAACCAAAGAAGCATATCCAAACTTATCAGAAAAGTATAGTAGTATCCCTCCCTCTAAAACCACACATCAGTGTGAAGCCATATTTTTCTTCATATACTTCTACCAAACCACATATCAAATCAGAGTGGATGAAGAGGCAGACCTGAGAATCCAGCTGACTTCTATTTAGCTCGTCATTTAAGTCATTTGCAGAATGTAAAACGATACCACTCTTATCCTTAAGCTTTGTGCTGTTTTGGAAAATAGACTTATTTTCATAAAACTGTTTACATTTGTGTTCAGTCTATGACTTTAGATGGAGTAATAAGCAAATATTTGGGAATTTCTCAGTTTTAATTGTCAGTACGGCAGCTCGGGGTCTCAGGTGTGTGTCGAGGCATTAACAGTTTGGTAAGGAGCATCTCTGCAATACGAAAGGGCCGGAGGACCAGCAGCCAATGACAAGGGGCTTCACCAGTGCTGCTCAGTTTCAAGCATTCCCACCCTGCTCAGATGCTCGTGTTAGGTGCTGTCTGACAAGACTTGGAGCTTGTGCGTTGCTCATTTAGACCTCAGCCTGCAGCCAAGAATTTAAGGGGAATCCCCCTTTCCCTAGCTTCCTTTTCTACACAGCTAAACCCTCTGCAGTACCCACAACACGTACTTCAGCTGCTCCAGCAGATCTGACTTTGATTTCTGCATTCTCCTCTCAGCAAGACTCTGATGCTCTGCTCACCTTCCAGGTTTCTTGTTCTCTCTACACCCTGGGTAGGAGATTGTTCTGAGGCAGAGACTGAGTGAAGTTCTACCAAGTATTGCTGATATGGGCTAATATTAGCCACAGCTAAAGCCCATTACCTCATCTATGTTGCTTAGTTTTCTAGTTGATTATGGTGAGAGGAATCCTCTGATCTATCTAGCAGAAGTCAGAGCTCTTTCAGTTAAAGGTATATCCTGGTGCATTGCCTCATTCCTGGCTCATTATATTTTGAGAATCTGTTATCAAATAATGTATATATATGTATAAATAAACACACAGATAAACAAAGGGACAAGGCAACAAAGAGCCCAGATTTAGTAATGAAATATTTTCTCCTGGTCTGAGGTTATGACTATCTTTCTCTAGCTACAAAAGAGCAATCATTGGTGGGGGTGGGTGTCAAAGTTGCCTTTTGTTAATTGAAAATTAAGAAAAGGAAATTTAATTGAAAATTAAATTTCTTAATTTGCATAGAGTCAAATTCATTTTAATGTTTAGTTCCCTAGATTGTTACAGACTCATACATCATGTGACCTCCAACACAATCAAGATAAGGAACATTTTCATACCCCCCAGCTACCTCATGCCCCTTTGTAGTTACCGCTTCCCTTTGTTCCCAGATCAGGACAAACACTGATCTATTTTCTGTTCATATAGTTGTGCCTTTTTCAAAATATATATGGAAACATACAGTCTGTGGTCATTTTAATCTGGCATTTTTACTTAGCATTTTGCATCTGATGTGTATCTATGTTGTTGTATCAGTTACTTGATCTTTTTGTTGGTAGTAGTATTCCATCGTAAAGATGGATCACAGTTAATTTATCCACTCACAAGGGGAAGGACATTTGGCTTGTTTCTATTTTGGGGAGATTATGCATGGAGACCTAAAAAAAAAAAATAATACAGTTTTTGTGTGTGAACATATGTTTTCCCGTTGCGGAGCACAGGCTCTGGACGCGCAGGCCCAGCGGCCATGGCTCACGGGCCCAGCCGCTCCGCGGCACGTGGGATCTTCCCGGACCGGGGCATGAACCCGTGTCCCCTGCATCGGCAGGCTGACTCTCAACCACTGCGCTATCAGGGAAGCCCTGTGAACATCTGTTTTAACCTCCCTTGGGTAAATAGGAGCGAGATTGTCAAGTCACATGGTGAGTCTATGTTTAAATACTTAAGAAACTTCCAAACTTTCTAATTGGCTGTATCATTTTGTATTCCCAACAGCCTATTTTAAGAGTTCAGTTGCCCACGTACTCTCCAGCATTTTTATTATATTTAATTTTAGGTATTCAGTAGGTGTGAAGTGGTGGCTGCTTATGGTGTTGTGTTTTTTTTTTTTAATTCAAGGGGTCTTTCTATTTTCCTTTTTTATTTTTTTATTATTTTATTTATTTATTTATTTATTTTTCTGTGGTATGCGGGCCTCCCTCTGCTGTGGCCTCTCCCGTTGCGGAGCACAGGCTCCGGACGTGCAGGCTCAGCGGCCACGGCTCACGGGCCCAGCCGCTCCGCGGCATGTGGGATCCTCCCGGACCGGGGCGCGAACCCAGTTCCCCTGCATAGGCAGGCGGACGCGCAACCACTGCGCCACCAGGGAAGCCCTCCTTTTTTAAATTTAATTTTTATTTTATATTATAGTTGATTTAACATTTTGTGTTAGTTTCAGGTGTACAGTAGAGTGATTCAGTGATGCATATACATATATCCATTCTTTTTCAGATTCTTTTCCCTTACAGGTTATTACAGAATATTGAGTAGAGTTCCCTGTGCTATACAGTAGGTCCTTGTTGATTATCTATTTTATATGTAGTAGTGTGTATATGTTCATCCCAAACTCCTAATTTATCCCTCCCCCTACCTTTCCCCTTTGGTAACCATTAGTTTGTTTTCGAAGTCTGTGAGTCTGTTTCTGTTTTGTAAATAAGTTTGTTTCATTTTTTAAAATTAGATTCCACTATGAGTGATATCATATTTGTCTTTCTCTGTCTGACCTCACTTAGTATGATAATCTCTAGGTCCATCCATGTGGCTGCAAATGGCATTATTTCATTCTTTTTTTGTGGCTGAGTAATATTCCATTTTATATATATATATATATATATATATATATATATATATATATATATACATACTACATCTTTATCCATTCCTCTATCAGTGGACATTTAGGTTGCTTTTGTATCTTGGCTCTTGTAAATACTGCTGCAGTGAACACTGGCGTTGCATGTATATTTTTGAATTATGGTTTTCTCTGGATATATGTCCAGGAGTGGAATTGCTGGATTATATGGTAGTTCTATTTTTAGTCTGTAAGGAACCTCCATGCTATTCTCCATAATGGTTGTACCAGTTTACATTCCCACCAGTAGGGCAGGAGGGTTCAGTTTTCTCTCCACCCTCTCCAGCATTTATTGTCTGTAGATTTTTTGATGATGGCCATCCTGACTGGTGTGAGGTGATATCTCATTGTAGTTTTGACTTGCATTTCTCTAATAATTAGAGATGCTGAGCATCTTTTCATGTGCCTCTTGGCCATCTGTATGTCTTCTCTGGAGAAATGTCTACTCCCATACTCTTCAGCTGGGAGTAACAGAGTTTGCTGCTTCTAATGGTTAAATGGGTGTTAACCATTACTTAGCAGGGGAAGGTACATTACAGCTGCAAGTAGTTCATTGTCCATCCACCAGAATGGTTAAAATTACAAGTGTGTAAAAGGATGAGAAACAACTGCAACTCTCAGACATAGACTGCAGGGTTTAAAATCGCATGCCATGTTTAGAAAACGGTTTAGCAGTTAACAATGTGTGTGTGTGTATATGTATATATATGCCCCCCCAAGTTTCACTCCTTCTCCTCCTAAGTACTACAAACAAGAGAAATTATTTCCAAAATGATTGCACACAAATCTTCACAACAATCATATTAATAGCTAAAAATCAGAAGAAAGTCCATAGATAAATATTTTATGTATTTGTAAAATGATCTAAAGTGTTGTATAGTTAAACTTTAGGAAAAGAGAGATAAATGCCTACTTTTGCTGTAAAATGGTTGTAAAACAGTGGATTTGATACAAAGCATGAATAATAGTGATGCACCTCTGAGCTATGAGAATGGCAAGATTGTTGATGTGAAAAGGAATACTCATGGAATGTGAACATTTGTTATGGTTGGTTAGGCAAAAGTAATACCATGTTGGCTTAGTTGAGGAGATAGATATTCAGCGGACATAATGCGAAGATAGGGTAAAAAGATTTAGACTTGAACCATTTAGGGAAAAAAATTGAGTTAATTATATTCAAAGCTAGTATAAACAGTATACAAAGAGAGATTAAATGGAGTTCTATGTGGTTGTGAGAGTATGGAGTTGCTTTATATGTAAGTGGAATTCTTTGGAATTAGTCCGGAGATTCTAAGGATAATAAATATTGAGAGTTATTCATTTAAAATAATTCTTACATCTTTTTATTTAATTAAATAACTATCATACTCATACCTTTTTAAAGTTTATATTTTGAAATACAAGTCAGCTTTCTCATTCACTGACATAAACTGAACTGGAGTTTAAAGTCTGAAGCAATTTATATGGAAATTTATTATTAATACCCTAAGGAAAATCATTGTATACATCTTTGTAATAGGGAGCAACTACTACTTTACAACTAATTTAGGAGAAGTTTCAGGAGTGCATCCACTCTCTTTGGAAGCTGGCTAGATGAAAGAAAAGGTAGGACATTAGGAAGAAACACTGTAAAGGGAATTTGTTGCTCATGTGCCTAAGAAATCGACAATGTTCTTTTGCCAAAACCCTGATAGATTGGAGCCATGACTTTACTTCTACTTACCAGGTTTTTTATTCCATTCTGTAAGCGCTTCATCTTTGTGGTTTATCTTTCCCTGGCCTTCTGTCTTTTTTATTGTATTTTTTCTGCTTGTCTATCTTAATCTTGCTCTTTTACCTTGCTGTGTCTCATCTCATTTTGCTCACCTTTTCTCCATTCATTTTGGAGTTGGTGCAGTGTTATCCACATGTAAATGCAAAATTGAAAACAAGAAAAAGTGGGTTGACTACACTTCTGATTAATATACATACACAGACAGGCAGTTTTTTGGAAATCTATAAGAAAGACAAACATTAGTCTTGGAGAACAATGTCCTTTTCAATCCTCTTCACGGCTCCCAAACAAATTATATGATAATGATAAAAGGATGACTGCCAACAAAAAGGAAAAGAGAGAAATAGAGTGTCTGGCAGTGTTTTTGCTTGTTTATTTTGTTTTTAAATGAAAATGACTGCGTTATCAATCACTTTCTTCATCAGCAGTAACCCTTTTCACTCCATGGAAAAATAAGTACTTCAAGAGTTAGTAACTGCGAAAAGACGATAAGGGATAATAAATGATAAAACACAAAAACAGACTTCCTATGAAGATAATTGTAGAAACTTTACTCAAATACTCCTTTTTATGAAATAATTATTTGCAAGCCTGCAATGTATGTATTAGTGTCTATCCACTGGATATTTCACCTTAATACATATTTTTGAATGAAATACTTGGATTTTTCCAAAATACACGTAGAAATAGTGGATAGGTGATTGTTTAATTACATCCTTAATTTGTATTTTAATGTTCATATATGATACACAATAACTGACGTACTGTTTCTCAGAAAGTATATTCACTGAAATATGTTTTTTATCCAGAATATGTACAGCACCTTTTGTACAGACTTTTAAAATTCTAGGATCCAATCATAATTCTATTAACAGTGATGTTTTCTGAAAAGAGTGTTACAGTTAGTGCATTGTGTATTTCTGTAGTTCATTCATTTTCAATAATGCATAATATTCCATTCTTTGAATATATAATCTATTCATGCTTTCTCATTTTGATGGACTTCTGGGACATTTTCAGGTATCATAAGGCTGTTTGGAGCATTCTTTCCCATGCCTGTTGGTGTGTACGTACAAAACAACTGGAGGGTGTGTATGGAAGACTGGAATTGTTGGTCTTTGGGTATGAGAAGGTTTAAACATTACCCTACCCACTGGCACTTTGTACTGCTTCTCTCTACATTGGTTTAGTTCTTCAAAAAGCTTTCTGTGTGCATATTAAATATGAGCATGTAAGCTACCAATGCCAGGTAAAGAAGAGATCCACATTTTTTGATAATTCCAAAAGAAATTCCAGGGAACACCTGTAATTGCCCAAATCTGGATTCTATGCCCATACCTGCAGTTCATGGGAAGAATCCATCACCATCAAAATACAATGGAATGGTTTAACCAGAAATCAAAGAAGCTCTGTTATAATAATAAGAAAAACTCATATTGTAGAGCCAAACATTTTAGCCAATGCAATTTCACCTAAAGGAGTAAATAAATACATGCCGAGTGAATACTATGTGCCAGGTAGTGAATGTCAGTCCCTGAAGATTCACTATTTTTAAAATATGCGTGCATTTCTCTTAAAAACTGATAGTACAAGTTTGTTCTAAGATGTATAGAGTAGCTTACCTGGATTGCATCAAGACGGGTTTGGGAGCAAGAGGGTCATGATATGAAACATCACAGGAATTAATCAAGTAACAAGCAGGGAAGAAATTTTTCCCATGAGATGTGTCAGTAAGAAAAATAGCTTTACTCAAGGAGAATAAAAATGTTCAGTATGATTTGAATATGGCATTGAAAAAGGGGCTATGATGCAAAATGAGGCTAGGAAAGAAGGAAAAGACATTGAAGTAAATTTAATAGTTTAATGTTATTCCAGGTGCAAAGGAAAGTGGTTAGGAATATTTAAGGAGGTACAAGGTCAGATATTTGGTTTAGATCCTTCTCTGTATGGTAGAACTGTATGGCAGTGATGGATGCTGGGCATGAAACATAAGGAAGATTGGAGATGAAGATAGCAGGTCAGAAGCTACTGACCAGCAGGGAGATATTAGCATCCCAGCTCAGACTAATGATCCGTCATTAAATGTCAATATCAGATGACTGTGCTGGGCGTGGACTTTTAGAGCCCCGCCCCCCCAGTGAAGCTAACAGCCTAAGGTCCCTGGGAAGAGAGAGATAATGATCATAATAAATGGATCTATGACCGGGCAGTAGATGACGGTGAGTGCTGGCAAGAAAGGCAGACCAGAGCTGGGGTGAGAGCCATCAGGATTTTACAGACAAGTTCCAACTGCCAATTTACGTGAAGAAATCAGAATAGTCGTCCTTGAGACTGAGACATGGGGAGTTAACCATTAATTTATTTAGGGGAGGAGCATTCCTGGAAGATGAAACATTCTATGCAAAGACCACAGGGTGGGAGTTGTGGAAAAGAAAGGAGGTCAGTGTGGTTGAAAAGAAGTGAGTTTGGGGACAAGTTGTAAGCACTGAGGCTACACAGAAAACCAGGGTGAAGATCATGTGGGCCTATATATGCTATTTTAAGAACCTTGATATAAAAAACCAGCTTGATTGAGATATAAGTGACATTCTATCTAATTCACCCATTTTAAGTGCAATTTAATCATCATGCAATTAATTTTATACCATTTTTTCACTCCGTTAAGAAACCCTGCATCCACAGCAGCCAATTCCCGTTGCTCCTTGGTCCCAGCCCCTGCCACCCAATAATCTACTTTCTGTCTCTCTAGGTTTGCTGATGATAGACATTTTGTATCAGTGAAATCATATAATATGTGTTCGTGTGTCTGGCTCTTTTACTCTGAATAATGTTTTTAAGGTTTATCCATGTTGTAGCATGGATTTCATTCCTTTCCATGGCTGAATAATATTCTTCAAATAGGAATATCACAATTTTTTTATTCGCTCATCAGCTGATGGGCATTTAGATTGTTTCCGTTTTTGACTATTAAGAAAAATGCTGCTATGAACATCCACGTACAACTTTCTGTGTGGACACACATTTTGTGTAGACACCTAGGACTGAACTGTTGGCTCATAACGTTTAATCTTTTGAGGAGTTGTCGGGCTATTTTCCAAGCGTCTGCATCATTTTACAATTCCACAAGCAATCAATGAATGTTCCCGCTTCTCCACATCCACGACAAGATTTGTTACCATCTGTGTTTTGACTGTAGCCTTCTGCTTTTTATTTTCCTTTCACTGATGACAAATGTTCAGCATCCTTTCATATGCTTATGAGTTAACGGTAATCAGTGCCTCATTATTTTCAGCCTCTGGTACCTGTGGTACACCCTCTGCCCTACCAGTTGAGGCTGCGGAGGAAGGGAGTTCTATCTCTTAGACATATTTGCCAGGAATTTAGCCTCTGCAGCTTGAAGCTGGGATTGATTGAGAAATACTGATGGACTGTTCCTCCCCGTGAGACAGTGCGTGCCATGACTGCCCCATCTTCTGGTCACACCTGTCCACGTGGGACTTCCTTCCACTGAGCTGAAGGAGGCGAAGGCTCCAGTGCCACAGATTCTCTGTTCCTACTGAGATTTAGAAGAGTTTCTTGAAAAAAAATTTCTTCATTTGTTGTATGCCTTTAGGGTAATTTCCAGAGAGCAGTTCATCAGCTACAGATGTTTCACTTGGGAATGATGGACAGGGCTCCTGACACTACTGTTCTAGAAGCGGGACCTCCAGAATGTTGACCCTTATCCTGAGTGAAATGGGAAGCCTTGAGAGAGTTTTGAATAGAAGAGTAACATGATATGCCATATTTTTAGAAGGCTCATTCTATTAGCTGTATTGAGAACAGCCTGTAAGAGTCAGGAGAAGAGTAGTTTGGGGGTGATAGTGTATAAAGAAGAATGTGAACTAGACAGATAGCTGGAAGATAAAATCAATAGGAAATATCAGTTAATTGTATGTGGGAAACACAAGAAAAGGAAGTATTGATACATAATGTAGCTACAAAATGGAAAAATCTCTGTCATACTGGGTCCATGCATATGTATGTGAAGAACTGACTCACAATGGACACACGTAGTATGAGATAAATCTTGCCGTGTTAATCCACTGGACTTTTAGATTTTTTATTCTTTTTCTTTTTTTTATTGTGGCATAACCTGGCCTATTCTGACCAACACAGTCATTGTTACTATTGACAGGCCTCTTTGGTAGCTGAAGGAACATAATTTTAGTATTTAAAATACTGTCTCATGGTTAAGTAGGGAGTTGTAGTAGCTAGATTCCAAAGATAACCCTCAAGATTTGCACCCTCTGCATAACCACCTTCTATATGAGTGGGTGCCAGAGGTGAAGAGATATTTTTAGATGTAGTTAGTGCTCCAAATCAGTTGATTTTGAGTTAATCAAAGGGAGATTATCCTGAGAGGGCCTGGATTAACCAGGTGAAGCCTGTAAAAGAAAAACTGACACTTTCCTCTGAACTGTAGAGGCGAAATGTCTTGTCATAAAGACAGGGAGACCTTTTAGGAGCTGAAGATCTCAGCCCCACAACCATAAAAAGCTGAATTTTGTCAGAGGCGAATAGTCTTTTAAAATTTAAATTAAATGGCAACCATGTCATTGTAAGATTTAAATAGATATGTATCGTATATGTACAGTGACACTGGAAAAACAGGAGGTGTCATCTGGCACAGAATGTTTGAGAGAGAGAAATTTAGCTAGAAATGGACATGCTGATTTTATTCTATGCCAGTTATTTGTTGCTTCACTTTTCTGTTCATATTTCAGTTTATATCCCCTTATTTAGACTTAGATATTTTTCTTTCTTTTTTAAGTTAGTTTTTATTGGAATATAGTTGATTTACAATGTTGTGCTAGTTTCTGCTGTACAGCAAAGTGAATCAGTTCTACATATACTTATATCCACTCTTTTAGATTCTGTTCCCATATAGGTCATTGTAGAGTATTGAGTAGAGTTCCCTGTGCTATACAGTAGGTGCTTATTAGTTATCTATTTTATATGTAGTGGTGTGTATATGTCAATTCCAATCTCCCAATTTATCCCTCCCCACCCTTTCCCCTTTGGTAACCATAGGTTTGCTTTCTACATCTGTGACTCTATTTCTGTTTTGTAAATAGGTTCATTTGTACCGTTTTTTTAGGTTCCACATATAAGTGATATCATATGATATTTGTCTTGTTCTGTCTGACTTCACTCAATATGACAATCTCTAGGTCCATCCTTGTCACTGCAAATGACATTATTCTTTTGTGGCTAATATTGTGTGTGTGTGTGTGTGTGTGTGTGTGTGTGTGTGTGTGTATATCACACCACATCTTCTGTATCCATTCCTCGGTCGATGGACATTTAGGTTGATTCCATGTTCTGGCTATTGTAAATAGTGCTACAATGAACTTTGGCATGAATGTATCTTTTTGAATTATGGTCTTCTCAGGGTATATGCCCAGGAGTGGGATTGCTGGATCATATGGTAACTCTACTTTTAGTTTTCTGAGGAACCTCCATACTGTTCTCCATAATGGCTGTACCAATTTACATTCCCACCAACAGTGTAGGAGGGTTCCCTTTTCTCCATGCCCTCTCCAGCATTTATTGTTTGTAGTTTGTTTGATGATGGCCATTCTGACTGGTTTGAGTTGATACCTCAGTGTAGTTTTGATTTGCATTTCTCTGATAGTGAAGTTGATCATCTTTTCATGTGCCTCTTGGCCATCTGTATGTCTTCTTTAGAGAAATGTCTATCTAGATCTTCACCCATTTTTTGGTAGCATTGTTTGTTGTCTTGATATTGAGCTGCGTGAGCTGTTTGTATATTTTAGAGATTAATTCCTTGTTGGTCACCTTGTTTGCAAATATTTTCTCCCATTCTGTGGGTTGTCTTTTTGTTTTTTTTATGGTTTCCTTTGCTGTGCAAAAGCTTTTAAGTTTGATGAGGTCCCATTTGTTGATTTTTGTTTTTATTTTCATTACTCCTTGGAGATGGGTCAAAAAAGATCTTGCTGTGATTTATATCAGTGTTCTGCCTGTGTTTTCCTCTAAGAGTTTTATAGTATCCAGTCTTTAAATTTAGGTCTTTAATCCACTTTGAGTTTATTTTTGTGTGTGGTGATAGAGAATGTTCTACTTTTATTCTTTTACATGTAGCTGTCCAGTTTTCCCAGCACCACTTATTGAAGAGACTGTCTTTTCTCCACTGTATATTCTTGCCTCCTTTGTCATAGACTTAGATATTTTTCATTTATCTACTTAGGCTTGGATTTTTTACAATTTATTTGATAGAGTTTTTTTAATAGAGGAAATGACTCTAATTGTACATTGTTGTAATTTTTTAAAGACTTAAAACACACCCTCTGATCCTAAAATTGCAAAGCATGTGGTCTTAATTAACAGTGTGTTGGGATGACTTGAATACTAAGTTCAATGAATTATCTAATATGTTAACTAAGGAATAAGCAATACAAATATTTGAGCAAATTGCAATTTTAGTATGACACACCCCCTATTAAATTGCAGTTTCTCACTTGCTGATAGTCCATGGGACACTACACAGTATCTTCAAAGGTAATTCCCTTGTAATATGTTAAGCTGCATGATATGATTAATTTTATAGTATCTAAGTTAATAAAATCTTTGAAAGATGAACTTTGTGCTTTAAACTTCAACTCATGCAGTTTGGGAGAATCATCATAGGAAAATAATTGAAAATACCCTTTTCCTAATATAATGTATAAAATTATTTAGTATTGAGACTGCAATCCATATTCCATTAGAATAAAATATATTGATTTATTTTCTTAAATTTAGTTTTTGGAAAATTTGAATTAGTCAAGCAGTAGTTAAAAACAGTATAGATTTTAGCAGTACACTTGTTTATAAATAATCCATTGATAGTGACTTCTGGTTACTTTAAGATATCAGTAAGGTATCAGTAAGAAATTTACCCTCTAAGAACTTCAGTTGTGTAAGAGTAAGAAGGACAAACCCAATCTCATAGGCTAATTGTTAGGGAAAATAATGTGTGTCAAGTGCTGAACGTAACTTCTGTCACACATTGAATACAAGAGCATTTTCCCCTCCTTCACACTATGTCTCTACATTTGCTTCCCATCATTTCTTCCTCCCTTCTTGTCCAAGCCAGGAGCACAGGACAATCTTATGTAAAAGATCCAAAGTCACACATTGGGTCTAATCCTATACTTTGTAGAATTTCACTGTGTGTCAAAAAATCAACAATTTTGTATAAATTCCATTATAAAGTTACCCTTCATTTCTAAAGGTAAATATTAAATTCATCATAGTTACAAAAGTAATTTTACAATTGAAATAGTTATCACATCTGATTAATAATTGAAGAAACACAGATTATTTTGCAAATTGTTAGAAAAGTATGTGTCTCCTCATTGACAATCTATCAGCCTAGATTAGTCGAGGCAGAATAAGAAGATTGCATTTGTTTTATACTTCAGTAAGGAGTTTGGTAAAGTCTATGCATTAATTCTTTGGGGCAGGGAACATGGCTATAGTTAACATCTTTCATGAATTTAAATAACTGGAATATAATAAATAATAGGTTGTTTAAAGCATTTAGATCAGTTCAACCAGCATCTCAGAAATACTGGACTGCATATATTCATCTGAGAATTCACTTTTTGAGTGTTCTGCTACAGACCCTCTCAAGATCTGACTGTGAGAAAGATAAATATATTTTAAGAATATGTGATGTTTCTTTCTCAATAAAGTTCTATTCCTGGTTTAATATGAAAAGGAAACCAGAGTGTTCCGTATTCTGGATATGTTATTGACTTCTCAGTGAGGAAGCAACGGTGTTTTTTATTTTTTTTTTTAAACAACCTGCATTATATCAGAATTAGTTATGTGCGTCATTCATTTCCAACAAATTCAAGGAATCAAGTACTAATGCCTGTAGAAAAACAAGCGTTAGAAAGCTCTGGTTGAATTCTACTGATAGTCCTAATGTGAGAGCCCAGGACAATTATAGAGAAAGTGTTGCAGTAGGGAATCTCCAAAGGCTATTGTAGCAATTTAAGAAAAGCAGTGGTTGTTGAATTAGGGTATTATGGTCACAAGACTGCTTCTGAAGCTTCAGTCAACTACAAAATGCCTTACTCAAATCAGAAAGCTAAAGAAAGGGGCCATACCTCTTGTGTCTGTTTCCTTTTAGCAGGTACACAAAAATCCTAAAAGTCTACCAGCAGATTTCCCTGAACATATCATGGCCAGGACTGGATCTTGTGACTATTCCTGGCTGCAAGGGAGGCTGGTAAACCAAGGAACAAAATTGTTAGATTATGATGAAACTGAGCCAATCATATCACCTGAGTCTGGGCACATTACCCCTCATACTTTATTCCTTCGGGTAGCAATCTTGGGTAGCAATACACAGCGTCTGTCACGTAGGGCATATTTATATCCTTCATTACTATAACGTAGGTAGTGCTCTTCTAGATAATAAAGCAGTCCATGTTTCACTAAAAGAGAAAAATATATTAAAAAGATGATACAGATATCTCGTTGGGAAAAGAGATACTCAGCAGAGAATGCATTGATTATTGAATAGTCTAAGAAAGAACAGGATAATCTCTGGTCTCAGTTCTGCTTACTGAGAAAGCGGTAAAGCCTCAAAACAGGACCAAAATTCATAGACACCTCCAAATTAGGGCAAAGGCCGTGAGAGAGAGGGATGGGTGGTGCGCGTGGGTAGCAAACCCTGCAGGTCCCTCAGCTGCGCGGCCACATCCTATTTCTCCCCCGCACTGCTCCAATCTGAGCCCGGGATAACTTCCTGTTCTTCCACCACTGACGCTAATGATCAGAGTCGCTGACCACTGGAGAGCACACCTCAGTCCAGTGCTGTGGTTTTAAACAAGCCTCATTTCAGCACCTATTTGAAAACAATATATGCTTTTTATGTAATTTAGTGGAACTTTAATCATTTTGCATCTAGTCATGATGTTGAATCTTACCTCGCTAGAATGGAATTTCCCTGGCTTTACGAAGACTGATTCCTTTTCTCCCCACCCCATTTCTCCATCTTTCTCTCTCTTCTTTTCTTTGCGGTACGCGGGCCTCTCACTGTTGTGGCCTCTCCCGTTGCGCCCAGCCGCTCCGCGGCATGTGGGATCTTCCCGGACCGGGGCACGAACCCGCGTCCCCTGCATCGGCAGGCGGACTCTCAACCACTGCGCCACCAGGGAAGCCCTATCTCTCTTCTTTGTCCTTTCAAGAGCAAAACAGCTAATCTCACTCTTGCTGGCCCTGGGAGTTGGAGTCTTGATCTGGAGCCATTTTACGTCTGAGGCCAAGTTTCTTTTTGGCCTCTCTTTATAACACCAGAAATTAATGAGGAAAATCATCTCATATGGTGGTAACACAAAATAAAAAATAAGAGATGATTTTCCTTAGAGACAAACAACTCACCAGAACAAAAGTTTACATGTTCTAATGTTTCAGTTTATATTACAAAAGTGAATAAATGTGAACTGCAGTTGGCAAAATTATCGGGCAAGAAATAATCCAAGGATGCAAATTAAGAGGTATAATGCAAAGTAAACACAGGTTAATCATGGATATTGGTTGTTTAAATAAAATAGTATCAAATCTTTTAATAAAAACGTATTCGGAATAGAAAGGAACGTGGGAAAAAGACCATTGTGAGAGAATATAACATGACAATATAAAATTATTTAACAAAAATAAAAAGAATTGTTTAACATGTATTTTTGCTAAGCACTGTGATAAATTTTGAACTTTTTATTAAATCGTTGACTTTTATTTGATATGTGGCATTTAAAAATAATAGAGCAAAATTATATAGACTCAAATCAACATGCTGTAGCATTTAACACTAGAAAATTAAATTGTTCATTTATGTACTTATTATTTCTAATTAACACATTGACATTTATACTTCACTCACACCCATTTCCCTAATAGCATCACTTTAAAGATTAGGATCAGTAATAAATCCCTATTCAAAGAGCTATTGTTGGTTTTTTTTTAACATCTTTATTGGAGTATAATTGCTTTACAATGGTGTGTTAGTTTCTGCTTTATAACAAAGTGAATCAGCTATATGTATCTTCTTTCTTATGACCCTATGCTAACCTCCATGAATCAGAGTTCATTTGGATGGCAGAAAAACAGAACTATTTTAAAGGGACTTGACAAACAATCGCAGCCTTGATCAAACCATGAGTCAAATTTAATACGTTGGGCGTAGATTTAAGGAAATTATATGAACACAAAAATTACAACTGGTTCCCAAGTCTCCTTTCCTTCTTCAAATTATACCTTCCCCACAAACAATACAACACCAGAAAAACTATATAACTGTAATGATAACTGTAACCATATATATGTAAGATATAAATGTAAAGACAGAGTGTATATATAATTTGTGTGAGGTGGTGAACACAGAAGGCGGATAACTCTCTCCTTACTCCTGTCCATGTGACCCTCTGTAGACAAAGACAGTTCTCCAGTGTGACCACAAGGGCACTGTGTCACTCACTTAGGAAAAAGGAGGGGGTACAGTGGGCCCAGGAATAAATAAGACACGGAGCAAGGCCCTGAACTCCCTCCGTAGTAAAGTCGTATCCTAATGCAGACATCACACACTTCGACACTGTTCATTCCCCAATAAAAGTAGCAGAGCAACACAAGTTCATGTGTCAAGAATAGAAAGAGGAAAGAACTAGTAGTGACCCCGCGGGAGCCAACCTTGGACTCTCAGGTGGCCCTTCTTTGAACAGAGCTATTTAATATGTCCGTGCACAGGAACAGGTGATCTTAATCTTGAGTTTGGACGTAAACAATGTGAATGAACTGAATTGCTATGTCAAGTAAAACTGCAGGCGTATTTTTGCCGTGGCTCAGAGAAAATAATCACACTCGGGACTGCCTCGAGAGTTTTCAGGGGCAGTGATATCCTCAGCTGTAGTTAATGCTGTTGTTTGTGTACTGTGGTTGTGAACCTCACGTGGGAGGCCGCGAGGAGGAATTTAAGTTCCACATTCCCGCCGGCATGAGGCAGAGCGACGGCAAGAGGCTTCCATGATAGATGATACAGCAGTGACGTAGAAAATCGAGGTGAAGATAGAATTCCTAGCCAGAATCACCCTTAGAAACGCACACCTCCTTGAATATGGAGAAATAATGATGAGGATGTGTTTTAGAAGGCTTGAGTTGGGATACATTTTCGAAGTACTGCAGTGATTACATAGGACATTGATGCAGTTTTTCATGGAATTCTTGGTAACACTGTTTAAGCTCTTTTAAGTAGCAAGTCGTCATTAAAATCCACTGAGCACTTACTGCTGTTGTTTTTTATGACAAACAAAATCATTTACATTTAATAATTAACATTTAATAAAACTTGCTTGGCGTAATTCCTGAAGGGTACTTCCCGGAAGATGAGTAAAGAATAATTTTTAACCACTCGGTATGATAAAAAGAAGCTGAAGACTTACCTCTAAAAGCTTTCAGAGGGAAAATGAAAGATTAAATTTATCAAAAGGTAGAATTATTTGGATAGAACCTAATTAGAATGAAATATCTTGAACGTTTATCCAGTATATTTTATATTCCATATTTGCTCTCAACAGTTGTTCTATTACTCTGAAATGCATCCCTACAGTTATATTGTAATTCCAACGGCAGGATAGCGAGCTGTACTTCCAGATCCAAAACAAATTCCAGTCCATGAAGAGAAATGTGTATGACCTAAGGATTTGATTTTGTGACTGTCCATATCCTTATCATCATATATTCTAAAGGTTATTTTTCCTTTTAAGTTATTTTGAATTTTCTTTCCTCGATTTTTGCTTTTTTATAAAATGAAGTATTTCCATTCCCACAAATCAGATGACAAAAGTTACAGGATTCTTCTAATCTAATTATGTAATAAATAAAAGTACTTGATTCTTTTCTGATTTACATCTGAGCATACTTTTTGCTGAGCACTCATGGTGAGAAGTTTTATCACAATTTAATTATTTTCACCTGTTGGTGATAGTCTGCTGTTTTTAACTGGGCATCA
The DNA here is from genome assembly GCF_002837175.3 of Physeter macrocephalus. Classification (NCBI taxonomy): domain Eukaryota; kingdom Metazoa; phylum Chordata; class Mammalia; order Artiodactyla; family Physeteridae; genus Physeter; species Physeter macrocephalus. Next base: position 82,233,897 of record NC_041232.1, on the reverse strand, counting down.
CAAATCACCCAGGTGTTGACTTGTGAATAATCTACAGTAATTGAGTATACTGTCACTGTTCTTAATTCATAATCATCATACCCATTGTATCAGGAAGGATGGAATAGAAAAGAGCTGCATTTTTAGAACAATTAAATAAATCCAAGGATGTTTAACGAGCAATTACAGATGACATTTTGCAGTTGTCACTCCCAGAAAGTTTACAGGATATGACCAAGGAGACAAATGAATTTTAAATGAAAAGAAGGAAGACTCTTTTTCAAGAACCATCAAAGAAGCAGTATCCAGAAGCATTGTTAGGTAGTTTTAATAGTTTCTATGAAAGGTCAAACACCAACTTGTGCTGTTATGATTAAAAAATAAAATGTGCCTCACGGATAAATTAATTGATAGAGGAATATGTGAGATTAGATATGTGAGAGAGATGAAAATGTGAGATTTCATTTCAGAAATAAGCATGACAATTGGAAATGTTATCTTTTAGTGTTCATAATCAAATATGTTAATTTAATGAATAGCCAGTAAATCAATATTTTGATATATAAGTATATAAATAATTGAATATTGTATTTTCTACCATAAAAGAATGTAAGGGAAAACATTAATTGCCTACCTTTTATGAAATAACTGACTTGGTCATTTATTACAAATTACTAAATTAATAGACATGATTGCAGTGTTAGATATTTACATAGTTGTGGTCAGTCTGCTTTATCTCAACCTATAATAACAGGATAACATCATAATCAAATAGCAGCAATTAGACCCTCACATTAATACCTCACGGTGCTACCTGATATACGAAGGATATTTCTTAAATTTGTAACTCCTCAAATTTCAGCTCCTTCATAAATAAACAGGTTACTTCTAGCTATGAAGTATAATGCAAATTTATATTCTTCTCCTGGTTTAAATATAAGGTAAGGGCTATGATTTCCAAATGAAAATAAAGCATTTCAAGATAGTGCTTTAATATAACAAAACATTATGTAAATCTTCATAGCCCTGTACACCATTTAGTTTGCTATGGAATACTGTAAATCACATTCAAGTTTATAGGCCATTAATATACTGTCATTTAAAGTGTTTCAAATTATTAGCCTGTAAAAATGTGTAATATTCTAATGATGCTTATTATTTCAAAAGTTAATTTTCTTTAGTTTCTTCCTTTTTCATTGACGTATATTTGATTTTCAATGTTGTGTTTATGACCACTAGAACAAAGTGACTCAGTTATACATATATATATACATATTCTTTTTCATATTCTTGTCCATTATGGTTTCTCACAGGATATTGAATATAGTTCCCTTGCTGTACAGTAGGACCTTGTTGTTTATCCATTCTGTATATATCAGTTTGCATCTGCTAATCCCAAACTCCCAACCCACACCCCTCCCTGCTTGGCAACCATCAGTCTATTCTCTATGTCCATGATTCTGTTTCTATTCCATAGATAGGTTCATTTGCATCATATTTTAGAGTCCCCATATAAGTGATATCATATGATATTTGTCTTTTTCTTCCTTACTTAGTATGATAATTTCTAGGTGCATCCATGTTGCTGCAAATGGCATTATTTTGTTCTTTTTTATGGTTGAGTATTATTCCATTATATATATATATATATATATGTACTACATCTTCTTTATCCATTTATCTGTTGATGGACATTTAGGTTGTTTCCAAGTCTTGGCTATTGTGAATAGTGCTGCTATGAATATAGGGGTGCATGAATCTTTGTGAATTACAGTTTTATCTGGCTATGTGCCCAGGAGTGAGATTGCTGGATCATATTGTAGTTCTATTTTTAGTTTTCTGAGGAACCTCCATACTGTTCTCCACAGTGGCTGCACCAACTTACATTCCCACCAGCAGTGTAGGAGGGTTCCCTTTTCTCTGCACTGTCTCCGGAATTTGTTACTTGTAGACTTTTGAATGATGGCCGTTCTGACCGGCGTGAGGTGGTACCTCATTGTAGTTTTGATTTGCATTTCTCTAATAATTAGTGATGTTGAGCAGCTTTTCATGTGCCTATTGGCCATCTGTACGTCTTCTCTGGAGAAATGTCTCTTTAGGTCTTCTCCCCATTTTTCAGTTGGGCTGCTTGGTTTTTTGTTGTTGAGTTGTATGAGCTGTTTTATAGTTTGGAAATTGAGCCCTTGTCAGTTGGATTGTTTGCAAATATTTTTTTCCCATTCTGTAGACTGTCTTTTTGTTTTGTTTATGGTTTCCCTTGCTGTGAGAAGCTTGTAAGTTTGATTAGGTCCCATTTGTCGATTTTTGTTTTTATTTCTATTGCTTTGGGAAACTGACCTAAGAAAACATTGGTCCGATTTATGTCAGACAGTGTTTTGCCTATGTTGTCTTCTAGCAGTTTTATGGTCTTAGGATTAAGTCCTTACGCCATTTTGTGTATGGTGAGAAGGTGTGTTCTAACTTCACTGATTTACATGAGGCTGTCCAACTTTCCCAGCGCTGCTTGCTGAAGAGACTGTCTTTTTCTCATGGTATATTCTTGCCTCCTTTGTCGAAGATTAATTGACCGTAGGTGTGTGGGGCAAAAGTGAATTTTTATTTAATCAGCTGAAAAATAAAATGTCAGTTTTGGTGTAAT
>NC_041232.1:82229886-82231183 GCF_002837175.3 Physeter macrocephalus | reverse complement strand
AAAAAAAAAAAAAAAGACTAACCAAAAATACAAGGATGGAAAATAAAAGGTAAATGGGCCAGTTTAATACCAGTAGGCTTCTCTAAAATATACAAGATTTTAAATACTCTGGTTATCTGCATACACTTAATCACTTAATGATAGAAACATGTTTTGTAAGAGCCAAAGGCCAAAGCACCAAAAACAAGGTGTGGAAGACCGTGTTAACTGCCAGTGCAGCCTGGGGAACAGCATCTTCGTGCCCTGGGAGAGGCTGTCAGAAATGCAGGCTCTCAGACCCCATCCTGAATCTGAGTTTTGAAAGGTTCCCCAGGTAATTCACATGCACATGCAAAGTCGAGAATCCCTGGTCAGAATCCAGGTGAGTGAGTGACCCAAAGTGGGCATTTGAGCTTGTTAAAGAAAATATTCTAAAATAGCTCATTATGGCATGCTTACCAAATACAACAATTATCATGGGATTTTCAGAAAAGAAGTAATTTGACTTTGAAAATACAGATGTATACTGTCAAGGTTGAACATTGTTATTGTATCAACTACTATAAAAAAAAATCATTATTCATGCCCAGGTGTTTACAATACCATGTGATATACACGTGTTGCTTTAAATATATGATTTACAAATCACTTATGTGAACTCACTGCACTTAAACAAATGAAAATATAACGACTTGTTAGGCGATAGAAAAGCAGAAAGTACCTGTAAGTAATTTACATGTTACTGAAAGATATAAAAGCAAGTTGATAAAAATAGAAAGTTTAACATCTTGGTAAAATGATATAAATTATCTTCCTATGGACACTTAGCTAATACCACAATCCCCAACTATCTAAAACTCAAACTGATTTTGATTTTCTCAAATCAGTGTTCATATTAGATTCTGCTGCCATTTAAAATCCCTGTCACATAAGGAGGATTTGCTGTAGCATAAATGCTTGATCTTGGGGAGATAAATTAGGCACTTAGGAGTTTATCACATATTTTTCAGATAAAACATGGCTAAGAAATATTGACTGTTTTCAGTGTCATTCGGACTTGCATATGTCAGCAATACAATTTTCTCTCCTTGTTTAATATTTGTCTGTTATTAAAATTGACAAAGAACTTGCCCCAGTAAATGCTATGAATTTTGCCTGTGAGAACATTTTCCTTTTTTTACCTTTAAAAAACATACAGTCAACAAATTTAATTTGTAAAAGAAAAGTACAAAAAAGAGAAATGAGTTTATCACTCAGGTTTTTTTTTTTTTTTTTTTTTTTTGTGGTATGCGGGCCTCCCTCTGCTGTGGCCTCTCCC
>NC_041232.1:82175659-82225871 GCF_002837175.3 Physeter macrocephalus | reverse complement strand
ATATACATAAATAAAAAAAAAAAAAAAGACTAACCAAAAATACAAGGATGGAAAATAAAAGGTAAATGGGCCAGTTTAATACCAGTAGGCTTCTCTAAAATATACAAGATTTTAAATACTCTGGTTATCTGCATACACTTAATCACTTAATGATAGAAACATGTTTTGTAAGAGCCAAAGGCCAAAGCACCAAAAACAAGGTGTGGAAGACCGTGTTAACTGCCAGTGCAGCCTGGGGAACAGCATCTTCGTGCCCTGGGAGAGGCTGTCAGAAATGCAGGCTCTCAGACCCCATCCTGAATCTGAGTTTTGAAAGGTTCCCCAGGTAATTCACATGCACATGCAAAGTCGAGAATCCCTGGTCAGAATCCAGGTGAGTGAGTGACCCAAAGTGGGCATTTGAGCTTGTTAAAGAAAATATTCTAAAATAGCTCATTATGGCATGCTTACCAAATACAACAATTATCATGGGATTTTCAGAAAAGAAGTAATTTGACTTTGAAAATACAGATGTATACTGTCAAGGTTGAACATTGTTATTGTATCAACTACTATAAAAAAAAATCATTATTCATGCCCAGGTGTTTACAATACCATGTGATATACACGTGTTGCTTTAAATATATGATTTACAAATCACTTATGTGAACTCACTGCACTTAAACAAATGAAAATATAACGACTTGTTAGGCGATAGAAAAGCAGAAAGTACCTGTAAGTAATTTACATGTTACTGAAAGATATAAAAGCAAGTTGATAAAAATAGAAAGTTTAACATCTTGGTAAAATGATTTAAATTATCTTCCTATGGACACTTAGCTAATACCACAATCCCCAACTATCTAAAACTCAAACTGATTTTGATTTTCTCAAATCAGTGTTCATATTAGATTCTGCTGCCATTTAAAATCCCTGTCACATAAGGAGGATTTGCTGTAGCATAAATGCTTGATCTTGGGGAGATAAATTAGGCACTTAGGAGTTTATCACATATTTTTCAGATAAAACATGGCTAAGAAATATTGACTGTTTTCAGTGTCATTCGGACTTGCATATGTCAGCAATACAATTTTCTCTCCTTGTTTAATATTTGTCTGTTATTAAAATTGACAAAGAACTTGCCCCAGTAAATGCTATGAATTTTGCCTGTGAGAACATTTCCCTTTTTTTACCTTTAAAAAACATACAGTCAACAAATTTAATTGGTAAAAGAAAAGTACAAAAAAGAGAAATGAGTTTATCACTCAGAATGAAAATGTTTTATCTAATGTTCTTTGTCTAATTCTAAAGAAAGCTCAGAAATTCACATGCTTATACCTAATAAAGAGGTGAGAATGTAATTCAAAGATATTCTAAACTAGGAAGACGAGTAATGGCTCTGCGGCATGTGGGATCCTCCCAGACCGGGGCGCAAACCCGGTTCCCTTGCATCGGCAGGCAGACGCACAACCACTGCGCCACCAGGGAAGCCCGAAAATGTTTTACCTAATGTTCTTTGTCTAATTCTAAAGAAAGCTCAGAAATTCACATGCTTATACCTAATAAAGAGGTGAGAATGTAATTCAAAGATATTCTAAACTAGGAAGACGAGTAATGAAGCATATAGAAACCCCACCCCCCAAACTGTCTCTAATTCACAACTCACAAGACACTCTACATTAAAGTCCCTTAAGTGTTAGTGAAACACTTTAGAATAAGTCCACAGTAATTAATAAACCAACACAGATTTTCAAAGTTGGACAAAGGTTTGTATGCTGTAACATCTCAATAAAAGCTGTAGAGCTATTCAACATGTTAGTTCAAAAATAAACTTTCTAAATCACTTTAAAATGAGTTAGTTCACAAACTTAAACTGAGAGCTTTCCTACAGTTTTCTTCTGAAATAATTGCTGTGGAACGGGGTATGTGAAGCAGAATTATGGAAGGGAAATGGGCAAGATGACAAATTTCTACGAGGATGTTTTTCTGCCAGGTCAATTTGAAAATATTTTTACATAAATTGTGTCATTTGGTTTACTTTCCTTTATAACCTACACTGAATTTTCTTTTGTTCCATATGTTTCCATACAAAGAATATATTCCTATGTTTGCTAAAAGTAATTTTAAAATTAATTCACAAAGCAAGCAGATTTTTTTTTTTTTTTTTTTTTTTTTGCGGTACGCGGGCCTCTCACCGTTGTGGCCTCTCCCGTTGCGGAGCACAGGCTCCGGACGCGCAGGCTCAGCGGCCATGGCTCACCCGCTCCGCGGCACGTGGGATCCTCCCGGACCGGGGCACGAACCTGCGTCCCCTGCATCGGCAGGCGGACTCTCCACCACTGTGCCACCAGGGAAGCCCAAGCAAGCAGATTTTAATTGAGCAAGGATTGTCTTTGACCACCTGTGTAACATTAGCAAAATTTCTGCCTGTCACTTTTCTCATCTCTAAACGTTAGGTGAGTAATAATCCCAGCCCTACAAATTGTATGGCTTATGAGAGAAACAAATGATTTAGTGCTTGTGAAAGCACTTTACACTCTTGAAAGTGGTGAATATGCTTTTTGTTTATTTTATACTTATTATTGCATACGTACATAGCAGGATTAGTTTCTTTTGCATCAGTCCAGCAACTTGATGTTAGCCTAATCCCAAGAAGGTGGAGCCAGACATCTGTCTCATCCAAAGAAAAAAGTAAGACCTCATCCAAAATAAAGCAGTCAGAGATTGCTTAGCTTTGGACAATGCAAATTCCTGCCGGATCCTCCAGCAAAAATCTTTTCCCCAAAAAATGTTTACAGTGTAATATTTAAAGGTCTGAGAGTTTGTCAGTTAAGTTACCAGCGTCTAAAAATAATACTTTTCAGTTTCAGAATGGTCAGTCTTTAACTATGTCTCAGTTCTCAAGGTCGCTCAGAGTTGTTGGCAAAGGGCAGTTTTCTCTCACTCCTTACCTAGTTGAAACTTACATGTCTGTAATTTGTGGAGGTAAAAAATAATGTTTGTGCATGTGTTTGTACACTGGATTTAGAGGAAGTGCCTTGTAACTACCACAGGGTGGAACAGAGGAAGGGAAGTTAGGACAGAACACTGCCTTCCAGAAGTTCTAAAATGTATGTCTAAAATTTAGAAAACTATTTTTCTCCTAGCTGAGAGTTTTGGAGGGGAATATCTCAGGGCCCATGACAAAGTTAGTGTGAGTCTACGTTTAGCTGATTGAGCTTAGCTTGTAAGCAATTTTTGTTCATAGTAACAAAGGTTGTGAAAGGTCAAAACAATAACATAATCTAATGTTCTTGGTGGTTGTCTCCACACTATCAGACACTCATACAATGGAATGTGGTTTAGAAACTATGTCCACAGCTCACGTGGTCCTCATGTGTAATGTGAGAAAACCACGTCGGCAATCTTTCTAGTAAATGCTTAGCCTTACAGTGTCCGTAGAACTCCCCAGAGTGACAGATATATATAATTTGGTGCGGGGATACTCAATTTTGCATAGGGGGTATAGCACACTCAGTCGCATGAGACTTTGCTCAAAGTATTAAAACAGAAGAACGATAAAGTGAGTGTTGTCTATTCAATTTTAATTAATTGAATAAACAAATACAGCTCAGGTACTTCAATAGCTGGAATACAGAAGTGAAAAAAACAAGTTTTTCATCCTCATTGAGCTTGTATTCTAAAGGAATATGCATCTAGTAAGCAACAAATGAGTAAACATTTATGGAATATCAGTGATAAGAGCTAACAAAAAATAGAGAATTAGCAAACTGGGGAGTATGGAAATTTTAGATAGGGTGTGGAGTGCAGTATTTTCTGAGAAGGTGCCTGGTTCACAGAGCTGAATAATGTCAGGGAACATCGCATGCAGAAGGGATGAATGCCAAGACACAGAGTTCAATAAATTTCTCACGTGTTGAAAAAAACATCGAAAGAGTAAGTTAGGAGAAAATTACTTTACCCGAGTAAACAAAAAAAGTATCACAGTAAACACAGACGTGGAAAGTAATGTGGTCATATTAATAACTTTGGCCTTTATTCTTTTCTGAGTAAATTTAGGAGTATTTTGAACCAAGAAATAACATGATTTGGCCTATGTTTTGAAATGATCACTTTGCTGCATTGAAGATATACCGAAGCACATCAGGCAGTTAGAGCAGGGATGCTGTTGGGGGAAGGTTTTGTTGATGATCCATATCTAGTCATCAGGGAGATGGAAATCAAAATGAGATCTCACTTTACACCTGTGAGGATGAGGAGGAAAGTTAAGGAGTCATCACTCTCAGGAGTGGGGGAGAGAGAGAAGGGGGTAGGGGGAGGAAACAGTATGGAAAGGTCGACTGATTGCCAGGGAACATCAAGTGCCTTCTTTAAGTTATTGACCATGAAGTGAAATAGAGAAGCAGCTGCCATGATTATTTTTTCCCAGCAGGGTTCTACTATGAGGCCATGACAACCAAAGAGAGTTGCACCTAAAAGATCTGTGGCTTATTCGGCAGAACATCGTAAAGAAACAAAGGAATACATTGGTTTAAGTTGTAGGCGAGGGAATAATTATAATAATGCTCCACAGATTTTTAAGCTTGTAAGTTGAGGGACTTCAGGATGTGAAGGGACTTTATGCTAGAAGGGATGAAAAAGTGAAAACAAATAGATTGGAAGTTCTTGTGGAGTTGATAAGTGATGCACGCGAGCTACCACAGGACGTTTGCTGGAAGTCTAACGGATGATGGAGAGTGAAATGGCCAACAATGAGATGATGTTGGCGTTACTATGACTGGTAATGAAAAGCTGCGGTGTGACCACGGACATGGATGTGCGAGGCGTGGTGGAGGGCACGATCCTTAGGGGAGAAGAGGGGAAGGAAAAGAGAAATCAGCGTATCGGAAGGACTAAGGAGACATTGGCGATACACACACTTACACGCGCGTGCACACGCAGACACGCACAATTATTGCCGAAGTGCTGGGGGACCTGCAACTGACAGGACGTTTGCTGGAAGTCTAACGGATGATGGAGAGTGAAATGGCCAACAATGAGATGATGTTGGCGTTACTATGACTGGTAATGAAAAGCTGCGGTGTGACCACGGACATGGATGTGCGAGGCGTGGTGGAGGGCACGATCCTTAGGGGAGAAGAGGGGAAGGAAAAGAGAAATCAGTGTATCGGAAGGACTAAGGAGACGTTGGCGATACACACACACGCGCATGCACACGCAGACACGCACAATTATTGCCGAAGTGCTGGGGGACCTGCAACTGAGCAATGTTAAGTGTGTTTAGGCCAGATGCATTGCAGTGGGTTTTTATGAAGAAGGGGGCATTACTGGAGGGAGACTACTGACACCCCCCAGGCCCGGGTAAGAAGGCTGCACGGGGAAAAACAGCAACAACACAGACAGCATCAATGGCTGAAAGGAGACCTCGGTTACAGCAACAGGGGCAGGTTCAGAGTAGAGGCTGGTGATTTGGGGAGTGGAGTTTCTGAGGGGAGAAAAGTGAAAATATTTCAGAAGCTTGGGAAGTATGAAGACTGGGCAATAGACATGTGGAGGGTAAAGATCCTGGGCCTCTTGCACTAACTGACACAAGCAGGAAACAAAGGCAAGATGAGTCTTGATAGCCTTGGCAGAGAAACTGTGTACAAGTGGTAGGTGGAAAATATTTCCAGCAAGGTAAATTTGGGGGACTCCTATTTGACTGTTGCTGATACAGTTATGGAGCGCCAGAATCCTTCCATTATTCTTATTTCTCACATTTTTACTTGCTATTACTACCCATTTCTTCTTAGTTTCATAAACCTAGAATTTTTACCAGGTTTAAAAAATATATATTTGCAAGTGTAAGAAAATGACAACTGTACTTAGAAGAAACTGCCATCTTTAAAACGTTTGGCCTTTCCTTCCAGTGTCGAACTAAAGTTTCCCCGTGATTTTATCCTTTTTTAATAGGATGTTTTAAAACGTAGGCTAAGTAACCTGTAAGTGTTGGGGCAAACAAATATTTTTAAGGTACAAAACATTTCACATCCAGTGACAATACGTCGACCAAGTCTTAGTCCAGGCTGTTCCTGATCTGACCAGGGGGTACCCTGTTGCTCAGCAGCTCCCAGAGAGACGGTTTTGTCCACCAAAGGTGATTGGGGGGGTTCTGCCATCTGACGGGCATACGTGGGGCTGTGGCTGCCTCGAGACCACACCCTCAGGGGCTTATTGGGAAAGAAAGACTCTCATAGTATTTTTAGTTTTCGGATGCTATTCGCTGATTCCAAAAACACAGGAGGTTTTCCAGAGAAATAAACTGGTTTTCCTTGACAGTGTGGTTGCCCCCAGGGTCTAAGCTGAAGTTTTTATATCTTCCCTGATTTATTTTATAATATAGACAAATGACAAAATTCAACTGCTTTCTCAATCATGGCATAAAATGTGATAAAGGAACATGTATTTCGTACAGTTTGATAGATTTTAATGCAAAAAGACATGAAACTGCACTTGACAGTAACTGGCATTTAAAATAATTTTACAGATTTAGAAGGTGTTGGCCTCTTCATAGTTTTTCTGACTTGCTGTATTTCTTGAAAAATCAAATTGTCAAAATTGTTACAAGTCTACAATAAGATAGTGGATGTTATTCTTCTGCTATGAATTTTTGATGGCATATTAATCGAAATTGCTCTTTAGGAATGGCCAGAAATAGCAGGACATGTGATTATCCTCTTCTTTAGATGTAGTGGTGGGGCTTTTATGAAATTAGAAATAATAATCTAACTACTAAACAATAGTCTATTTTTCTGAGATTTTAAAAAAACTTCTTTGACCAGGACTCCTTGGAGAAATGGCTGAATAGTGGGCTGGGGCAGAGTAGGTACAAGATAATAGTGGAGTATTCTGTAATGCCTAAAAGTTATTTGGTTTCCTACAAAACTGAAGGGGCTATGTCAAAAGGACACAGGATCTAGCCAAATCTGGGTCAATTTGAGGAACAGAATAATTATAAACTATGTAGACTTGTTGATTTCACATTTCTAAAGCTATAATAAATAAATGAATATGTTAATTAAAAGGAGACTTAGGGAGTACTCTTATTTACAGTAGAATGGGAATGCCAACAGGTAAATTTGTGGGAAATGCATGCTCTAGAAGAACATCATTGTGTGGCATCATTGTGAAAGTCGGCTCAGGCAAACCCATTCATGAATGCTCAGTTCAAAGAAACATGTTGTTGATGAAGATATGCAGATGATCTTGAAGTATCTTTTCACAGACGGTTAGTTATAGGACAAAACTGAAACTCTGTAGTGGATAAATCTAACTGCTTGACCAGATGATCAATAGGAGGAGGCTGAGTGATGGGCGGATGAACATCAGCTGCCTCCGGATGAGATACGCTGAAAAGGATACGCCATTGTAATGCATCACCTAAACTCCCCATAAAAACATTTTGTTTAAAAAAAATAAAAGAATTAGATTTTTTAAAGTACAATATCAGAAAAGGTAAACACTGTGGGAATGGTCCAGACTAAACATTATAAATATATTGAAGTTAAATGCAGTACTTGATCGTAGATTGAATCCAGTCTTGGAGTAAAAAAAAATGCTACAAAAAATATAGGTTCAATTGGGAAAAAATGAAATATGGAATGTAGATGAAATAAAATGTATCAGGATTGTATTTATTGAAGTTGATATATGTATCATAACTGTACAACAAAATATCCCTATTTATTCTAAATACACAAGTATTTAAACGTAAAGGGTCAGGATTCATGCAACTTATCTGAAATGGTTCATATAAAAGTGTATTTGTTCATATTGATACTTGTACATGTGCAAATACATGAAGGGCGATAGTAAGGTACTAATTGTTAAATCTGGGTAAAGTGTACATGACAGTTTGTCCTATCCTAATTTTAGCAACTTTACTGTTGGTTTAGAATTTTGCATGTAAAATATTAAAAAAATATTTTTTTAAAATTAAGTGCTCTCCTACCAAACGTAAAATCGATAGCTAGTGGGAAGCAGCCGCATAGCACAGGGAGCTCAGCTCGGTGCTTTGGGACCACCTAGAGGGGTGGGATAGGGAGGCGATATGGGGATATATGTATCCGTAGAGCTGATTCACTTTGTTATACAGCAGAAACTAACACACCATTGTAAAGCAATTATACTCCAATAAAGATGTTAAAAAAAATTAAGTGCTCTCTCAATAGAAGAAGTAAAATGGTGTTAAAAGGTATAAACCAATAGTTCATCTGTAACTATGCATCTTTTCAAATAGGTCAAAGCTCATTCCATATTCCCCACTCATTAGAATGTCCCCATTGACAAATATTAGTAGTCTTTGAATAATAGACACCCAACATATAGTTGTTAAATTTTGTGTATTGGATATAAATGTACGATAAGTCTGATTTGAATCTAGCCCCTATTTTTCATTAAAGGCAGACACGCAATGTTTTTACCTGAGGTGTTTATTTCCCAATTATGTTTATGACTGACTATCATCACATTCCATAATGCAAAGCCTCCCTGGAGCACCCAGCTCACTACTCAGGAGTTTTTTAGTTAAACTCAGCTCCATTCAATACTGACTCTGACTTGGACTATCAATCATTTAGTTAGCTGTTTAGACCTTGTGCTTTGGAGACTATATTCCCCTCTGTTCTGGAATACTTCCTCAAGTATGCCTAAAACTTTGCACATAACCTGGAAACTTTCTCAGTTGCAGGCTATGAAGTTCTTTCTTATATACATTCAAAGAAGGACTATATTTTTTGCTATAGTTCTGCTTCTGTTAAATCATCAATAGCTTTCTTTTTGCTGTTCTTTTAAAAAAAAAATCAGATTCAGTGCATTGCATTAATTGTGCTTCCCAAGACATTGAATAAAATTATGCCTGTGCAAGGCCCTCCTGACTGATTGACTGGGATCCTCCTGATTATCCTCATTCCTACTCTACATAGGTGATCAATTTGGTGAATTTGGCATGTATCATTGAAATAGTGTCCTTGCCAAACAGTGTAATTTTTGCTCAACAAAATTTCATTAACTCTATATATGGTCCTGACTGTGTGTCTGATCTGATGCTTCTAACCACTGAATAGCATCCCTGATTTTAATCAATTATCCCAATGATGGTGGACACCTGCTTTGCCCCATTCACAACCACCACAAATATGGCAAGATCAACATTTTAAATGGACCACCATGAACCTGTGACTATGAAAGGGGTTCAGTGTCAGAGGGTCTATTCAAGGGGGTTAAAGATAGTTTAACTTGGGGTTTTGAATTAATGTAATCACTCAGTCAAATTGAGCAACAAATAACCAAGTGATGTAGGACTAGAGTAAAAAGAGAAAAGGAAAAGAAATAAATTGCAAGTGTCTACAGATTTTTCAAAAGTTAATACTTGATGTTGTAATTGTCAAAAATGTTGAGTAATGACAAGATCCATGAATCAGAAGTTCAATCACAAAAGAAAAATCTGAAATCAGATCTATGACTATAACAATTATAAAATATATCCCATTTAGCAAGTACTAATGAAAAAATCACCTCTAGACCAAATGTCTATTGAAGACATTCTGTAAAAATGTCTACATTGTGAAATGGTATACGTACATTCTAATTTTAATATCAAACCTGCATATATATGTATACATATAATTATTCCTATACACAGGAAGTAATTTTTTTTAATTTGTAGAAAAATCAACTTTATGCATAATCATAAAAATAACTTAAAATTTGATGTAAACATTTTTACTCTCCAGGACGTCACTGTTAAATGTCATTTAAACCTAAGAGTTCTATCAGATAATGTGCATGTAGACATACATTTTGCAAGTAACTATATAATATGTATATTCTACCCATTAAACAACATGGTGAACGTCTTAAAATTATGTTCTCCTTACACAATTATGCTGAGCTGACATATTGGAATAGCACGTTTGTTGACTCTCAAATGTCTAGTTACAGCTGCAAGGAAAAGAAAAACACTTTTTCAAACTTGTCAGAAATATTTTCTGTGAGATTTAGAAAAAGTGAATAGTTTGACATTTCTTCCATTTTGGCAACAACACAAAATATTTCTGAAAATAAAAATTGTCTTTTGTCCTAGAATTATATATCCCAAAAAGAAAAAGCAATTAGAAGCAGGAAAAAAGAGGTTTATTTAAAAATTAAACGCTAAATTTGTCGAACACCCTCTCTTCTGGTGATCCTACCTGAAGGAAGCCACTTTTAGATGTATACATATATAATTTAAGTATTTTCCAAGTTATATTTTGAATATGTATACATATATATGTATAAAATAAATGTAAGGGATGAAGAATAACATGACAATTCTGAACTCCTAGCCAAGCCAAAGAACATTTTCTAGCTGTTAGCATTCTGCAATCACATACTCCTTCAGGAATAATCACTATTCCATACTTTGTGTTTATTATTCTCTTGCTTTTCCTAATAGTTTGGCTTTATGTGTGTTTCTCTATGCAAAATATGCTCTCTGGTTTTGCCTGATCTTATGTTTTCTTCTATGACTTACTGTTTTTAATCAAGCTCTCTTCAATGTTTGAAATATTAACTCAGTTTTTTTGCCCATATTTAGTAGAATTTGTACTATATTGGTTGGCTAATAAAGAATGAACATTTGTTCAAATCTGTACTTTTTGTTTTTGAAATCTTTTTTTTTCATTTTTGGGGTACTTTATTTTTTTTGATTTATAGGAGATGTTTATTTTAATGTCTCAATAGAATGAGTTGTCAAAGCACACTCAAGTGAAACACAGATCTTACTCAACATAAACATTACTAATAAGTCATAGGTTACAAGCCAGGAGCAAACATAGACCCAGCTTCCTTCTTTGAAGGGGTAGCAGTCTCTACATAGTTTCCAAATAATGTCCATTTCTCTCATGCTGTGATGCTGTTGGCTTTCAAGTAACAGGTAAATGTTTTATACTGGTTCTGAAATACTTTCTGAGAAATCTTATTGTTTTGGGGGGCTTCCTGGTTTTATGCTTCATCAGTCAAACAGAGAAAATATACAGGTGATTAAATGTCCACGCCCACCTCCAAAATCCATAAATTCTATATAAAATGGAGAAAAGACAGTCTCTTCAATAAGTGGTGCTAGGAAAACTCAACACCTACATTTAAAAGAATGAAATTACAACATTCTCTAACACCATACACAAAAATAAACTCAAAATGGATCCAAGGCCTAAATGTAAAGCTGGACACTGTAAAACTCTTAGAGGAAAACGTAGGCAGAACACTCTTTTACATAAATGGCAGCAATATCTTTTTGGATCCACCTCCTAGGGTAATGAAAATAAAAACAAAAATGAACAAATGGGACCTAATGAAACTCAAAAGCTTTTGCACAGCAAAGGAAACGATAAACAAAATGAAAAGACAATCCTCAGAATGGGAGAAAATATTTGCAAACAATGCAACCAACAAGGGATTAGTCTCCAAAAAAAAACCAACCCAATCAAAAATTGGGCAGAAGATCCAAATAGACATTTCTCCAAAGAAGACATACAGATGGCTAAAAAACACATGAAAAGATGCTCAACATCACTAATTATCAGAGAAATGCAAATCAAAACTCAATGAGGTATCACCTCACACTGGTCAGAATGGCCATCATCAAAAAATCTACAAACAATAAATGCTGGAGAGAGTGTGGAGAAAAGGGAATCCTCCTACACCGGTGATGGGAATGTAAATTGGTACAGCCACTATGGAAAACGGTATGGAGGTTCCTTAAAAAAACTAAAAATAGAGCTACTATATGATCCAGCAATCCCACTCCTGGGCGTGGGTCCGGAGAAAACCATATCTGAAAGGATACATGCACCCCAATGTTCATAGCAACACTATCTACAACAGCCAAGACATGGAAGCACCCTAAATGTCCATTGACAGAGAAACGGATAAGGAAGATGTGGTGTGTGTGTGTATACACACCCTCATACACACACAGTGGAATATCAGCCATAAAAAGTGAAGTGCCATTTGCAGCAACATAGATGGGCCTAGAGATTATCATACTAAGTAAAGTAAGTCAGAGAAAGACAAATATATGATAACACTCATATGTGGAATCTAATTTTAAAAAATGAAACAAATGAACTTATTTACAAAACAGAAACAGACTTAACAGATATTGAAGACAAACTTATGGTTTACCAAAAGGGAAACATGGGGGTGGAGGGATAAATCAGGAGATTTGGATGAACATATACACCCTACTGTATATAAAATAGATAACAAGGACATACTGTATAGCACAGGGCACTCAATATTCTGGGATAACCTATATGAGAAAAGAATCTAAAGAATGAATATATGTATAACTGAATCACTTTGCTGTATACCTGAAGCTAAACATTTTAAATCAACTATACATGAATAAAAGTAAAAGAAAATTAAAATCCATACATTCTACGTTTTTAAAATAAAATTTTACAATAGATGCTCTGGTCAGATCAGGTAATATATCTTAAAAAAGACTTCTTTGTTTGTTTTAGATAAGATTTTCCAATTGATAGCATTCTGCTAGTAAGTACTATGTTTCCACGTTTCCAAGAATGTCTGGTCCAGGTTGATCATTACCTCAGTGTCCCACAAGGAAGAGAATATGGGCCCTGATGCTGACTCGTCCTACTTTACATTTCGGGTTAGGTAAATTCTGGCATCTGTATGTATTGAAAATACTTTTTCAAGTATTTTGGTAGTGTATTTTGAAGAACAGAAGTTATCATTCTTAATGTGGTTGCAACTTCAATCTTCTTTTTTCCTCTTCTGTTTTGTGAGCTTGGTATAACATCTGTGTCTTCTTCCAATGTTAAAGGTTTACGTCAAACTTCTGTGAATCCACGTGCGGTGGATGTCAGTGTATTCTAGCAAAACGGCACGAGCAGGGGTGCCTAGCTTGTTATGCCTTCACTTTCCTCACGTGGCTTCAAATGCGTTGTGTGTAAGGTGAGGTGCAACTGAGTCATTCCACAGGGGACTCAGAGGACACAAGGACAGGAGCAGGTTCTGTTGTGCTAGTTGTCCAAGCACAACAAGTTGTGACCCTTGATGGCACGGCCTCCGTGATGCTGTCAGTATGGCGCCTGAGTGACCCTTGATGGCACGGCCTCCGTGATGCTGTCAGTATGGCGCCTGAGTGCCACCTCTATAGCAAAGATAGAGATTTCTTTCCTGGTTCCTTCAAGACTATGACTTCTTCTCCTCTGGAGGGTTATCAGTAGCACCAAACACTAAGCTAATGAACAATAAACCAGTGATCAAACTCATGGGGCCCCAGAGACTCACTGGAGATTGAGAAACTAACTAGATTGCCTACAAAATGTGTAACACGTGGGTGTGTGTATATACGTATGTATATATGCATATGTAATGTGCTCTCTTCCAAATATCTTACACTTTGTAACTCACACGTCTAAGCTTATTTCTCTAGTTAGCGCTGGACTTGATGTGAGCACTACTTTGGCATTACATAATGGAAATATGTGTGTTAGTTTAAAGAGTCGTCTTGTATGACTCAAAATAATGTCCTTGAAAAATCTGTCTCCAACCGTGCTGCACAATAACCCTTCTTTTATAATTAAATATTCTCCTGGAAACATCAGCTAAAGGGCATCAATATTGAAGCACTTCATGCCCTATATTTTGTCTGTTACAAAAGCACTCTACGAGTCCAAGAGCTTATCTTTCCCTAACTGCACTCTCAACTGAACTTGCAAAGCTCTCTTTTTCTTGTAGCTTTGCCTAGCCTACGTCTTTCTGTTAAAACCTGTTCTTTGGACATTTTCTTGTAAATCAGGACCCAACGTCACCTTATGATAAGCTTTTTACCAAAGTGAAACAAACCATTTTATTTTTTCATTTCTCAATCAGCTCATCAGCAAACCTCGTTTATTTTGGGGCTTTCCCGCCCCCCCCAAAACAAAATGATTTCCCATCCAATTAGTGGGACTGGGCCTGCGTACGAGTACGGTTTGCAGTCTTTCAGACTGAGAGCGTTCCTCCCGCACCCAGTAATGAGACTTTACAGGGAGGTGAAACTAGTTTCACCCATCCTGCAGTATTATCACGCTCTAATATCCTGGGAAGATATGTCAGAATTGCTGTTGTTATGTTCGATTAAACACATAATTACTGGATGTCTACTACTGACAGAGCGTGCATCCCCTATGCCTCTACTCATGCCCACTTTTGGTACTTGTGGCCCAACTTGTGGCCCGAGGGGCACATTCAAGTGACTGAATCAAGTGTCCGGAGCCCAGGGTCAGGGAGAAGGATGACTGAATCCCTCTCACATCCTAGAGGCACATACTTAATGATTAATTTAGGTAATTGTAAGGTCAAGAAATGTAGACTCATCGACTTTCACTTCACAGAGAAACCTGTATCAGAGGAAAATATAGTTGTAATAATATAAAATTTACAGAAAGAGAACTATATAAAACTAATGTAAATCAGAGGCGTCTCCTGTTAATTTTTTTCATAGTTTGGTGTATTTTTCCTTTTTATTTTCTTTGAAAGGCTTTTAAATATATTTTGTTGCTAAGATATTTTACTGAAAGCAGAAAATCAATCAGTTACCAATAAATTGTGACATCGTTTAACTAGGTGTTTCCGTTGCCCTAAAATATGACTTCAGTCTCTTTTATCTACCACACGCTGCATCTAGATTGATGAGTAGGAACAGAGAAATATAATTTCAGAAAAAAGTAAGCTTTCTAGATATAAGGTATTGGAATAAAGGGCATTTCTTCACTCGGAAGTCAACCCCAAGTAAGAGATGTGAGAAATTTCATCTTCAGTAAAAGTTGTTGACTTATTAACCTTAAATTGTTACTTGTGAAAAGCACCTATCAGGGTCACAGAGGCTGAGTCAGAAGAAAGAATTTCAGTAAGCGGAGACTGTAGCTATGACTCTCACACAAAGCAGCAAAATGCTGTTCTTAGAAACCAGGCAGTGGATGCTGGGCAAACAAAGCCAACACACTGTCTGGGGCAATGGGCTTCCTGGGGTGGAATAGGATCCATGAGCCTCATCTGACACCATTTGATGTCAAGAACTAAAAGGGAATGTAAAACCGATTAAGAAGATGTGTGGTCCTTTACACCTTGCAGAAAACTTTCAGAAAATAATAAAAAGCCTTAGAATTTTAATTGTGAGAAACCTTGGAGCAGCAGATTTGTCTTGGCTGTGATAAACACACGTACAATGACATACACACAGACACAGGCACACACAACCCATAAGATACCATCTCATGCCTCACTGTGACCCATAAATGATTTCTGTTAGCCTAGGGCACAGCTCTACCTGTCTTCTCTTACATAAAGGCTCACATTTTTTCAAAAACAAAAAAGCCAAGTTGAATTCATCAAATTATATAGTAAATTAGGCTCTGAAAAGCAAAGAAATAAATAATTTACTGGGAAAAAATGTCAGCAATTGTCAGAGTCAAATTATGCAACGTCTTCAAAGATCTTAGCGAAGGTAGCAACATGTCTGTAGCAGAAATATAATAGTTCTGCAAGAGAAGCTAGAGGTGAGGAGATGATGGGGGGTGGTGCATAGGGATCGTGATGGTGGAGACTGGAAGAAAAATGAACAACGAGAATAAAGTCCTTAATGAAGTCAACACAAAGAAGAATCAAATATACTGAAATCACAGTAAACAAAGTAAAAGAAAGTGAAAGTACAATTAACATACTTTTTTAGAGGGCAACAAAACAATTCTCAATCAAATCAAAGAATGCAAAAATGAAGGGAAAGTAATATAGAATATCACCACAGAGTACAATCAAATGTTTAAATCCAAAAAACATTAATAAGTACATTAAATATAAGCAGAGTATACACCCCAGTAGAAAAGGCCAAATTTGTCAAGATAGGTAAAAAGCTTTCAAAGAGCAACTAAATCTGCTCATAAGGAATGCAGATTAAATGTAAAGATGCAAGAAAATTTAAAAAAAGACTGAAAGATATACAATGAAAACACTAAAAAGTCAATGTTGCAATGTTTACAGTAGACAAAGCAGGCTTCAAGATCAAAAGCATTATGAGAGATAATACTCAATACAAGATGTTAACATTTTAAATTGGTAAATTGATACCCACGTTAACACATGACAAAGTTAAAATTAAAAGGAACAGAAAAATTCAGTCATATGTAAGATTTTTAACATACTTGTCTCAGGAACAGACAGAATGAACAGAGCTTTATTACAGTTTTCATGACATATTTACTGAGAAAATCTTGAAAGCTTTGTGCTTTAGGACCCATGATATGTTTAATTGATAACTGTAGCTTTATATTAAACCTAATGATTTTGTATTTATACATATATTAAACTATGTTGGTGGACTATTGCATTAGTTCTAATAGTTTTTCAGTTAAGTTGAATAAATATAAATATATGTATATATACATACATATATATGTGTATGTATATATATATATATATATATAATATAAAAATTTATATTCCTTCTCTTGTATAGGCATACCTGTCTAATTTCTTTTACTTCTATTTTATTATTGCTTTGTCTCTTGTGGTAGAAAGCATTTGTTATGTGTCTTGTTTTCTCTGGAAAGCGTTTAAAACATTTTTTCCTTAAGTGTAAAATCTCAATTTCTGTAGACATATTTTATTAAGTTAAAGATAGTCCTAGTTTGATAAACATTTGTTTTTTATTTTAATTCAAGAATGAGTGTTACTGTTAGCAAGTGAATTTTCATCGACTATAAAAATGTTGATGGTTGCTTGAGTTATATAAATATCTAGTAAAGAACATTATTTTCCCCTTATTGAATCACCTTTTATTCTGAAGATTAGTTAACCCTCTCTCTCTCAAATCAGACGTTGTTGTTTGGATAGGGTTATACTAGTTATCTAAAATGTGTTAAAATGCTTTGCATGTTTTCATGTTTTAGATAATTTTAAATGAAAAAGAACAATTTAGTTGTAAACAACGTAGTTGCAGAGCCAGTTCTTAAATCCCCTTATTCTAAAAGCTAAACATACGAGCTCGATAAATGCTCCCAAACAGCAAGCAAAAGCAAGAGATTATAAGTAGACTTTAGGTAAAAGGTAATGTTGGTGGACAGAAGACATGAGTAAATTACATGACGCACAACACAACTTGGTTTAACTCTTTGTAGTTTAACTCCCTTTTGTGTCACACAAGGCTCTGAGTAAATCTGCCTGATTTCCATACCTCCTCTGTT
Organism: Physeter macrocephalus; assembly: GCF_002837175.3. Taxonomy (NCBI): domain Eukaryota; kingdom Metazoa; phylum Chordata; class Mammalia; order Artiodactyla; family Physeteridae; genus Physeter; species Physeter macrocephalus. The sequence continues at coordinate 82,208,619 of NC_041232.1, read as the reverse complement.
AAATTGAAAACATGCAGTCCTTAAACCAAAGCACTTACATAAAGGGGGGAAAATACAGGATAATTAGAAGAATGGAGGGGATTTATCTATAATCCATCAGCACAAATGGCATGCAAAGAGGTATACATTTTACATATTAACATATTAGGAAGATAATAAAAAAGACTGTTACAGCATTTATACAGACATCACAAGGGGAAGGGAGGGAGGGAGGGAGGAAGGAAAAAAAGGAAGGCATGTATAAGCCGTGTTAAACTAAGTTAGAACAAAACATACTGTGCCAGAAATGAAGAGCATTATCCATCTGTGTTTCACACTAAAAAGAACATTTGAGACTCTGAATAATTTAATAAAATCTAAGTTTAAAGATGAGATAAATAAAGGGTAGAATTTAATGATACAGAAATTGCAGAGCTAGGGAAACATAGTAAATGCCAAATGAATAGCATTACAGAAGGAACAGGAAAAAATAGAACTACAAGAAAGAAAATAAACACAGCTGAAAACCTCATTTATGACTTAGAGGAATGGCTTAATATAACCACAGTTGAGTCCACATGAAAATAACAAAGCTCTTAGACCAATGAGAGAGAAAACCCTAGAATAACAAGATAGGCAAAGATAATATAACACGAAGATAATTGGGAACCCTGGCATAGAAAGTCTAACAAAGGCAATGAAATACTTCTCTATAAACACAGTAGTAATTTTTCCCTATAAATATAGTAAAACATACTGGTACATTAGAAGATCAATCAACAATCCACAATAAGTGGAAAGAAAATCTCACACACCATAATTTATTTGATGTGATGAATTTAAAAACTTCAGCTATTCAGGTTCAAATACTGGGTCACTAACACGACGGGATTGGAATAGTGAGGGATGCCTATCAAGCTATTCTCAAATTAGCAAGAACACTTAAGTTGGTATGAAATGAAAGCAGCATTTTAAAAAAATGAAACTGTATTTATGGTGTGTTGAGGGAGAAACCTAACTTGTTGCAATTGCCTATCTATTTGGTTGTCAACGTTGCTGTACTGTTCGTCAGTTTTTTCCCATGCAGTGAGGCAAGTATCAAAGCTATGCAAAATGAACACTGAGTAAAATATTTTTACTTTAAATGAGTTCCTAATAAATCAGTTATGAATGGAGGGACTAAAAATATCATACAATTAATTATGAAAGTCTCGAAGTCAGTAGAGAATTTCTGAGGTCAAGATTTGAGATTAATCATCATCAAAGTGGTTTTTGAACACACTGAAATAGACTAGAGCTTCCAGAGTTCAGGCACACTTAAAGAACACACACTTTTGAGAAAAGTGGAATAAGAGGATCTTGAATAGAAAATTGCAGCAGAGAAGGCAGACGGGCAAGTGGGAACGCAGAGAAGAGTAATATCTTAGAAATTATAGAAGAACCATTCCAGAAGAAAGAGACAGCAGGCATACCAATTGCCACAGGCAAGTTGGACAAATATTGGAAAGATGGCAAGTGTGACCCTGCCTGTAACTATTTTAATGCAGTGGAGTTAGTGGAGGCACTAACTAGATAGCAAAGCACCTGAGCAAGAAGGACAAAGCTGGAGACATCATACTTCCTGATTTCAAATAGGTTACAAACTACAGGAATCACAACGGTATAGGAGTGGCATAAAGACAGACACAGCGACCAATGGAACAGAATAAAAAGCCCAATAACTGGCAACCACTGTTCTCCCATCTTTCACTGTAGCTTTGCCTTATCAAGAAGAGCATATAAATGTTATTATCTAATATAGAGCATGTTGTATCTGTCCTCTTTCACTTATATTTTTAAAATCCATCCATGTTTATGAATGTATCAGGAAGTCAGTTATTTTTTTAATATCGTGAGTTCCGTTGCATGTATGTACCACAGTGTGTTTACTTTCACCTCTTGGTGGGAATTTGGGTGATTTCCACTTTAGGGGTTGTTTATGGATAAACTGTTAAGAACATTTGAGAACAAATATATGTTTGTCCATGTGTTTTTACCTCTTTGGTTTAATATCTAAAGTGGAATTTCTTGGTCCTCTGATATCTACCTATTTAACTGTATAAAAAGAGGCCACAATGTACTCTAGAAAGTTGTACCGTTTTGCATTTCCACCTGCAATGTATAAATATTCCACCTGAGTCACATCCTAATCAGCACTTTTTCCTGTTCGCAGTCTTGTTAATTTTAAGCATTCTGATAGGCATCTGGTGGCTTCTCATTGTGGTTTTAGTGTGAATGAGAAAATATGTTGATAATCTTATTATGTACTTCTTTGCCATTTGTATATTTTCTTTGGCTGAATGACTGTATAGATGTTTTCTGTATGTTTTTCTTTTCCTTCTAGGGCTGATACAATTTGTCTCCTATTTTTAAAAAGTGGTGCTAGATTCAAGATCAAAACATTTTTCTCACTGTTTCTTCTGGAAATTTTATAGTTTTAGCTCTTTAGGTCTGATATGAATTGTGTGTTTATTTTTGTGTATAGTGTGTGGTAAGGGTCAAGTTTCAGTTTTTAAAAATGGATTTCAAAGTTTTTAAGTTGTTTATTGATAACATTGTTTCCCATTGAATTACCTTGGTTCCTTTATCAAAAATCAATTGATTATACATGCGTTGAACTACTTTTGGAATATGCATTGTTGTACTTTTATAAGTTTATCCTTTTGCCGATTCCGAATCCCCTTGTTTACGGCAGGTTTTGAGCAAATTTTGAAATTAGGTTAACGCAGCCAACTTAATTCTCTTTTATCAGAATTGTTGTGACTTTCTGACTCTTTCTGTATACATTTTTAAATCCGCTTTTCAATTTCTGTAATAATGTTTTCTGTGATTTTCATGTGCTACCATTGCTCTATAGGTAAATTGGAGAAAATTAACATCTTAAAATATTGAATCTTTTGAGACTTCCCTGGTGTTCCAGTGGTTGAGACTTTGCCTTCCAATGCAGGGAGTGTGGGTTGGATTCCTGGTCGGGGACCTAAGATCCCACATGCCTTGTGGCCAAAAAACAAAACGGAAGCAATACTGTAACAAATTCAATAAAGATTTTTTAAATGGTCCACACCAAAAAAAAAAATCTTAAAAAAAAATATTGAATCTTTCAACTTATGAAACAGGTAAATTTCTACATTATTATACATCATTTAATTCCCCTAAGTAATGTTTTTGAGCTTTCAGCTCATATGGCACTTCTATTTTTGATTTTTTGAGGAAGCTCCATACTGTTTTCCATGGGAGCAGCCCCATTTTACATTCCCACCAGCAGTACACAGAGTGCCAATTTCTCCACGTCCTCACCAAAACTTTTCTTTCGTTTTTCTGATAATAGCTATCCTGATACAAGATGATATCTTCTTGTGATTTTAGTCTCATGTAAACTGTTCTTACCACGCACACACAAAACAAACAATAAACAAAAAACAATAAAGGGGCACAAGAGAACATTTGGAGAGGGCAGATGAATCTGTTACCTTGACTTCGGTGATGGTTTTATGAAAATACGCATATGAAAAAGGTCATCACATTGTACGCATTAAGTGTGTGCCCTTTAGGGACTTCCCTGGTGGTCCAGTGGTTAATACTCCATGCTTCCAGTACAGGGGGCGCGGCTTCCACCCTGGTCATGGAACTAAGATCCCACATGCCACACAGCGTGGCCAAAAAAAACCAAAAAAAAACCCGCACTTTTTTGTATATCATTTATACCTCAATAAAGTTGGGAAAAAATTTTTTTTTTTTTTTTGTGGTACGCGGGCCTCCCTCTGCTGTGGCCTCTCCCGTTGCGGAGCACAGGCTCCAGACGCGCAGGCTCAGCGGCCATGGTTCACGGGCCCAGCCGCTCCGCGGCACGTGGGATCCTCCCAGACCGGGGCGCGCACCCGGTCCCCCTGCATCGGCAGGCGGACGCGCAACCACTGCGCCACCAGGGAAGCCTCCGGAAAAATTTTTTTAAAAGACTTAAAATGTTTGCTTTTTTTTAATGACAAGAATAAAAATGGTCTATGTTTGGGTTGCAAATGTATTTACTAAGTAAGGAAGGAATACTATTAAAGTCTGGATAATAGTTAAGTATACATTATGACTGGGTTACAAAATATGGATTATGTTTGCAAATAAAAAAGTAGAAGGGCATTTTACTCTAGATGGCATAGTTCTACTTCTCAGCCTGTTTTTTTTTTTTTTAGATCTCTTTTATAATTATAATAAGGATAATAATGGGAAAACTCTACTAGGCTATTAATTTACATTATTTTAATAATAATGATGTAAGAAAAAATTGTAGATAAAGCCATTCACATGATGCCAATGGAAACATTACTTAAAAAGTAGATATTGCATTATTATGTATTTCTTTCTTTGCAACAAATATTTGTATAATTTAGGTCCAAACTGAGAAAGCCAGAAGTCTGTCAAGAAATAATTTAAACTAAATTTTTATTCACATGTATGTTCTAATACAGATGTGCTTGAAAACCTCTACATAAAACTGTAGTACTATTATATTGGTACATATGATAGACAGATATAGACAGATATTAGGTATCTCGTTCTGATGCTATTCTTCACAAAATTAAAGGCTGTAATTTTTGGTTGAAAATATCATCAAAACTGCCAATTAAGTGAATATGTTTTTCTTTGAATACTTTGTTCTCATTTTGTTAATCTAATTAATTAGATTAAATGATAACAGAGATTGATGCCTAATTAAAGCCTCCAGTTACTTATGCTACCTCTGAGTTTCTGTCCCATTTGATGATATATCTGCTAGCTATCATTCCTCTTTCATACAGCGATTTTTTTTTCTGACGCTGCACGAACCTTAAGCATGCACTTACCCTTTGCCTATTCCTTCATAGATCTTTTAATGGCCACTTGTTTTCTATGAAATACAATTTACATTTATAATAATAGCTATGATTCATTAAGTATGCAGTCAGTGTTAAGTCCTCTCCAAGTACTCTATATATACTTATAAATTATATAAATTAAACTCACACAAGGGCTGTAAGGTAGTCCTAATTTCCTCCATTTTAGAGCTGAAACGAAATTCCACAGGGTTAAGTAACTGCTTGAAGGGCATCAAACCAGTAAGTTGCGAACTATGTCCCCCTCTCTGCAAAGCTGCTGCTCCTTCCGCCATGCTGAGTTAATGGATGGTACCTCAACACCCTGATGTTGACACACATCCCACCAGCAGTGACGTCCCTATCAACAGAGCTCACCGAAGGGGTTTACTCAGCTAGGCACAGCCCCGTTACTGCTTATTCCATTACAGACTTCCTTACACTCACTTCTTCTACTTAAAGACCAGCCATCCTAAGTACAACTCAGGACACAGGAGGAAAATGTCCCATGTTTAGCCCTTTCCATTTTCTCAGGTCCCTCCCCTACTGACTCACAGATAGAGGGTAATGGTGGTGTTTACTCTGTAACCTTACTGCAACCCAGGGCTGGGAGTCTACTCACGTATCTTAATCTGCTTTATGTTGCTCTTGTGTGTACCTGTGTGTGTGTGTGTGTGTGTGTGTGTGTTTGGATGCAGGTTCATTTACATATCTCATTCTCTCCTTCAGATCTTTTCCTCCACTCCCTTTGACCCAAAGCTTAAAACAAAACTCATCAGTATTAAAATTGAGCTACTTTTTAAGCTTCTTTTCTTACAATTCTAAACCTTCTTACAATTCTGTTTCCTTCTGAAATGCTGGGACTTGGATCCTGCAGACTGTAATTTTTTTTTTTTAAACATCTTCATTGGAGTATAATTGCTTTACAAGGTTGTGTTAGTTTCTGCTGTATAACAAAGCGAATCAGCTATACTTATACATATATCCCCATATCCCCTCCCTCTTGCGTCTCCCTCCCACCCTCCCTATCCCACCCCTCTAGGTGGTCCCAAAGCACCGAGCTGCCTCCCTCTTGCGTCTCTCTCCCACCCTCCCTATATCACCCCTCTGGGTGGTCCCAAAGCACCGAGCTGATCTCCCTGTGCTATGTGGCTGCTTCCCACTAGCTATCTATTTTACATTTGGTAGTGTACATATGTCGATGCTATAATTCTTCTTTCACAGCTGATTTCCTAAGCATTTTCACAGATTGTGGGCCATAGAAGGATCCTGAAACATGGAGTAAGGGTCATGTTCCTTCCGGTTTGCTTTCTATTCCTGTTAACTTCGGGTAAGCAAGCAATAGCGCTTTTCCCTGGCCGTATGAGCCCTCTTTGTTTCCATCACTGAAATGGCCTCCATCTTCCCCTCTTACCCCTGTCATGGCAACTACCCTACCCCACCCCACCTTCCAACAAGGAGTACAATCTTTAGGTTCACAGTCAGTATTCTCTATTTCTAGCAGCCCAAACCAACTATTTTCTTCTTCTATTAATGAACTCCTCACAAAAATTTACTGCTGATCAAAAACCTTGCTGTTCCCCACGCATCCCCGCGAAAATGTACCCTTCAGGCACACCGAATTACAAGCTCCCACGATAGTCCAGTCTGGAGGACTTCGAGACATGACACATCCTGGTCTATTATGCCCCTTTCTGTATTTTTTGCAGACAACCAGAGTATGAAGCTGGGACATTAACCATTGAAAGCCCTGAATGTCTTCTTGACATTGGCCGCTTCAATGGCAAACATCATTTCGGTCTACTCTAGAAGTGTGAAGATCGTAAATAGTGGATTGTACCATGGGATACCATTTTTCACTAGGGTTTGTCATGCACGGAATATAACTTTAGGAGTTTTAGACCAGGGGTAATTTTCAAAGATTTTGGGGTGAGTAGATCACTGAATAACTCATTCTCCCAGAGGTGGTGAGCAAAATACATTCATTTGATCCCAAGAGCCCCAGAAGTCTAAATCCAAAGTCTCATCTAAGGATCATTTAAATCAAATATGCATGAGACTCAAGGTATGGTTCATCCTGAGGTGTTTTGCTCTCTAGCTCAGAACCTGTGAAAACAAGCGAGTTGAATGCTTTCAAAATACAGTGGTGGGACAGGTAGAGGATAGATATAACCATCCTTCAAGGCAAGGGAGAAATAGGAAAGGAGAAATGGGTAACAGGTCCCAGGTAAGACCAAAACCTAACAGGGCAAACAACATTAAGTCCCCTTATTAAATGGGTGACTGGCCACGCCGTTAGTGTTCTCATTTCTTGCCATATGAATAGGCTGACGTTTTTCCAAACCTTTACGTTCTGCTTCCTTTTTTTCTTAACAAGTCCGTCTTTAAGCAGTTTCTCTACTCACACATTTTACCATAAGCAGTCAAGAGGAGCTAAGCCTTCAACAGATTGCTAGAAATCTCTTCACTCACAAGTTCTACCTTCCACGAAACATGAGATCATGAACACAAGTCAGCCAAATTCTTTGATGCTTTATGACAAAGATTGCCTTTTCTCCAGTTTCTAATAGCACGTTCCTCCTTTCCAGCTGAAATCTCATTGGAATGGCCTTTATATTCTATATTTACACCAATATTCTGTTTATGATTACTCCAGTATCCCCTAGAAGACATACAGCTGTCCTCTTTTCTTTCTGAGCTCTCACCAGAATCACCCTTAACAGACTATTCATGGCAATGTTGGCTTTCCCACCATGCACCTGGAAACACCTCCATCCTCTACCCGTGACCAGTTCCAAAGCCACTTCCATGTGTTTGAGTATTTGTTCCACCAGCATCTCACTCTGAGTACTGATTTCTTACTAAGTCCATTTGGGCTGCTATAACAAACTACCATAGACTGGGTGGCTTAAGTAAGGAACATTTATTTTGTACATTTCTGAAGGCTGGTAGATCCAAGATCAGATTTAGTGTCTGGTGAGAGCTGCTTTCTGGTTCATAGATAGCTGTCTCTTCCCTGTGTCCTCACATGCCAGGAGGGATGAGCCAGCTCTTTGGGATCTCCTTTCTAAGGGCACTAATCCCACTCACGGGGGCTCTTACATCCCAAAGTCTCCTCTTCCAAAAACTATCAAATTGTGGGTTAGGAATTCAAGATAGGAATTTGGAGCAGGGACAGTACAAACATTCAGTCCATAGCAATACCTTTTACCAGGTTGAGAAAGTTCCATAAGGGACTAAATCTAAAGAAGTTGTATAGAAATATTCCAAGCTCTTTGTTTTGGTACCAAGGGGAACGTGTTACTACCAAGATGAAGACTACATGGATAGTATATTTTAAGTACATTTATCCTAAAGATACTCCACAATTTTTGTGGCACTGATTACAGATTTGTACATTTATTAGAATTGCCACCTCTATTAATCCTTCATTTCCCCCCACCCTCTACCTTATTCAGTCTTACCCATGACCAAGTAAAGGGCTCAAAAGTAATAGTTTTCTGGCTGTCGCATATTGAATGAGAGACAGCCTTCTAAATGTGGCATATGCCTGCAGACAGAAAAAAACACACTAGTGTGAGTTTCAAGTGAGCCCTCTCTATGTTAGCACTTAAACTATTGAATTGCAAATGAAATTCCAGACAAAATGTGATACCTCTATTTTCATTGAACAAGATTTCTGTAATACTCATGAGAGTCATAAGAAATTGGATGCTATCCGAATAGCAAGGATTTGTAATAATGGCCCAGGTATTATGAGGATTAGAAGAATCTGAATGAACAATCCCTTAGCTCATAAAGAAAGTGATAAAGGATAAAAGGTAGCATTAACTGTTCAGTGATGTGGGATGTTCACTGTATGTACAGCTGCATAAAATTAAAAGTCACTTGATTAGTTAGCTAAATAAAAGCTTCTATTTTGTATCTACATAAACAATTGTGTAAGCCACTAAGGGTCTATGTATTATAAGAGTAAAGTTGTAATGTAGTCATAATCTTTATTGAAAAATATTATTTAATGTTTTCTTATAATTGCTTCTTATTCATTTTTAAAGAATTTCACTAAAGACTTGGTCGTGTGTTTATCCCAGGAAAATCAAGTCAAATGTGTGGTCAAAATTTTATTTGCAGGCATATATTTGAAAGAAATATTCACCATTGTCGGTGGAAAATGAGGTTTTAACTAGTTCATCTTAAAATTTGCTCAAGGTTTCAACGACATGCCTTCTTAGGGAAGTGCCTTAGGTTGGTGAATGGCAAACTAAATTACCTATCATTCATGTAATTTGACCAATTCTACTTAAAACTGCCAATTATTTGTTTTGGCTGCTGGTTCTGTTGAAGGCTATCGATGAACTAAGTTTAAAAAGTGTTGGCCCTTTTATAGGAACCCAGCCTCCCATCTGCAAAATTCAAATAAACCTAAGTTCTTCAAATAGTTTTTCACTGTAGTATCAGATGGTATTATGGGTTTTACAGTGGCATAGAGAAAGCATTAATAATGTAATCATTAGAAGTTACATTCTGACCTCCCTTTTCTAAAAAGCCTAGTTTATTTTGCAATGAATACCAGACAGATTTAGGAGAAAACTCTGCTACGATTAGGGATTTTAAAATATTTTGAACATATTCCCAATGTGTATAATTTACTTTTATTTAGCACTTTATCTGTTTCCATGAGGCCATGGACTGAATGTAAATTTCTCTGAATAACCCATCCTTTGTATGTAATTACCTCTGTATCCCAAAGACCATGGGTGGAAAAAGATATTCCTGACACCACAACGTTATTATTATCGTTTTCTATAGAACACCCAAGAGCTCTACCGGATAAGCCAAGATGGCTGAAAAACTTTGCGTTCTTCACTTGTAAAGGACAACTCTTCAATCTGTCTCAGCATGGTTCTGTCACTTGTGCTTTGCATTCTTTTCACTGCCACTCCAGAAGGAATGATACAGAACCTGGTATGAGGAAGCACTACAAGGATGAAGGAACAAGGATAGCGTTCTGTAAACTAGTGATTAAATAAGCTGTCTAGGTAGGTAGGTGCGATAGGCCAGGCATTGTTGCAGAGCCCAGGAGTCTCCAGAGCCTGCGTGTATTGTATTTTGTGTTTCAACGGCAAACATCATTTCAGTGTTTCTCCAGGACACACACAAATCTTCAGTATCCCCTTTGCCTTATGGGCAACAATATATAGAAAGCATCATGCTCTCTTCAGAAGGCACTACACGATTGATGTACTGGAAAAATATCAAAGCACAAATATGTCCTCGCTCATTAAATTTCAATACTTGGAAGGAAACTCTTCCCTTCTCCCACATTCCTCCTCCTCCTTCTGTATTTGATACAGGAAAATTGGACATCCAAGAAGTTAACTGTCTTCTCAAAGTCACAAAGCTAGTAAACGGCAGAGCTGGCTTACTAAGCAGTATAGAAATTGGTTATTGACTATTGGAGTCACCATGCCACAGCTGTCTCAAAGACATTGTAGAGAACTCTTCTATGCGTGGATTCTAAGGGCATAGTGCATTCTCAGTTTCACTGCAACACTAAGTAAAAGGTACAAGAGAAATCAACTGAAAACAGTCTTTATCTATCTGTCTCTATCTCTTTATATAGATAGAGATAGATAGATAGATAGATACTACTCTCTATAGATTTAGGTCTAACAATAGATAAACTAGCGATTAAATAAGCTGTCTAGGTAGGTAGGTGCGACAGGCCAGGCATTGTTGCAGAGCCCAGGAGTCTCCAGAGCCTGCGTGTATTGTGTTTTGTGTTTTGTGTTTCAACGGCAAACATCATTTCAGTGTTTCTCCAGGACACACACAAATCTTCAGTATCCCCTTTGCCTTATGGGCAACAATATATAGAAAGCATCATGCTCTCTTCAGAAGGCACTACACGATTGATGTACTGGAAAAATATCAAAGCACAAATATGTCCTCGCTCATTGAATTTCAATACTTGGAAGGAAACTCTTCCCTTCTCCCACATTCCTCCTCCTCCTTCTGTATTTGATACAGGAAAATTGGACATCCAAGAAGTTAACTGTCTTCTCAAAGTCACAAAGCTAGTAAACGGCAGAGCTGGCTTACTAAGCAGTATAGAAATTGGTTATTGACTATTGGAGTCACCATGCCACAGCTGTCTCAAAGACATTGTAGAGAACTCTTCTATGCGTGGATTCTAAGGGCATAGTGCATTCTCAGTTTCACTGCAACACTAAGTAAAAGGTACAAGAGAAATCAACTGAAAACAGTCTTTATCTATCTGTCTCTATCTCTTTATATAGATAGAGATAGATAGATAGATAGATACTACTCTCTATAGATTTAGGTCTAACAATAGATATTAAACACATTCTTAACACTACCCTTAAGTTCTGTAATTACAGCTTGTTCTAATAATTATTCATGTTGAAAATTCTTATTCATCCGTTTCAAATAGGTTGAGCTTTAAGCCAACTTTCATCGGGTTTTTAGAGTACGTTGACTATATCCATTTTATTCAAATTCTAGGCTTCTATTTTAAATTCCCTATTTTCAAGGTAATAGGATAAGATATTAAAAATTCTAATGTTCTCTGAAATGTTTTTCAAGGCATGAAAATCAAATCTGAAGAGAAACTGTTCAGAATTTGTTTTTCTCAATCTTTCCAATATAGGTGATAAAACTATGAGCTAGTTTGCTAGGTAGTGGAAGTCTGAAGAAGTGTTGAATGGTAGTAGAGAATCCAAGTTAAGGTATGAAGGGGATAATAACTAACTATAAAACCACTTAGGAGAAAATCTTCCCAGCAGTATCAAAGTGTTACATAGAAACAGCAGCACATTTTGGGCCAAACTGCAGTCATTAGCATATATTAAAAAGAAATGTTCTCACCTGTATTCTTCTTAGTTTAATATCAGTTCTGTATGCAAAACATAAAGATAAAAAAATAGCTAAGTGCAGAAAAACTATATTCTGCTCAAGACTGCCTACATTTTTCAGTCTGCAAACATCTCAGAGTCTAATGAATCTGGGAAGAGAGAAAAAGCTGTAGTTATGAAAGAATAAGCCTGGGTATCAGGGAAGCAGCTAAAATAAAAACCCCAGGAATTGCCACTAGTTTATCAGAAGTCTCTGGATAATGAGGGAGTAAGGCTTCCTTGTTTTCCACCCCTCAACACAGCTGTGGGTATTTCTGATGGCATCACATCGCTGTTCCGCTAAGATGGGCTACCTGCTTATCAATACTTCGCAGAGAGTCTTTGAACTGTAATGAGAATTTAGTCCCTCTTTTGGAATCACCTTGATTTATCAGATATGTTATCTTCTGAAGAGATATTTTGCATTGATCCTGAGAAAGCCCTCTAGCATTCAATCTTAGAGGAATCCAGCTGGGTACCATTTCTTTATGAAGAGATACAAACCAATAAAAGCAGCTTTAAAGAGTACAAATCCTTTAGTAACTATTTTTTAGTAACTTTTGTTTTTTCCTTTTTAGAAGGTTTTCTTCAGTGATACATTGGCTAGTTTTATTTATTTATTTATTATTAATTTTTTTTTTTTAATGCATACGCGGGCCTCTCACTGTTGTGGCCTCTCCCGTTGCGGAGCGCAGGCTCCGGACGCGCAGGCTCAGCGGCCATGGCTCACGGGCCCAGCCGCTCCGCGGCACGTGGGATCCTCCCGGACCGGGGCGCGAACCCGCGTCCCCTGCATCGGCAGGCGGACTCTCAACCACTGCGCCACCAGGGAAGCCCCCACTGGTTAGTTTTAAACAAGTCATGGAATGCTAGCCACATCTTTCCTAATCCACAATCAAATAAAAATATAGACTGCCCTCAGGGTTCAACTAATCTTAAAACAATCTAGACAGTGTGGGGAGACCAGGTTACTAAAAGCAGAAATATGACAATCTTTTTACAAAGGACTTACACTGTGAAAGCTAATACTATGTAATAAATATACAGCAAGCTACTTTGGCTTTCTACTGCTGTCTAGCTGGTCAGTTTGGTTAAATCAACCTTGTCCCTATGTAGAAAAATAATTCTGAAGTCATATTTTACTCACACTCAGAAGTATAGTTGCAGATTCCAAACTAGGAGAAGTTGTTTTTACTAGAATGTTTATGTTTTGGTTTATTTTTCCCCACTTGCTAAACATGAACACATTAAAATATATTTTCTTTTAAGTTTGATGAAAGCAATTAGAATAACCCTACCCCTTCCTTATCTAGTGAACTTAATTAGCAATTAGAATAACCCTACCCCTTCCTTATCTAGTGAACTTAATTACAATCTTAGTTTTAAGTTATTTTTCCTTCTTGATCTCAGTTAACCTGAGGTGGCTCTGCTCAAATATGAAGTGTACTCTTATCGTATTTAATACACTTCACTGTGACTGTTAAAAAACTTTTCCTTAGTCACCTAGGTGCAGATAATGGGTGTTTTTTTTTTTGGTTAATATTCCCAGTAGCTAGCACATTTTTAAAAAAATAAATGATTAAATGAATTTATTTTTTATTTTTATTTTTTTAACATCTTTACTGGAGTATAATTCTTTACAATGGTGTGTTAGTTTCTGCTTTATAACAAAGTGAATAGTTATACATATACATATATCCCCATATCTCTTCCCTCTTGCGTCTCCCTCCCTATCCCACCCCTCTAGGTGGTCACAAAGCACCGAGCTGATCTCCCTGTGCCATGTGGCTGCTTCCCACTAGCTATCCACCCTACGTTTGGTAGTGTATATATGTCCATGCCACTCTCTCGCTTCGTCACAGCTTACCCTTCCCCCTCCCCATATCCTCAAGTCCATGCTCTAGTAGGTCTGTGTTTTATTCCCGTCCTACCCCTAGGCTCTTTATGACATTTTTTTTTCTTAGATTCCATATATATGTGTTAGCATACGGTGTTTTTAGGCATTAACTTCTTCAGATTATTATCCTGAATAGTAAATTTAGGTCAATTACACTATTGGGGGAAGATGTATATAGCAAAGGCCTCACTCACAAAAGCAGAAATCTATGCATAAACTAGTTTGCTTTCTCAGAAATTTCTTTAATTGCATTTAAACCTTCTGAAGAATATACTGGTCATCAATAAATCACAAATTCATAATAATGAGGACATACTGTATTCTAAAACAATTCCAAAAAGTAAGTATTTAAAAGCTTTAATGTTTTTAAGTAAGAGTTAAGTTACTAAAATAAAGGTTTAACTGCAGTGAAACACTAATAATAAAACACACAGAATTTTAAGAGATACAAAAGATAAAATATAACTATCTGCACATTCAACTGTAGACAGTGTTTTATGCAAAAGCACAACTAAATCAGAGCATAAAGACTATATGATCACAGCATCACTACCAGTGGTGTTGTAGCACTTTGTAATTGAGATTGAGCAAAGGGCTACAGGGACCAGACTTATCCCATCACAGACAATGAGGTATACACAAAGTAGAGAGAGTGAAATATAACTCTGGCAAATCTGATCTGTATATTTATTATATATCACATACACATATATATCTCACATATATATATATATCTCACATATATGATAAAAATTTAACCTTGTACCTATTTACACTTCTATTTGATATGTAGAACTATTTTGTGTGTATTTATTTATTATAGCTGAGGACAGACAAAAAATGAATGACCACAAACATATCCTGTTATTATTGATACCTGATAATTCAGTTAATTCACTTAGTAACAGCGAAGCTCTTTATGTATAAAGAATGACGGTGTTCAAAAGGCAGCAGGTAAGGTGTATACATGATGTATCAATATAACTCGTAAGTATAAATTAATGAAATTTACTGTAAATCCTGTTTGAAGAAATCCTCATTTAAAAAAAATGCTTAACAGATGGCTCCATGCTTTCTTCTTTGCATGCTGTGACTTTATTTCAGGATACATTCTTAACAATACTTGAAACAAAAATCACAATTTGTTTTTTAGACCTAGGGCAGCTAATAGCTAAAATGATCTAGTACTTTCTAAGTCTCTACAACAGAATTTCAATTGTTATCACTATATAGTCTGCCAACGCAGCCTGTATTTTTATCATTGTCTATCAGTATTCTTAAAATTATGCACTACTAAGTGTATAGGTAGTATTTCAAAGTAATGTTTTTCAGTCCAGCTTACAGTCTGAATCAGCTGAGTCCTAATACAGCTGAAGTGGTTTTAGATGATCTTTCTGCAACCCTCAAATTTAGGAATAATAACAGTATGCATCCAGCTCATCGAATACAAACATTTTGGCATTTTGATAATTGAATGTCTATATTTCTTTAAGAATTATGATAAGGTTAAATCCCATAAACACCTTATATTAAAAGCCAATTTTTACTTCATATCTGGTAAGGGCCAGCTTCAGGGCAGGAGGCCTGTACAGTTACTCAGGACAGCCCCATGCGTTGAGTTTAGTGCCCTGGGTCGCTGTCTTGATTCCTGGAGGTGAGGTCCGGTGGGACAGAGAAGCATCCCCTTGGGCGTGGATCCTTGGCTCACACACACTGCTCCCTGCTTCAACCTCCCCAGGATAGGTTCCTGGCTGCCCGCTCCCTGACCCCCGACCTCCCAATTTTCACCTGCCTTCCCTTCCCTGATTGAACCTCATGACCATGTCTACCTGCCCATGTATGGAGGGAACCAGGTCCCTGAGGGGTGGGAGGCTTCTGTTGTCCTCGGTCCCTGGCTGAGCCTTGGACTCAGACACATTGGGTCCCAGGTGTGCTCTGTAGCTGGGGCAGGAAAAAGGGTATCTGTCCCTGCTCCAGGATGAGGATGTCACAGGACATTCAAGCGGATGACACAGTGGGGCCCTCCTTCATCCCTCATACAGGAACTGAGCATTTCTGGTGTGACAGTCGCCATCCCATGGGGTCCTGTGTCTGCCCTGTGTCGGGAACATTGACTTCCTGGCCCTGGTCTGGGTCCTACATTATCATTTTGCTCTTTATCCTACAAAATATGTTGCTGGCTCTGACCTAAAGTGAGAATAATGTACACTGTAAAGTACAAGTATGTAAAATCCAACCTCTACACTTGGAAGCATATTATGGTCTACAGGGGTGGTACCAATTTTTGTTCAACTAACCTGAAGCAAGATATTTCAAGGATATAGAAAATGTTTAACTGATTACTTGAGGAGACGGAGAAAACGAAAAGAGTTAATTGAGCAGAGAAGATGAAATTCGAATTGGGCCTCTTAAAAGATGAGTGAAGTTCAGTAGGCAGAAATGAAACAGAAAAAGTTATTCTAGGCATTGGGAACAAAGTGAGAATAACTAAGGAAGAGGAAGATTGAACAATACATGGTATGTTCGTGGGGTTGGACTCCAGAGCATCTGAAAGTGGGAGTAGAAGATAAAACCCGGCAATTGTAGAAAGAAGGGATCATCATGTCTTTAGACTCTAGAATTTTTCCATAAATAATAGTCCCTATCAAATATTTAACAGAGACATGATGATCATATTAAAAGCACATATTTCAAAGTTGGACCATAGCTGCTGGTCAAATTTCCCAACAGCATAGACATGTTTCAGGTTGGTTTCTTGTTCCTAAGCACTGAACCATCTGTGAATATCGTCTGAATATCAACCTCTTGGGAGCCCCAGCCTGAGCAAATAGGATACAAATAGGATACAAATTCTACAAATAGAATTTAGCAGATGAACTGGTCTCTCTCTGGTCCTTGATGACTCTGAATTTAATGAAATTCCTTCCTTAGAAAGTGAGATATGCCAGATGCATTAATTTGTAGAAAGAATGTTGCTCATTAGGAATTATCTTTTATGTGTGTGTGTGTGTGTTTATTTAACCAGTTAAGCCCTTCACTGTTTAAGTGAACTAAAATTTTAAGTATAATATATACTTGATCCCTGATGAGTCTGGATGTAGGTAGGGATGTTCCATACACAGTGGTTGTAAAACAAACGTTTAATTCACTAAGACAGCATATTTTAACATTATGGCCACATAATAATGAATGAGCAATAAGTAAAGTCTACACTAATTATAGACAAGGACACATGAGTTCTGTGATTTCTGAACTCAGTGACCCTTAGAGAGACCATATGAATTAGTCTAGATTCTGCTGATGTTATGGCGAGTTCTTAGGTAGCCTTCTCCATATTCAGGAAGTCATTTGCTGTGTTTGTGTCTACCCGTACACAAATGACAGCACCAGTAAGGAGTTATGGAAATGACTTGCTCTTAGAAGACCCAAGACAGTTGCTAGGTATATTCATTTCTCTCAAGATATTTCCTTCAACCCAATGACTCCTTGAGTTCAAATGCAAATGCTAACAAATGTGACATTGATTTTTAATGACAGTAAACTTCATTTTTCAGTACAGAGTGGAATCTACTGTGCTGGAAAAATCCAGTGAGCACAATTCATCGACTCAAAATATTGATACAGATGCTCATAGTGTTACTTTATAAAACTACAAAATGTTAAACCAGTTGAATCATTCAAGCCTCTAAGAAGTCATGTACTAACTAGACTCAAGGGGCTTGGTCATTACATCTGGACAGGAGAAGTGGCTTAAGTCATAGGAAATGGTTCAGACACTGCAGGAGTCTGACTTGGCATAAAGCAGAATGATTTCATTTGATGCAGAAAATTCTCCTGTAGGTTCTACTATTAAAATCCATCAAACATCATTTACGTTCTCTGCCTAAGGAACTCTTATAGATCACCTTCAAGGAAGCTATGACACTGAAAAGTTCATTTAAGTTCAGGTGAAAGGCAAATGAACCAGAACCTTAATTTGTGCGTTCTGGCTCCCAAGGGGGGCTTGGGAAGCAGTTTTCTCCCCCTGGAATACTCTTGGCAGCTGCCTCAGTAGGGGTTTGATAAGGAAAACGAAAGCCACTCCTAGGTCCAAGTGGACAGTGTTTCATTGCTGGTAACTGGAGACTTACTACACACCACTAAGGTGTCTTCGAGCGCAAAGAAAGGCCACCATTATAAGGAGATATTCTCAGGAGTTCCAGAAGACACTTTGGTGAAACTCCAGAAGTTTAGTTAGTGATGGGGGAGGGTCTTTAGATGGTGTCAAACGTAACCCCCTACAGCCGCAAAGCTGGTATTTCCAAGCATTTCCTATCTGCAAGTGTTGCCTGAAAATGAGTTCAGAGGACGGTGCCTTCGCTGTGTCTTCTGTTTCTAAATCCCCCGTGAGTCCCTCTCATTGGCAGACTCTGACCTGGAAATTTACTGGAAATCAGATACTAAGAAAGCTCCTTCCTGGGTTCCTCCCTGAAGAACCAGAGAGACTCTCAATGGGTGTGTTTGGGACGCTCAGGTAACCACGGAAGTCCCAGCCAGACCATCCCTGTCTCAACTCTGCGCCCGTAGGTGACACTCTAAAGAAATTTAAACTGCTGTGCAGTTAGAACCCCATCTGCCTCTGCCTACCGAGATGCAAGGTTTTCTCATAGAACCAAGGTTGTCCTCCTGTGAGGCACGGTATCTCCTTTGAGTCACCTCCATTCTTTTCCCAGCTCAGTTACGAGGGCTCCTGCGAATATCCAGTAAAGAAGACAGCTATAAATTTAATCTTCAGCAGTACTTTATAGAAAAGGGTAGAGGATGGTGATGAGGAAAACATTAAAATACAAAATGGCTTAAATATACTGCCTATAAATTAATATTTGGGTGCATAGGTGCGGGTGCATGTTTGTGTGGATAAAGGGAGAAAAATACACATAGTGACTGCAGCTCTAAAGTTCTCGTATCTGAGCCTTTTCTTATGGTCACAGTTGGTCGGTATATCTTATTTTTCTCTCTCCAGTCAACGTTTGCTTTAGTTTCAAAAAGTCACTCAGCTGACGCTCTCTCACTACTCTGCAGACGGACCCCAAACTTTTGTTCCTGACTGGTCTAAGTCGTTCATGTTCCTACTATGTTAGTTTGTTGATGTCCTCTAGTAAGATTTACAGGTGAGTGTAGGAATATAATGAGAAATGCTCTGGTGAATGCCTTGGTTTGCAAATACATTCCCCACTCCTCCCCTTAATGATCAAATCAGTTACTTCGGTCTACACTGTAATCGCCCTCATTTTTACTTCGGCTACACCAGCATCAGGAGCCCCAACGGCCAGTTAGCAGTGCTGCCTTCTAAGGCAGTTGCGCTATTTTGCGACCCCCGATAAAAGCATTTCTCCTCTGGTCAGTAGGCAGTTAGATCAGCAAATACCAAAGATAAAGGCAACATTTTGCAAGTGGGAAATGAGGGTTTATTATAATAAAAGGAGCTGACCCCTTCCACCCTTTGATGTGCAAAGCTATGTGCTCTGTCCGTAGGGAAAATGGCACTGTTTATGGGTCACAGGGAGAAAGCATATACATCATCTTATAAGTCAGGTCCTGAGGCCTGCAAGTTGTCATGAGCACATTGTGAATGGATCATGGGTGACATGATTTAGGAGAAGGCTATATTAGATGTCCAGGAGGAAGGGCTGTAACGAGATGAGCTGTGAGTTGAGATAAAGTGGACACAATAGAGCCTAGAGAGAGAACAGAGAGAAAACGGGAAGGGAGGAGGAACCAAGAGGAGTCTCAGGATTGTTTCCTGGGCAGCTGAGATCTGGGAAGAGGAAAGGCTAGAATAATGATAGGTTTGCTGGAGGGAACTGATGTGTCTGTTTGGTATCTGTTTACTGCAGGCGGTGACACCCCATAATTAGATGCTAGGTTTTCACTCCTGTTTATGTTCACACCCACAAGTGGACCATAAACCGAGACACTCCACCGTTTTGTTTTTTCTTTTAATGTATGCGTCACACAATAGAAAGCCCTGATGAAATCTCAAAACTATTTCACAGAAGAAAAAGCACCCTCACTTCCACAGCTAGAAATATTCTCTTTTAAAGCAAAGAGGTCTAAAGTCATGCAGTAGGACAGTCTTCTATCTACATGGACAGAATGGGCTTTTAACAGTTGCAATCTATATTTCATGAACGCAAAAATATTGAAAGCCAAGTGAAGCTTTTCTTATTGTATCATAATCTTGTTTAAGGGGAAAAAAACAGAAAGGCTCTATTATAGCATTCTAAGTAGGTTAGTGAACATAATACACCTAGAATATCATGTCTGAGAAATGAATCAGAAATAACATTTAGAAAAATTTCTTCTTAATATATGCAGCTGATCTAAACTTTTAAAGGACTCTACTGAGATGCTGCACTTATTTAGCAAAATAAATTAGATTTTACTTTTTCCTATCACTGTCATGTTTCAGAATCCAAAAAAATGGCAGTTATCTTAAATTTATATACATGTATATCAGTATATATATGGCATTTTGGATACCATTTTTAAGCCATTAAGTTAGCTTAGTATCCAGTTCTGTTTAAACTATTTAGTTTCAAACACAACATTGATCTTACTGCATCTTAAGAAGGGAAAAATATTGTGAGATGTTTTTAGACTAATCAGTTGTGGAGAAATATTGCCTTAAAGTCAACTGGTTGAACAGAAATGATTATGACCCTTTTCAGAACAAAAGTCAAAGAAACTGGCAGGACAAGTAACTCAATAGGGAGAAACTTATATAGAAACATCCTTTCTCTCTTCATGTCAACATGAACATATACCAATAGAATAGTGCAGATGTTAGGCAAAAGTCTCTGCCTTCTTGTAAGGGGTACAAAGACTATTACTCTACCATGTGGACATAGCCAACTCTGCTGGTGAAATAGAGAGTTCAATCCTTCCAACATCTTTCTGCCAAAAGCAAAGCAGCAATAAAAATCAAGAGTAAGCTTCACATATTTTCTAATTCATCTAATCTGAAATTTATGTTTGAAATCTATTGGAGATATAAAGAGATTAACAACATACTCTTCACTGCCCTCAGGGAACTTGAAAAATAATAGGTGCCATAGAAATCCAAACAGGTAAGATACAAATCATGATATATCACATATAATTGTACAAATCCTGATTATACTGCATATAATTGAGGTTATATTTACCTACACAAAAAATAAGTGAGACCAAAATAACACTAAAAGGTAAACAATGTAGAATACGTCACTAGCTACTGCTTCTGATCTAAATGAAGATGCTTGTGTTTGCAATCTTATATAATTCAATATATCCCCCCCTCCACTCCAGCTTTCCCTTAGGAAAAATGAGAGTTGGGTATTCTTATAATGTACCTCAGATGTTCTAAAGAGCTTCAGAATCTCACGACATAAATATGTATCATTAATTTTTTCCCATAAATAATTGCTTACATACTCAACCACCTTCTTGTCAACAGTTGTATTAATGACGCTCTTGGTTTTCACCTGTTGACACAAGTTTTCAGGAACCCCAGGTTCCAAAGGAGGGAGGATCATTGCAGCTTCTACACCCACTAAAAATTAAGCAAAGTTTTGGTCAGTCCACCAATGTTTCTTTTCTATACTGTGTATACTGATTACCCTGGAATGAAGCTGGTCCAGGTCTGTACACAGCTGCACAGCTCCATAAGGGAATATAATCCTATTTCAGCAAAAGGGGTCCCATGTTTGCAGCCCTTCATGTTTGCTATGCTTAATTTTCCTAAAAAACAATATCTCAATGTACGCCTAAGCTTCATAAGAATAGGGTAAGTACAAGTCACCTTAAGCACCATATCCCTTCTTATTCTGGGAATCTATACTTTGGAGTAGTAAGCATAATGTTTTTTTTTTTTTACCTATTAAAATTCTCTAATGATATTCCCATTTTTTAAGGCAATGTGATTGTGATTAGTGAAGTTCATTTTATGGATTCAGTTTATTTAATCTCTTACAAGATACTGCCCAAGTGGTTCTAAGCGGGGTCACTACTGGATTCTGATGGAGGGGTAGGGGTGATAACATCAGAGTTAGTCTATGGTAGAGGCTGCAAGATGATTTCCTCACCCTTCTCATCCTTCTCAAGAAAGAAAATCATACACACTACTATATATAAAATAGATCCTCAACAAAGACCTACTGTATAGCACAGAGAACTATACTCAATAAATTGTAATAATCTGTAAGGGAAGAGAATCTTGAAAAGGAATATATATATACACATATATATGTATATATATATAACTGAATCACTTTGCTGTACACCTGAAACTAACACAAAATTGTAATTCAACTATATTTCAATAAAAAAAAGAAAAGCAGCAGGAACAATGTAAATTAATCTTTTCAAAAAATTAATTCTGCTGACAGCATTTAGTTAGCTGAAATGTGTAAGAGAAAATGAATTACAAAGCAGTTATTCAAGAAAAAAAATGGTTCCATTAACTTTTTAAAATTATATAGTATATTTTTATTGTGGTAATAATATAGAACATACAATTTGACATTTTACTCATTTTAAGTGTGCAATTCAGTGGCATTAATTATATTCACAAGTGGTTCAGCCACCACCACTCTCTATTTCCAAAAATTTTTAATTACCTCAAACAGAAACTCTGTGCCCTTCCAGCAAGACCTCTCCATTCCTCTCACCCCCACCCCATGATAACTCCTAATCTATCTCCGTGAATTTGCATATTATTGATATTTCATGTATGTGGAATCATACAATGTTTATCCTTTTGTGTCTGGCATATTTCACTTAGCATAATAATGTTTTCAAGGTTCATCTGTTATGTACATGTGTCAGAAATTCATTGCTTTTTATGGCTGAATATCAGTACATTGTATGTCATTGTATGTATATGTCACATTTTGTTTGACCATGCATCTGTTTAATCATTCAAATGGGTTTTTTCTACCTTTAGTTTATGATGAATAATGCTGCTGTGAACATTGGCGTATGTGTCTGTTAGCGTCCGTATTTTCAGTTATTTGTGTATATATCTAAAGGTCAATTTGCTGAGTCATATGGTAACTCTACATTTAACTTGTTGAAGAACTGCCAAACTGTTTTCCACAATGGTTGTACCATTTTTACATCTTCATTTCCATGAATGTTCAAAATTCCTATAAGATGCATAAAATTAAGATAAAACCAAACATATTTTAAATTTTTTACTATTAGAATTAACAATGAAATGCATATGGCAATGCACCCTATGTATCAGGTTGAGCTACATCTTAGGATTGATAAAAATGAGATAATTATTGATAGAATTCTATGACTTGGTAATTTTCATGACAGCATAAAGAGGTAAAAAGATAATGAGTTTCCTTGCTGGAGCATACTTAAAGATTTACAGAAAAGAGAGCAAGAAAAGAATAAACTCGAGATAAATATGCAATGTTTATTTTAGTAGAATATTTCCTGTAGTAAATGCTTCATTGTCTTTTACTAGAAGAAAAATTAAATTTGGCATGTAAGTGTTTAAATGTGTGTGGAATTCAAAAACAACTAAATTATACATCAGAACAGAAAATTGAATCCAAGACAGAAGGGGCATGAAAAACTCATTAAGATGTAGAAAAAGAGCAATGTCAGATAGAAAAAAAAAAAAAGCACAATATTCCTAGTGAAATAGACCGTGTTCTAAAAGCACACACACACACAGACAAAACTCACAATCAATATGAAGCTACATTCAGGAAAAAAATATTTTATACAATATTCTGTATGATTCGTAGTTCCCCACATGCCCATAATTTTCACAAAGTGAGGAAATCATTGAAATTCAACTCGTTTGGGATTTTAAGACAAAACTCAATGGTAGGTTGTGAAGTTACACCCTCATGGTGACTTGCTCACATATGAAGACTAAAGATGTAGTGGGTTGTTCCTTCGATGGCATGAAAGTTCAAATTTGCAAACTTCAAGAAATTCCTATTTTAGAATCTCTCATACATGCATAAGTACATATATAAATACACGTACATGCATGTATATATATATACACATGCTAAAGATGCTAGAGAAACAGGTTTAGTCTTAGTCTTTTGCTGCCAGTATAATACATCCAGTTTGAAGTGACAGAGAACTGTACATGAATATCTCTCGTAACCACTTCAGTTACCTTGTGAGGGCTCTGTCTGAACCAGCTGTGCAGAAAATGATCTACTCCCAAAATGCGTTCAACCAGTTAGAATTCTACTACTACTTGACTGAACATGTTCTTCAGAAGGCAGAACTGATTCAATATATCATGTTTTCTGACATAAGAAAAGACATGCTACCCAGTGGACCATGTAGGGGGGAAAATCCCATTTCATATAAAGTCTTGATCTAAATAAGTGTCAAAAATGCAATAAAATCTTCTCCACCAAAAGAAATGGGGGGTATAAATAGAGATCACTTTTCTGCTCGGTCAATATTGAAAATGGTGAAAATAAAATACGGTGATTTTTTCTTTGCTACAGGAGCTTTACAGTTTTATGATATTGGACTTGGGCCTCTATGCACCTGTTTAGAAAAATCCTTGTTTTAACGCTACATGTTAAATGTATAATTTGCAGATTGTTTTTTTGATTTGATTTCTATTTCACATCATAAAATGAGATATTTACTAAATCATGAGTGTGAGATAAGTATCCTTGACCTGCTCTGATTTTTTTCTATACTCTCCTATTATTGAGTTGATTCTAACTTATGATTACAGTAATCACTGGATTCAAAATCAATATTAACAAGCATACATTTTTTTCATCTTGTCAGCCAGGTATCATTCAATCAATATTTCAAAGGAGAATCCATGCTCACTCCCTTAAACCCTCATTTATTTCTTTCTTGACTTTATAAGTTTGTGCAATTATTTTTTTCCAACTAGTGTTTCATATTCTTTATTGGTAATATACAAATGGTCCCAAATTCTGCCAATATTGCCTTATATATAAATAAGAAATTCAAGACAGATGATGATTTTTGAAGTCTCTCCTAACTCAAATGTAAGACTCCTTGGTCATTTCTCTGAAATAACCTCTCTCTCTCTCCCCAGCCCATTATTTACCTGAGGCTAGAGTCTTACCAATTGTTTTTCTGTTCCTATCTCCTTATACCTCCTTTCCTGCCTACAAAACCACTGATCATCCTAAAATTATAATTTATCCATTCTATTATCATACTAACAATCTTCAGACAGCTTCACTGATTTCTACAGGATTAATCTTTAAAAATATAATTGATTTTCTATTTCCTGTTCCCATACTAAACTGATTTATTATAAGTCCTCTTTTAAACAAGCTGGTTTCTTTACTATAAGCTATAAATATGGCAATCAATCAGTCCAAATTCTTCACCCCATTCTTTCTACCCAGAATGTTCTCCCATGTAACTTCCCATTTCTCATCTGCAAGAAAACTTCTTTGAATTTCCATGGTATGAATCATCTGCCCCCTTATTTTGGTGGTTACTCAGATATCTTTTCACGTAAAATTACAGTCTTCTTCATATTAAAAACTGTGTTTTTATAACTAACTTCAACTGCATCTCGGACTGTTTGTCTTTCAGGTAATCAGCACTAACAGCTTGATAACTGAGCATCTCCCTAACTAGTTCATGTTTGTATAGTTTAGCTCCTAAACTGGATATTAATTTCCCGCATGGTAAATAGTGACCAAAACCAAATTGACACTGAGAGGATAAATGCGTGCCCTACTTTTTCTCTAAAGTAGAATCATTTCTCCATATATGAGAGTTGGGATAGAAAATGTTGTTAACTCAAAGTCGATTTACTGACTCATATGGGACACGCTTCCGTGGGGATGCCTTCAGAATGCCCAGAATAACACATTCATAATGTCCCTTCACAAATATTCTTGCAGTCTCAACAGACGTTTCCGAGCCTCTTATTGCATCTTGACACATGAAAGATTCACAAGCCGTGTGGAAATGTGCTTGAAAATTTCCTGATATTAATGTTTCTGTTTGGTATGGACTTTGATGATATATTAAGAACCGTATTATATTAGCTTGGTACGATAATAACAAAATACAATGCTAATGCAACTTGATGAATGAACACTAAACTTCCCATATTGTATTAACAGTATATTAAGGACCCTGTAAAACAATACAGTGTGATGGATGAGATCCATGTTATTATCCACGCTTATGTGTATAAAAAGAAAGTGCTTTCATGTATTTTACACTAAGTTGAATACATTACATGCTGTCACTGTTTCAGCATGAAGTTCTTGTAAAAGAACCTGTACTGACTACTTCCCTCTTAGGATGGCATAGGCATACTCAATGCCAATTAAGATGCCTTCCTGGGATAGATTTTTAGGGAGCGTCCTCAACCCCAGGCTTGCTTTCTTCCACCATTCAGAACTGCTTATAATTCTGATAACTTGGCAAGAAGGTTTCTTTGCAACCTTAAAGTCTCAGAGTAGCCTGTGACAGAAAATTCGAAAACTTTCTTAGTAAACTCTGAGTCAAAATGAATGAAAATAAACATCACAGAATCATTTATCTTTCCAACTCAAATCAACTATTCCTTGTGACTTTCTATTAAATTGACTTTCTATTAAAGTGCAGACACTTACTTTCAAAAGCCTCATATCAATCGTTTATTCAGCCTTTTTGCACTACCCACAAACTTAATCCACTGTTTTTCCAGTAAACTTGTAACCTTGTAATACCTCTCACATTTATCTCCTTCTTTCAGTCTGACTCCAGATCACTGTACTTATTTTTCGGTTCCCTAATTATGGCCTTGAAAATGCGTTCCTTACCTCCATTTCATGTCCAATCAATTATACATCCTTTTGCCAAATTAATATCTTTTAAACGGCTTTATTTAAGTATAATGGATATAAAAAGAACTGCACATGTTCAGCATGTACAATTTGATAAATTTGGACATATACAGAAATCAGTGAGGAAACCATCCTCACCAACACTTATCTTTTTTTCCTTTAATAATAGCCATCCTGACTGGTGTGTGATGATATCTCATTTTAGTTTTGATTTGCATTTCCTTGATGATTAGTGATGTTGAGCATCTTTTCATGTACCTGGTGGCCATTTGCATGTCCTCTTTGGAGAGATGTCTATTCAAGTCCTTTGCCCACTTTTAAAATTGGGTTATTTGTGCTTGCTTTTGAGCGATAGGAGTTCCTTAGGTATTTTGGAAATTAACCCCTTATCATATGTATAATTTGTTAATATTTCCTTCCATTCTGTTGACTGTTTCCTTCACTGTGCAGAAGCTTTTCAGTTTAATGTAGCCCTACTTGTCTACATTTGATTTTGTTCCTTGTGCTTTTGGTGTCATATCTAAGAAATCATGGCCACGATCAATATCTAGAAAAATTTCCCTATATTTTCTTCTAGGGGTTCTACAGTTACAGCATACTTAGTGGGGAAAAACTGAAAGCTTTTTCTCTAAGATCAGGAGCAAAACAAGGATGCCCACTTATGCCATATCTATTCTATACAGTATTGGAAGCCCCAGCCAGAACAATTAGATAACAGAAGAAATAAAGCACATCCACATCAGAAAGGAAGAAGTAAATTACCTCTGTTTCCAGAGTAGATATGATCCTATATGTAGCAATGCCTAGAGACTACACAAAAAATTGTTAGGACTAATGAATGAAATCAGTAATGTTGCAGGATGCAAAATATCAGATAAAAATCGGTTACATGTCGACATGCCATATTGACCTTTAAATGTGTATTTGTGATACAGTCATATTATTGCTCAAATACTGGGTGGATTCATTTGCTCACCAAGTCATGTATAAACTTCAGGTCCCAAGACACAACACCATCCACCATATTGCCCAGATCGTATTTCAAGATTTTTTTTCTTTTTACTCTCTTAATGCATTATTCAGACAATTTTAAGAAGCTGTTTGGGGATTGACATACATACACCACTATATATAAAACAGATAACTAATAAGAACCTACTGTATAGCACAGGGAACACGACTCAATACTCTGTAATGACCTATATGGGAAAAGAATTTTTAAGAGAGTGGATACATGCATATGTATAACTGATTCACTCTGCTGTACAGCAGAAACTAACACAGCGTTGTAAGTCAACTATACTACAATAAAGATTAATTTTAAAAGCTGTTGGCATATATATCCTATTTTTTCATGGTATTGCCTACAATTTGATAGACTTCCCCCCACACTTTTCACCTCTGGAAATTCTACTGAACCTTCAAGCCTCATTCAAATAACCAATTCTTACTCTCCCTCTTTAAGACACAGACTAACATATTATTAATATTTCTTTTGTCACTTGGAATGTTCTTTCTCATATTCTGCCTGTTTGTTTACTTGTCTGGGTGATATCTACTGGTATTGTCAGCTACCAAATTTTCAATTCTTTAATGGTAAAAAGTGTTGTAAGAGCCTGGCAATCAGCTTCTTTGATTGTAATGTGTGTGCCTGGCATCAAGCCTTTGATTACCTAGGCTTCCACCGCAAAGACATCCATCTCCAATAAACACCTTATCAGCTATGCAAGGAGATGAAGAGCCAGGCTGCCCCACCCATGAAGTTCTTTTTTTTTTTTTTCTTTAAGAAAGCTCAGGTTGACTTAGACAAACTGACCATTTGACTGACAGCTTGCTGTACCCTTTTGAGCTTTAATTCTCACGCTTATGTTTTAAATTCACCAATGAAGAGTGAACCTATGAAGCCCTAGACAACCCACCCTCAACCCCAATTAAAGTGGAACCTCTAGTCTTCTCTTTTAGTACATCATTGATGTACTAAAACTGCGATTGTAGATATCATCAACATACAAACTCAGGCTGTTTCTCCAGGGCAAGATTAGCTAACAGACCCTCAAGCCATGAACGACCTGACCAGAGAATCATACATGGGAGATATCCTGACCCCCTAAACTACAATTAGGAAATATCACGAGAGGATGATTAATCTCAAATTCTTTGTTCTTCCCCTTTAAAAACACCCTCAACTCAAAGACCAAGTTGGAGTGGATCTGAGGCTCATCTCTCACTCCCCTGCTGGTACCCTGCAATAAACCCTTGCTTTGCTAAAAACACCCACTCTCAGGGTTTGGCTTTTGGTGCCATGGACACAGGAGCCCTTGCTTGACAACACAGTGTCTTTAGTTTTCTAAATGTTTATGCTTTGTATCCACATTTAATCTGTATGTTCTTTCCTAGTATGGACCACCAAGTAGCATATGTCTGGCAAATAGCTGCTAAATATTTTTGACTTTAATTCAATAAATAACAGCTATAAAAGAGCAAAGATGCTTCCAGTGTCCCAAGATAAATAGGTTAGTTCGTTCAGAAGTGAATCTGTAGTTCAACTCGCCAAGCATAAAGCACTCCACAATGTTGAGGAGCAAAACTTGCCCCCCAAAACCTCTTTGGCATGTGGGTTATCTCAAGCTGAAAATAATTAAGGTCCAAAAGACTCAGAAAGAAACTTTGACCTTCTCCCTCACTGTCTAAAAGAATTTAAATAGAGTACTTCTTCCTGGCAGAGAGATATCACCAGAGACAACTGCAAAGAATATGGGCTAGGTGTGGGGTGGGAAAACTCCAGGCAGGGCCTAAAGATCGGAGTCTGTTCTGTGTCCCACCTTCTCTGCCTGGTCCAGCAAACATGTGTTTATCAAACACTTGCTCTTCCATCACCGTGTAAATGGCCTTTCTCCCCTTGGAAATCCCAAACCACCTACGCCCAACATCCTTTTTTGTCTTTAGCTGAAGACTGTATTTAAGGTGAGAGTTTTAGCCATTTTAGTGAGTTACTCAGTTCTCCAAGGTCTCTCCCGTGTATACATGTTATTCAAGTTTTGATTTTCTCCCGTTAATCTGCTGCATGTCAATTTAATTCTTAGAACAGCCAGAAGAACGCAGAAGGGTAGAGAAAAATTTCTTCCTCCCAGACAACAGTATACCTAAGTGTTTCTACTATCAATTCAAAAAAGAGGCACAAATTTGCAGCAACCTGGATGGACCAGAGATTGTCATACTAAGTATAGTAAGTCAGGCAGAGAAAGACAAATATCATATGATATCACTCATAGGTGGAATCTAAAACAAAAGGGTACAAATGAACTTATCTACAAAACAGAAATAGAGTTACAAATGTAGAAAACAAACTTATGGTTACCAAGGGGGAAACGGAGGGGGTGGGTTGATAGGGACCAGCATCTCATGCTTTTTTTTTTTTTTTTTTTAATAAATTTATTTTTTGGTGCATTGGGTCTTCGTGGCTACACGTGGGCTTTCTCTAGTTGCAGTGAGTGGGGGCTACTCTTCGTTGCGGTGCGCGGGCTTCTCATTGCGGTGGCGTCTCTTGTTGTGAAGCACAGGCTCTAGGCATGCAGGCTTCAGTAGTTGGAGCAGGCAAGCTCAGTAGTTGTGGCTCATGGGCTCTAGAGAGCAGGCTCAGTAGTTGTGGCGTGCCGGCTTAGTTGCTCTGCAGCATGTGGCGCACGGGCTTAGTTGCTCCGCGGCACGTGGGATCTTCCTGGACCAGGGCTCAAACCCGTGTCCCCTGCGTTGGCAGGCAGATTCTTAACCATGGTGCCACTAGGGAAGCTCCCTCTCATGCTCTTAATGGATAGTATTTGAATATTTAATTTATACTGACTCCTGGCCACTCACCTTCTCTGCCCTCTACTGCAAGAATCTTATATATTCAGACAAGAGTGTGGGGAACCACCTAATACATTTTCTGACTTCCCTATTCTCACCCTCCTGGAGACAGGGGTTCATGGCTCTGACCCACAAAGCCAAGTCACTAATGAGTTTTATCTTTTCTCGAGGGATTTTCCAACTCCTATGTCCTGGCTCAGGTTGTTCCCTTCCCTGGACTCCTGATCTACCATCTCTGCCTCATAACCCCTCTCTATCCTATACACTAAACACACGAGGTAACAGATTAAAAAAAAAAAAGTTACTTTATACACTGGTGGTACATTTTATGATTGCTATCTTCTCTGATAGAATTACTATCCCTTGCATCATTGGCCTTTTGTCCAGTTGAATGTAAGCTCAGGTGGTGTTTTCCAGGTCTGAGAAGAAGCTTCAAAAGCCAGTGAGTGGGAGGAGCTTCAAGATGGCGCAAGAGTAAGACACGGAGATCACCTTCCTCCCCACAGATACATCAGAAATACATCTACACGAGGAACTGCTCCTACAGAACACCCACTGAACGCTGGCAGAAGACCTGAGACCTCCCAAAAGGCAAGAAACTCCCCACAAACCTGGGTAGGGAAAAAGAAAAAAGAAAAAACAGAGACAAAAGAATAGGTATGGGACCTGCACCAGGGGGAGGGAGCCGTGAAGGAGGAAAGGTTTCCACACACTAGAAGCCCCTTTGCGGGCGGAGACTGCGGGTGGCAGAGGGGGGAAGCTTCGGAGCCACGGAGGAGAGCGCAGCCACAGGGGTGCGGAGGGCAAAGCGGAGAGATTCCCGCACAGAGGATCCGTCCCGACCGGCGCTCACCAGCCCGAGAGGCTTGTCTGCTCACCCGCCGGGGCGGGAGGGGGCTGGGAGTTGAGGCTCGGGCTTCGGAGGTTGGATCCCAGGGAGAGGACTGGGGTTGGCGGCGTGAACACAGCCTGAAGGGGCTAGTGTGCCACGGCTGGCCGGGAGGGAGTTCGGGAAAAAGTCTGGAGCTGCCGAAGAGGCAAGAGACCATTGTTTCGGGGTGCGCAAGGAGAGGGGATCAAGAGCACCGCTTAAAGGAGCTCCAGAGTCGCGCATGAGATGCTAAGGCCGCTGCTGCCACCACCAAGAAGCCTGTGTGCGAGCACAGGTCACTCTCCACACCTCCCCTCCCGGGAGCCTGTGCAGCCCGCCACTGCCGGGGCCCCGGGATCCAGGGACAACTTCCCCGGGAGAAGGCACGGCGCACCTCAGGCTGGTGCAACGTCATGCCGCCCTGTGCTGCCGCAAGCTCGCCCCGCATCCGTACCCCTCCCTCCCCCCGGCCTGAGTGAGCCAGAGGCCCCGAATCAGCTGCTTCTTTAACCCCGTCCTATCTGAGCAAAGAACAGACGCCCTCAGGCGACCTACTCGCAGAGGTGGGGCCAAATCCAAAGCTGAACCCCAGGAGCTGTGCAAACAAAGAAGAGAAAGGGAAATCTCTCCCAGCAGGCTCAGAAGCAGCAGATTAAATCTCCACAACCAACTTGATGTACCCTGCACTTGTGGAATACCTGAATACACAACGAATCATCCCAAATTGAGGCGGGGGACTGTGGGAGCAAAGATATATATATATTTTTGTCCCTTTCTTTTTCCTCTTTTTGTGAGTGTGTATGCCTCTGTGTGTGATTTTGTCTGTATAGCTTTGCTTTTACCATTTGTCCATTTGTTCTGGGGTTCAGTCTGTTTTTGTTTTTTGGTTTTTTTTTTAAGCATAGTCTTTAGTGCTTGTTATCATTGGTGGATTTGTTTTTTGGTTTGTTTGCTCTCCTTTTTCTTTATTATTTTTGCAATTTTTTAAATAACATTTTTATTTTTTATTTTAATAACTTTTTTATTTTATTTATTTTAACTTCTTGTTTCTTTCTTATTTTCTCCCTTTTGTTCTGAGCTGTGTGGATAACAGGCTCTTGGTGCTCCAGCCAGGTGCCAGGGCTGTGCCTCTGAGGTGGGAGAGACAAGTTCGGGACATTGGTCCACAAGAGACGTCCCAGCTCCACGTAATATCAAACAGCAAAAATCTCCCAGAGATCCCCATCTCAATGCCAAGACCCAGCTCCACTCAACGACCAGCAGTGCTGGACACCCTATGCCAAACAATTAGCAAGACAGAAACACAACCCCACGCATTAGCAGAGAGGCTGCCTAAACGCACAGTAAGGCCACAGACACCACAAAACATACCACCAGACATGGACCTGCCCACCAGAAAGACAAGATCCAGCCTAATCCACCAGAACACAGGC
This sequence comes from Physeter macrocephalus, assembly GCF_002837175.3. Classification (NCBI taxonomy): domain Eukaryota; kingdom Metazoa; phylum Chordata; class Mammalia; order Artiodactyla; family Physeteridae; genus Physeter; species Physeter macrocephalus. The sequence continues at coordinate 82,175,945 of NC_041232.1, read as the reverse complement.
ACTAGTCCCCTCCACCAGGAAGCCTACACAACCCACTGAACCAACTTAGCCACTGGGGGCAGACACCAAAAACAACGGGAACTGCGAACCTGCAGCCTGCGAAAAGGAGACCCCAAACACAGTAAGTTAAGCAAAATGAGAAGACAGAGAAACACACAGCAGATGAAGGAGCAAGGCAAAAAAATCTACCAGACCTAACAAATGAAGAGGAAATAGGCAGTCTACCTGAAAAAGAATTCAGAATAATGAGAGTAAAGATGATCCAAAATCTTGGAAATAGAATGGA